>NW_026294525.1:45992046-46469546 GCF_007827085.1 Peromyscus californicus insignis
GATGTCTACTATCACATCAAACATCAGGGCATTTAACGTCAAACTTTAACAAATTTAGTCTGTCAAATTTGTTTCACTTTTTTAGAATCAAGGTGTTTCAGATACAAAATTAAGCTCATGACCTGATCTCATTCTTCTCTTCTCTTTTCTTTTTTTTTTTTAAAATATTTATTTTTGTTACTTTTATTTTGTGCATGTGAATATGAATACAGGTCCCATAGAAGCCAGAGGTGCCTGATTTCCCTGGAGCTGGAGTTACAGGTGGTTGTGAACCACCCAACATAGGTGCTAGGAACTAAATTTCAGCCTTCGGCAGGAGCAAATAGTACTTAGTGTATGCTCTTAACTACGGAGCTATCTTTCCAAGCTTTTCTTCCCCTCTTAGAAGTAATCATTATCCTGAAGATAACCCACATATATATGTATGTATATATGTATGTTTGTGTGTGTGCATGACTATGTTTACTTATATACTACCCAATTTCATGTTTGTACTTTTATAACATGTTTGCTTATAAATAATAATTTTTATGGTTTTGAAACATATATAGCTATTAAAATTTATTCTTTTGAGCTGTATTTTGTCAACATTTTCAACTTAATTTTATTACTGTGTTTAGATTTCATTACTGTTTTCTTGAATTATAGTGTTGCATTGCATACATAATTGTTCTTTTAAAACTCCACGTATGTAGTTGACATTTTCTTTGAGCCACCAACCAGCTCCCAAATAAAAACACAGAGACTTATTATGAATTATAAATGATCAGCCATAGCTTACGCTTGTCCCACTAGCTCCTTTAACTTAATTTAACCTGTTTCTATTCATCTATGTTTTGCCATGGGACTTTTTAACTTTCTTTTGTTCTGTATGTACTACTTTCCTGCTTCCTCCATGTCCGGCTGGCTGGCCCCTCGTCTCTCTGGCATATTTTTTTTTCTTTTCTTCCCCTAGCCTAAATTCCTCCTTTTACTTACTCTCCCTGTCCATAAGTCCCGCCTATACCTCCTCCGTCACTATTGGCTGTTCAGCTTTTTATTAGACCAATCAGGTACCTTAGGCAGGAAAAGGAAAACAGCACACATCCTTACTTAATTAAACAAATGCAATGCTTCTTTGCATAATTAAACATTCCACAACACATTTATTTATTGGTCTCAATTGAAAAATTGCCAATATCTTGCTAGCAGGAATAACGTTCCAGTGCACATCGTAACATCTGTCTCCTGAGGAAAGGTACAAGCACTTGTTGAGTGTGTATACCTGTCATGGGATTGTACAGGGAGTATATGGGGGAGGTTCTGGGGTTTCAGGGCAGATTTAGAGAAGGCTACATCTGTCTGGAAGGTTAAACAAGGATCCTCGAGGCTCAAGAGAAGCATAAGGAAGAAGAATAAACTTTATTAAGCGTATTGAATTCTCACACTATTAGGTTTCTCACCTCGGCTTCAGTATCAGTTTGGGCCTTTATGGGTCTAGTGTTGGACTTTATGTCACTTCTCAATATCACTTTGCCTCACATTAGAAAGACTCTGAATTGAGCTTAAAACTTCCATTAAATAAAGTTCTCTTTTCCATGTAGTTTGTATCAGATGCCAATGTCTTGAAATATCATATAGCTATTATAGCTACTTGATTTTTATAAGCGTTTCTGGCTCTATTAACCATTTGTCTTTCCCATGCCAACACTTCCTAAACTGGTCTACAAAACACAGTGCAGATCCAAAACAGCAGAGTGGTTCCCTTTGCTGTCTAAAACTCCCGTAAACCAGATTGCAGACAAATTCCTCCAAACCACATACATGACATTAATCAATATTAGCCCCAAGTTGGAAAGTTATGGTGAAGCTTACACACAAGCGTGGACCTTGTTCTAAGGTCAAAGGGGAACCAGTGAAGGATCATAAGTAGAGGCCTGATTTGTACTCTAGAAGGGATGGAAGGACTGATGGAGTTGAGACTAAAAACATCAGCCTCACAAGCAGTGAGAGTTTGCTCCGGGCTGCGAGGAAGGTGAGCGAGCTCAGGAATATAGCAATAGAATGCCTAGGAAAGGGCGCAGCAGGGAGACTTAACAATGACCTCAGGTTTGTCGCTTTCACAGCACAACAAGGTCCAGGGCCACATGATGGGATGTGATCCAGAAGGAAGCAAATGTCCAGGGTTTGTACACAGAGGCGTCTGCAGAACACCTATGGGGGGTTTCAGCAATGACTGTTGACATCCAGCTCAGTGCATTGGGAGAATGGTTTTGGCAAAGGTTTCCCTTACAACTGTGAAAAAAAAAAATAGAACACATCTTGTCCCTAACTTTATTGCTAAAAAGGCATTAGAAATGCCCAACACGTGAATAATTTCTGATTGCTAGTTTAATATGTTATATATACTTTTTCCTTTTATTGAAAATAGATTTTTTCCTCACATAATATATCCTGATTATAGTTTCACCTCCCTCTACTACTCCCAGTTCCACCCACCTCCCCTCCCATCTAGATTAATCAGTTATACTTTATAAATACAAATTAATTGACTTTTAAAGTGAAAAAATATTTTCTCACTTTTGGAAGTGTTTACTAAAAATTTAATGTTGTTAGTGTTTATTGCAGGTCTGTGGAAAACAAAAACCATCAAACTGAAATAAACATTGATACAGCCCCTCGTAGGACTGCTGATTCATAGAGGAAATTAATATCATTGAATGATATCAGTAGAATATGTGTACATATTGGTTGTAATTTTATTTTCATGTCAAACAATTAAACCATATTTTATCCCATAAGGGTTGCTTTTGTAAAATTACTGTGCAGAAGTTAATGATATACGAGATCTTGCATTTTCTTTTATTTATATATAACATTCCTTTTTTTTCAGGAGTTCAAAATATATTTTATTGCTAATCTCAGAGTTCACATCAGTGGCACTAAAGAGAATTCAATACTCAGCAAAATGAAACATTCTTATTTAGAGTCTCTTCCGAGAGAACTCTAGCAAGAGCGCAGTCTACATTTCACATGAACACACAAAAGAACGGTTTGCACTGAATGATTCTGTGAGGTTAGAATAACAGTGGTGATAACAGCTGGCACTAAGGGAACCTGGGCATGTCGGGATCCATAGTGCTGAACAGCTCAACTATCTCATTTTTCAGATGAGGAAAATGAGCATCTGAGAAGCTAAATTACCTGACTTACTATACACTAACCAAATCCCTAACGCAAATCTGCTGAACTTTGTCATGCTTTAAATAGCTGTGTATAAATAAAACACAAATATGAAAATACCATAATGAAACCCATTTTTTGTATGTTAGCCTAAAAATTAAGGAAAATAAAGTGCTGTATGTGTTTGGCCTGTCCTGAAACCATATTTTTGCATCAATTTTGTCTTTATCTCTTAGCAAGAACCTGGAAACTCATTCCTGTGCATTTCAAGAAGTGAGTCTGGGACTTAGGAACTGTTTTTCTTAAGAACGCTTTGGGCGTGGCCACACCATCCTGACACATCTTGCTCCCTACTGAAGACTTGTGCAACAGCAGTAAGCCCAGCACAAGCCTCACAGGCATCACACTACATCTCTTAGCAGTCAAGTTGTGCCAATGACTGGCTTGGAGAGGAGCAGGTCAGGATTCACCAGTCGGTTCCAAGGCACTTTGCCCTTGTATTTCTTAGAGAGCAGCCACACACGATAGAAACACAGCTGTGCCACGGGCTATTTCTTCTCTGAGAGAGGTGCGCCCTCAGAGGGTTTTCTCTGCTGATTTGTTGTCCTGTAATCCTCAGGCAAGCGACTACTCAGCTATCCATAAAAACACAGCAAGTATCATTCCCAGGTACAGTCTCTAGATTCTAAGTAGTTTCCTCAAACAACAGAAAGTCACAATGGATGCTGTGAGCTGTAAGGGGGCCACACAATGAATAATGGATGAAAAACTGCCTATGTGTCAAACAGCACAAATGCATCATCCCCCATATACACAAATACAAAGGTGAGAGAGCTTGACAGTTTGCAATCTAAAATGTGGGAACAGTTTTATGTTCCACAGAGGTCACATGCAGAGCGTTAATAAGCTAAAGCACACAAATCCAAATGACAAGTGCTGATTAACGAACTGCCCACGAAGCTCATATTTGCCTCCGTGTGCTTAAGGATGCTTAGAGGCTGTAAATCTCTGACCCTCACTGTGACTATTGATTGGTGAGAACAGCACCCTTGTTTTGAACTAATAAAAGGCATAGCTTCTCTTTACTTTAGAGCGGATATCATATTGAGTAGTTAATTTTTCACTTTTGTAAATGTGTTCCCTGATTCCTTGGAGGTTCCACAAGCATCTTAAGAAAAGATGAAAAACCATAGCATTACACTGAGAGATCTTGGTTTGGGCCTCTTCCTCTTCAGTTACCTTCAGCTTTAATGTTAAAACCATACCAACAATATGAGAGAATGTCCTCTGAACGCATTAATACATGTTTCTCTTCCTTGTCACGTACGTTCATTTTTCAAGAGAAGTACTATGAGATTGAGTTTGTGGCTATGTAGTAGAGAACATGGGGCATAAAGAGATGCCTCAAGTGGTGAAGCACTTGCCAGAAAACATGAGGACCCTGAGTTTGATCCCCATCACCCACACAAAAAGCTGGACATGGTGGTGAGAATCTGTAATCCTAGTGCTGGAGAGGCAGAGATGAGAGGACCCCTGGAACGTGCTGGCCAGTCGGTCTAACCAATTAGTGAACCTAAGGTATAAAGAGAGATCTTTCATCTTCTCAGAAGCTCAAAGTGGAGGACAATACGGACACCCAACTTCAGCCTCTACTCTCCACATGCACATGCAAACATGTGCATGTACAAGCACCTTCACACTTGTATACACACAGAGCCAGGCACAGGAACACACAGATACACCTCAGATACATGCACATTCACAAAGAATACAGAATTTTACTAAAAGTTGCTCATATTGCCCGAAATCATTATTTTTGAAGAGATTCATCTAGGCAAGATTGTACATGCCAGATATCCCAGCATTCAAGATGCTGAAACAAGAGGATCATGCCGTAAAGGCCAGCAAAGGCAACTTAGTATAAGCCTGTCTCAAAAAAAAGATAAAGGATCATGGGGTATGGCACAGGGGTCAAATACTACTGGAAAAACTTTCATTAAGACAAACTCTCTTTAAACATCAAATACCTTAAAAACAGTGAGTACATTCATCATAGTTCACTTATAACATGTTTTTCAGCCATTTGTCCCTAAAATCCAGGAAAGACTGAAAAGTATTTTCATTTAATTGATGTGCTTTTGAAGCATGCAGATTGTGCTCTTTGCCATCTATAAACTCGAGGATTTACTTTAAAGTTCAATAATTGAATGAGATGAAGCAATAACCTTTCATTTAAATTCATCACTTCTTATCTTTCCCAAAGAACAAAATGTCCAATGTGGCACAGTCACCATTGTTTACTTTTCTATGAGGTCTTTGCTGAAGTTTCTAAAACTTGCCCTGGATTATACATCTGCTGCCACAAGACAGTGTGAACAGTTTGTTATCAAGGGCACAGAGCTATTGTGGTGATTATGTGGAAGCCAACGTCTCTCTGTGTTAAGTAGAAAACTGAAGTCCTGTAATATCCCCTTCCAGGGGATTCAAGCATATCACGCCATGTGCTTCCTACAAAAGCAAGCAAACAAACAAACCAAACACACAAAGAAACACCTTTAGGTTTGCGTTTCAGAATTTATTTATGTCCAGTGTTTTCTCCTTCTCTTTTCCTCCCTTTGTGCATTTTAGAGGCTTAGAGAAGGAGAATGCACTACCTACCTACCTTGACTTTCAAGAAATGTGTATTTCATAGCCGGGCATGTTGTCCCACTCCTTTAATCCCAGCACGCAGGAGGCAGAAGCAGGTGGATCTCTGTGAGTTCGAGGCCAGTGTGGTCTACAAAACGAGTCCCAGGACAGCTAGGGCTATTATACAGGGAAACCCTGTCTTGGAAAAAGAAAAAGAAATGAAAGTAGAAGAGAAACATGCATTTCAAGAAGCTGGGAAAAAATTAGAGATGTAGCCTAGTAACAGACCTCTTGCTTCACTGTGCAGGGCCCTGAGTTCAGTCCCCAGTGCACAGGTAAGGGGAGCTAGGAGGAGTTCTGAAAGTTCTTACCATCAATAATGACATATTCTCTATCATATATGTGTGTTTAGACTGACTGAGATTGGTGGAATAATATGTACATAAAGAGACATCATGTGATATCCCTTTAATGCCTCCAGCTTGCATCTTTTTGTGTTATCGTTTAAGAATAGACTTAAAACTTCAAAAAGCATAAGAGTGTTTGCTTATCCTATCATGGTGGATTGTATTTGTATGAGAACAGATTCAGTTCACCAAAAATAAAATGTATCAGCCTGAAATTCACTGCTACTCAACTTTATTTGCAGAAGACTTGCACACTGTAGTGGACTGAAAGCACACGGAGGCTGCTGTATCCTAATCGGCGGAACAGAGACTGCATCTAGCAAGGGCTTGGAGGGCAGATGCTGTGGCCCCAGGAGCCCTGCCCATTGTGCTACATTGTCAGGACCACACAAGTGCTATTCCACTGTTCTGTGGCAGGTCTAGGGGCCTGACCTGTCAGTGTCCTGTTGGAGGAGCCCACACACTGCTGCCCACTGGACCCTCTTTCAGAACTTATCCTCCCCACCCCACCCCCACCCCCCGGCTCCCCTGTTTCTTGGGATTAAGTTGTTATAGTCACATTTCTCAAGGAGATGCTTGAGTTGATTAGAGTCGGTCTAATATAAAAATCTCCTATTAGTCAAAGTTTGGGGGGCAGTAATCTCACAGCCTACTGCTCTACTTTTCCTTTCTTCATAGAAGTGTTCCTGGTTTTTGAAGTGGGACAGTTCTTTAATGTGTAAATCTGTCTCACACATCACCAGATTTTCACAGCCCTTGTCCCAGCTCCTTAAAACACAGCGGCAACCCTATTTCCATAGCTCTCATTGGGTGAGACTTTCAGCATCTCCAGGATTCTCCTTTCTTTCTTTTTTTTTTTTTAATTTATTTTAATTTATTTTGCAATACAATTCAGTTCTACATATCAGCCACGGATTCCCTTGTTCTCCCCCCTCCCGTCCCCCTCACCTTCCCCCCAACCCCCCCCCCCCATTCGCATCTCCTCCAGGGCAAAGCCTTCCCCACAGACTGAGGTCAACCTGGTAGACTCAGTCCAGGTAGGTCTAGTCCCCTCCTCCCAGGCCGAGCCAAACAATCCTGCATAGGCCCCAGGTTTCAAACAGCCAACTCATGCAATGAGCACAAGATCTGGTCCCACTGCCTGGATGCCTCCCAAACAGATCAAGCCAATCAACTGTCTCACCCATTCGGAGGGCCTGATCCAGTGGGGACCCCTCAGCCATTCTCAACAGAGGAAACTCAAATGGCCGAAAGACATTTAAGGAATTGCTCAACATCCCTAATCATCAGGGAAATGAAAATCAAAGCAACTCTGAGATACCACCTTACGCCTGTCAGAATGGCTAAGATCAAAAACACTGAAGACACCTTATGCTGGAGAGGATGTGGAGCTAGGGGAACTCTCCTCCACTGCTGGTGGGAATGCAAGCTTGTACAACCACTTTGGAAATCAATATGGCGCTTTCTTAGAAAATTGGGAATCCATCTCCCCCAAGATCCATCTATACCACTCTTGGGCATATACCCAAGAAATGCTCAACCACACCATAAGAGCACTTGTTCAGCTATGTTCATATCAGCATTGTTTGTAATAGCCAGAACATGGAAACAACCCAGATGCCCTTCAACTGAAGAATGGATAAACAAAATGTGGTATATATACACAATGGAATACTACTCAGCAGAGAAAAACAATGGCATCATGAGGTTTGCAGACAAATGGATGGATCTAGAAAAAATCATCCTGAGTGAGGTAACCCAGACTCAGAAAGACAAACATGGTATGTACTCACTCATAGCAGGATACTAGACATGAAACAAGGATGGCTTGTCTGCTACTCACATCACCAGGGAGGCTACCTGGAAAACAGGACCCCAAGAAAGACACAGGGATCACCCAATGACAGAGAAATGGAATGAGATCTACATGAACAGCCTGGACATGAGTGGGGGTAATGAAAGGCGAGGGTTGAGGGAAAGAGAGCTTGGGGGAGCGGGAGATCCCAGCTGGATCAACAACAGAGAGGGAGAACAAGGAATAGGAGACCATGGTAAATGAAGACCACATGAGGATTCTCCTTTCTTAAAGCAGGAACAAAGAGAAAGATTTTGCATTACAACTATCGTTGGAATTTGTCTTTAATGTACAAAAGCTGCCAACATTTTATTGGAAAATATACTTGTGAGCATATAACTAGAGAGATCTCTGATTTCTCCTAGAAGAAAACTGCCTGGAGAGATGAAAATAAACCAGCTGCATTCTAATCTGTGATTTCGTGTAGAAAACACAGGTGTGTGTGTGTGTGTGTGTGTGTGTGTGTGTGTGTGTGTGTGTGTGTGTGTGTTTGCAGCTATGACATATGTTCTTGATCTTTTCCCCTGTAATCAGATTGGTGAATCTCCTAAATGTCATCATAGAGCCTTCATCCAGTGACTGATGGAAGCAGTTGCAGAGATCCACAGCTAGGAACAGGGCTGAGCACCTGGAGTCCAGTTGAAGAGAAGGAGGAGGGATTGTATGAGCCAGGGTGGGGTAGGGGGTGGGGGGCGTTGGTCAAGATCATGATGAGGAAACCCAGAGTTAGCTGACCCAAGCTAGTGGGAACTCGCGGACTCTGGACTGACAGCTGGGGATCCTGCAGGGGACCTAACTCGGCCCTCTGAGTGTGGGTGACAGGTGTGTGGCCTGGGCAGTTTGAGGGGCCCCTGGCAGTGGGACCAGGATTTATCCCTGGTGCATGAACTGGCCTTTTGGAGCCCATTCCCTATGGAGAGATAGCTTGCTCAGCCTTGATGCAGAGGGGAGGGGCTTGGCCCTGCCTCAACTTGATGTGCCCAACTTCCTTGGCTCTCCATGGGAGGCCTTACCCTTTCTGAGGAGTGGATGGGGAGGTGATATGGGGGAAAGGTGGGGGAGGAACAGGAGGAGAGGAAGGAGGGGAAACTGTGGTTGGTACGTAAAAGGGAAAAAATTAAAAATAAAAAAAAATTTTTTTTAAGGATTCACTGAATCAGCTGAAACATTTACCTGTCTTTAACAGTAGTCACAATTATGCACAACTTGAAGAGAAAAACCCTAAGAGTTGAGTTATAAATGTAGCATTTTAAAACTTGGGTTTGTAACCTTAATTTTGCATTTTATTTAAGCAAAGTTTGAATGGCTACTTTTTTATAATGAATGCTACAGAACTTCCATAATGTTCACTTGGAAGCCACACAAGATCTTTAAATTGCAATTAAAATTAACAAAAAAAAAAAAAAAATGCTCCAAAATGTTGTGAGCATCGAGGCCTTAGAACTACGAAGGAGAGATTCTTAAATGATGAGCGTAAGCAAATGTAGGTAAGTGTGCCATATCATGGTCCCTTGTTCCTCTTAGGTGAAGTTTAAGGCATCTCTCCTTTGAATCATGTAGGATTTGTACTGCCTATCTAGAGGCATTTGTAAATATGTCACAGGAAGGCAGTTCTATTGGAACTTAGTGTTGAGGACCAAGGACTTTAAACTAAATCTTGCACAAGAATAGTTCTATAAAGCAGAGCCATCTTGTGTGAATACCAATAGTCGGGATTGGGAAACACTGTCACTCATCTAACAAACACAGACTCCAAGCCCGTTCTCTGGGACAAAGGGAAAGTTAGTCATGTGTTGCTTCTTGAAGTTAGCATCAGCCAGGAACATATGAAGCCCAGAGATGCTTCTCACCTGTCTTTTGGGTTTCTGTATACACTTTGGTCAACTATTTCCACTCGATACCTTAAAATAAGCCTAAAGAACTATCATATACTACATTGTCTGAAAGAATGCTCATATGTCTTTGAAAATGCTCTTATAGTTATGTCTCCCACATCTATCTGTGCTCAACTATTGGGCATTTATATAAAATCGTTTTCCAAATAGTTCCCAGCCTCCCCTTTCCAGTCTGTCTCTCTTCATCCCCAAATGCTGGAAGATACTCCTGGAACATCATTTATTCAGTGCTATTTTTCTACCCTTAAATCTTCAGGGCTTAATTTCTTATCACCCCACCCCTTTGTCTCCACACCAGGATGTTTTACGGTACGGCAGTGCCACCTTCATTTTTATATTTTTCCATATTATATAACACAGCATCTGACAATGCCAAACATGCCTTGAAATTTTTGTTTGTAACTCTCAAGAGCTGTGTTCGAACACTCCTTAACACTGTTACTTCATTGCAAGCCTATAGTTTCATCATTCTTTGTAGTCACACCATATTATTATTGGAAGGAATAGAACACCTAGCTTTGTATACTTGTGATTTGCTAATACTGTGAACTTTCTCTTCTTGTTCGTTAGATCATACCGTATGCTACTAAGTGGGCATGCTACTAAGCAAATGGTAGTAATATTCCAACAAGTCCACAAGCAATTGTCAATTTCTTGTTGAAAATAGGTCCACAGTTTATTTTTACCAAAGTATAGCATGATATACCATGGATATCAGGCACTATAAAATCTTACGTACCTGGAGCTTAATAGCGTAACCTAATTCTCTACACAAATAGTATGAGGTCCATCATAATAAGAGATTCTTTATAGTTAATGGAAGTTTTCTAGTGTAGGCTATGAATCTCACAGCCACAACATATGGAAAAGAAAAAGAAACATATATAGATAGATGGTGCATTAGCTTACCCATAATTCACTTCTGAACTAGGCTTTGCATCCAGAGAATCCCTGAATACCTATTCCTTCCCAGACGTTTAGCAAGGTACTTTATAAACAAGTGCTTTTAAAAGCACGGAAAATTAAACAGTCTGAGTCTCTTAACATGTACAGGTATGAGTCTGACACATAAACACTCTCGAATTATAGTGTCTTAAGCAGCAATTTATTCTTTCATTTCATACCCCAAATACTTCGGCCTGCAAGTCCCCACATTCTTCAGGAACAGTACCAATCCCAAGAGCAACCACACCTTTGCGAGCACTTCCACACATTCTTTTTTATTTCCTCACATCATTTTAAATAAAGAAGGAAAGTGTTTATCATTTCTATTCAGTTACATAGAATTGGAACACTGCTATGTAACAGAAATCACCACACTAATGCACAGGGAAAGAAAGTCAAGTCACTTTGGTCTAGGCTGAATACATTTAAGTCTTGACCTTGTAAACATTTCCACAGGAGGTAGAACATAGACATTTGACTTTTTGTCAAATAAGTGATAGTAAACAATGATTAGGAGAGCCTAATAAATTAAAGATATTGTGAAGGCATGGAATATATTTTCTTGTTTTAGAAACCAAAGACGAAGGAACATAGATACTTTTCAATAAATTAGAAAGTGAAATATTACATCTTTGGAATGTCTGCATCTTCAGATTTCCATTGGCTTCATTTGATAGTGTTTGAAGTTATGATCAATAATGACTTCACATTTTAGCCTCTTTGTGTGCAATACAAGTATCTCCATTTACTATGGCATTGTCCCAAGTATCAGCGATCTGAAAAACACGTCCAGCCACTGAATCATCTTTGCTCTCATGGCAGCTGGGGAGGGATAGTGACATCAATGCAACTGAGAATTTGAGTTTCAGCTGCATCTCACAGTGTTTCTTTAGGTGCCTCCAGCTGCTGTCCCCATAAACACAGTGTTGATGGGTGGTAAAGAAGACACCATGTCTCTATTGCTTGCTCCATTGGAGTCCAGAGTTTCTTGCACTGGGTACTGATTAGAAGTTCCATACATACACTGGGATGAAGATGAGGGAATCTGGGTTTGCAAGTTGGAAGCTAGAAGGGAAAAATATAATCAACAGTTGAAAACAAATTGACAAGTACCACTCAATTTGAACCTCTTTATGGTTTTTTTTTTTTTTGCATTTAGCATACATCAGCTATTTCAAATGTGAATGTTCATGATTCACTAGAACAGCAATATTTTCTTCTATTTTTCCCATTTTTTGTCCTGCCAGGTACTATTTCATAGAGGAAACTCAGTATCATATTACTCCTGTCACTAAAATATGTCTCCTGTCTGCCTCTGCCTTCTGCCTGCACCTCTGATCACCATTGCTTCCTGACCAACATAGCAGCCCCATGCTCTCATCTTTGCTTCGGTCTCTTGCCCTCCAGGGAAGAGCTAGAAAGATCTTGGTGATGTGTTTCTACTCTTTTTTTTTTTTTCCAGCCGACCATGACTTACTACACTCTAGGAACAAAACCCAGTCTCCTTGCCATAACTCATAAAACCCTACCTGAACTGACTCTTAAAATTCACTTTGCTCCACTCTCCCCCTCGTTTACCTGCTCAAGGCACACGGATTTTCTTTCTGCCCCCAGAAATTGGTAACTTGTTTTCTGATCCCAGAGGCTCTATAATGGCCATTTCTTCTGTCTAGATCGTCTCCATCCAATTTCCACAACGCTTCTGGATTGCCCAGTTCTCAATTTAAATGCTCCTGCCCCAGGATTCTACTCCTGACACCTGTCTCAAACAGCTCCCACTTTGCCAGCTGCCACTTTACACACTTTGGAGAAGCTAAAGTTACCTTTTTAACAAATTGCTTTAGGTTAACATTTTTAGTAACGGGTTTTATCATAGCATCTATGGTCTTTATACTGGTTCTGGTTTGTTCCCGTCTCCTACTGGCCTTCCCCAAACTCCCTTCCCACTCCAGCTGGTTTCCCCTGCTCAGTTAATTCCAATGTCTTACTTTCTCATCACATGCATTCCATTATATACATACATATATATTCCATATCTATTAAGAGTTATTCCTCCTTTCTCATGATCCTATATGCATACACATATAAATGTACCTCTCTCACATACAGATATATATGTACATACATAATTACATATATATACTTATTTAAATCTAGGTTCCACATATGAGAGAAAGCCTGTGATGATGAAATTATCTTTGTAATGCATACATTTGCACATTCATTGCCTTACTCTCCCCTTCCAGAGCATCAACTTCCTCCAAGCAGAAACTGTGTCCTGATTCCCTCAGCATCCTCATACCTAGAGTCGGATATACAGTTGCTCTACAAAGCCTCGTGAACATATTCAAGAGGTCCACATCCCTCTGGCATGGTTGATGCCTTCCCATTGTCAAGGCAATGCATGCTCTGTCCCTAAGGATCAGGCTGTATAACTAATGAAGACAGTGAGTCCAGGCCCCACGGGGCTTGTTCACTCACTCCCTTCCTCTTCCACTCTGAAACCCAGTTTGCAGTCTGCTCAGTAGGCAGCTCTGACAGCCAAAGCTTAGAATCCACCCTACTTCCAAGCCATGTTCCATCAAAGCTTCCATTATCTCCACAAGCAAACAGAACTAATAGTAACAATAGCAACGCGGCACATTTTAGTCTGGTGGTGAGGAAACTTCCTGAAGTGGAATTTTCTGCTTCATTAGAGTAACCTAGAAGCAATGGCTGTTAGCAGATAGCAGGAGATGAGCTGCTAGACCACTCAGGGCACATTTGTGATGGCCACAGGAAGGGAAGAAGTGCTTCCTATTGAATGATTGGAAAAGTACACTGAGTGATGAGAGATGGAATTTATTTCATTTTCCCCGTGCTTCTATTGGGTGTCCTATGTCCTTCACTTACACTAGTGTAAAAACCAATTCCACTGAAGATTTAATTCTCTCATATAAACATGAACACTTTTTTCTGATACTTGATGAAAGCATACTTTCCCTTTGATACTTCATTATTCATTTTCCAAACTAAATGCACTCATAGATTTAGGTTCAAAACCTATGTTATGGGAAATAACTTATTAATTCAAGTGGACTAAATGTATGTACAGATTTAAGGTTGTTAGTTTGGTGCTAGATGTCAAACCCAAGGCTTCACACATGACAGTCAAGGGGTCTACCACTGGGCCACACCTGAAGGCTCTGGATTGGTTTGTATTCTTCCATCACTCATTGATTTGCTAAGCTCCTACCATGCAGCCAACTAGGTGGTGTATCTAGACCCTTCACAGATGAGGCTCAGGTTGGAAGAAGCAGCTGGAAGACTTCATAGCAGGCACACTGATTTGCTCACTTTGGCTTGAATTGTATGTTACAGAACAATAAACATAGCAACATTTTCTGCCATGGTATTCAATCTCATTTTACCAAAAAAAAAAAAATTAAGAAAACACTAGCTGCTACTATCACAGGATACATTTTTGGAAACATTCCCAGTGGTGTGGGGTGCTAATGGAGATTATGGGGTCTAAAGATAACTCTTGACACCTCCTTGTGAGTCCAATGATAGTCATAAGAGATGAGGAAAATGCGCCATTCCTGTTCTCATAAAGTTCACTACTATTTAGAATACCTTGGAACCAGCTATACTAAAATTGTTATACATAGTAAACATAAGTTATTACTTTTTGGAAGGAGCAATAGATCTTAAATCAGGCGTGTACTAATCATACAAAGAATAAGGAATGGAAATTCACTCTTCACTCAAATACAAAAACAACTTCAGATCCAATGATAAATTACCTTAGGGCCATGCATGCCTAGTTCACCCATACATAACCCCCAGATCATTTTGTGTATCTGAAGTTCATCACTTCTTAAAATGCTTCCAATGCCTAGGAAAACAATTTACCTACTACAGGAGTCCGACATGCAACTGGAGAGGATGTGTCTGGATAAAACGAGTTGCTCTGTTTCCGGTCACTGTCATCTAAAATGTTAAGTGGATCATGGATGTCACTGTAGGGAGGCAGTGAGCGAACACTACTGATGACGGAAACATGTTGGTTCACCATCGATCCGAGCCTCTGAGCTTCTGAGTAGTTTATATTGTTTCCATAGTATCCTAGAACAGAACAGATCGAGAATACTCTGTTTGCTTTTTACTGAATCACCCCAGGAAAGGTGATTCAGTAGGAACAACAGTGGAGTATAGTCCTAAAAACATCAATGGTTAATATCATTTCTATTAGTAACTTGAGAGTTGGACTTACACTTTCATATGGCATGGTTTACTATTGTATTTTTGAGTTAAAAGGTAACGGACATATTATTCATTTTGAGACTGACTGTATCTTTGCCACATTTTCTTTATCTAAATTTATGAAGCATGTTTATGAAGCAAGACACAAGTACTGTTAGCTCTTTAAATGAGACTTCTTCTCAAACACAGTTTCTATTTACAGAATCGTGTTCCTGGGAGAAAGGCTGGCCTACACCTAGGAGAAAGTCTTTGGGAAAGTTTAATGAATTCAGAGGTCTTTCAGTTTCCTTAACTTCAGGTATTTTGTCTTGTTTATAACCAAACACGGAATATTGATTTTAGAGCCAATATTTAAAATGTGCTGTTAATTCTCTGGAAGACACAATTTCCATTAAGAATATTTTCAAATGACAGAATATTGTTTGGCTGTATCTGGCATAAGTTTTCACTGTCTTTTAAATCGTGTATGATAAACTTTAATAAGTCCACCAGAATTAAGGAATGTATTTGGGTGTGGCAGACATATTCTGCAAGGGCTAAGATTCTGTGATTTTTACCATTTTTTTCTAGATGGCATGATAATCAGCCAAGGTGAAACTCAATATCAGATTGCTTTACTGCCTTTTCAAAAGTCAGAAAATGTCTTTAAAAGTTATATACCATTAGGAGAATTAGAAGGCAATGTTGCTCCTTGGCAGCTGCCAGCTCCTGAATTACTAAGGAAATTGAAGCTTCCTGTGTTCAAAAACTGTATGCTATGTGACTCCTGTGTGTGTGTGGATGGTCCGTAGCTGGAAGGTGGTCTGGAATTATATGGAGAGCCAGTACAACTGCCACTGAAGAAGTCTCTGGAAAGCTGCTGTTCAGTCCAGGCCATGCATCTTCCATGCTCTGCACGGTGAGTATAGAGGTTTGATGAAGGGTGAGACTGTGCCCTGAACACAGTCTGATAGTTAGAGTTGGTCCCATAAAAGTCATGGTTGGCTGGAGAGAGGGAAGGATAAATTGGCTCTGGATATGTTGAGCAGTGTGTTGGAACTGAGAGAACTGAGCCCACACTTGGGGGTCTGCCTGCCATTGGCCCTTGGTTAATGACACTTCCTCGGCTTGCCATGGCTGGAGAAATAGGTGGTGTCATCAGATGGCCGGTACTCTGTGAAAGCTCTATTTGACCTGGAAAAAAAGAGTGAGAGGATTCTGTGAGTAGTCTAGTAAGTAGATGGGATCATGGCTTTAAAGGTATTCAAACGATTTATGAACGTGCCCTTTGTTCCAACTTAGTAATTCCCACTTTCTGTAAATAACTAAACTGGAGAACATATAGGCACATGTATATTCACAACACAACTATATTTAACAGCAGTGGTAACTTGGAGTTGGTAAGAGTAAAACCTGGGATAGTTTCATTTTCTCATAGGCTGGGGGAGGTGGAGGGGATCTGGGATAATCTGGGAGGAGCTGGAAGGAGGAGGGAGAATAACAATGATCAAAATATACTGTATGAAAAAACTCTCTTTTTTATTTTGTTTTTTGAGATAGGGTGCCCTGGAACTCTCTCTGTGGACCAAGCTAATGAAAAATATTTTTAATTAAAAAAAAAAAGAACTCACAAGTAGGAATGGCAAAGGAGTGTGATTGTACCATAACAAAAAAATGATTTGATCTTTAATAATAGAAAAATGCACTGATATCGTAATGCCCATCATTTCAGAGACAACTGAAAACATCAGGAAACACAAGGGGTGAGCGATGGGATTTACAAATGTCTCCAACTCTCTGGGCTTTCCTGTGGTTTAATTAAACCATGGCATTAAAAGGTCTTCATTCTTAAAATTCTGCATGCCCAATGAATTAATGTATAAAATGGGACTTTTTTTTAAAAGCCCATGAGCCAATGAGAAGATTTAAAATATTCTCGATCTCCAGTTTAAATCACTGAAAATTCATCCTGCTGCAAAGCATAAAATTATTGTATAGCTGTCCTAATGTGGCTGGAAGAGAAACCTCACCAAAGCCAAAATCAAATAAGCAACCCAGTTTTTAAAGGCAGAATTTTGCACACAGCCACCACCCAGACCTACATCCTGGGCCTTGGGCTGGCCACCCTAGGATACCCACAGGATCTCCATGACTCAGGATGGTGGCAGGATATTGAGGGGAGTTTTGGTAAGGGTGCAGTGATATGGGGTATCAGAACCCAGAGGCCTTGAACCAGGCCAATGACTCATTGCAATATTGGGCAAGAGGATTACTGCATGACACACCACAGCTCCTAGTGCCACTCCAATGAATAAAGAGATGATGGAGAGGAGGGAAAGGAGGAGAGCAGGAGCAAAGAGTTTTTTTATTTTTTTGTGGTGGAGGGCACTGCAAGGGTGAGGGGTGGGGGAACACAGAGGACTTGGAGATGAGTGGAATTCGGGTGCATGATATGAAATTCCCAAAGAACCAATGAAGAAATTATGTTTAAAATAATAGGCAAGAATCTGGAAAGTCTATCAATCGAAATGTTCTTTGTGTGTTATTAGTTTATATACAGTAAGGGATTTTAATTTGAAGTGCAATGCAGTATATTTTTATGAAGTAAATAATTTGTTATTAAAGAAAAAAGGAAAAGACACAGTTTTGCTAGACAACCCGGGCTGGATTGAACTAATGACCTTCTGACCTCAGTCCCCTGAATGCTGGGATTACAGATGTGTGCCACAATGCCTAGAAAGAAATCCATGTTTTATCTTTAATGTATCTTAAAGATTTTATGCATATCTAAGATAGGTTTTCTTCTATTAAATGAAGAGACCTATTCATACTTCTGATATGAGTTACTGTCGATGCATGATAATCACATGAGTAATGGTATAAACAGCAATTGCAAAATGTCAGAAATATAAACTCATGAATTTAAAAAATGGGTTTTTTCTTTTATAATATAAAATGTTTTTCTCTTTGGCATTCCTGAACTTGTGAGTGTTAAGAGAAATGGGTCCACTGAGATGTGCTGGAAAATGTAAGGTGTGCTTTCTTGCTTCTCCTCATACCTGTAAGTGGCATGTTCTCAGCATTCTCAGCTGGGAACGGGTGCAGAGCAGGGGGTATTGCTCCAGGCTGGCTGGGAGGCAGAGGGATGTAGGATGTCTCCACATGGCTTTCATTCTTCACAGTATCACTGGAAAGTGAGCTGCCCTTATTACGGTTGGCCAGAAAGCAGGAGCTCGGGGAAGCCATGAAGGCAGCTTTACTGGCATCTGCAAATGTTATTTTAAAGAGACAAAGATAGGATTATGAAATACTCTTCGTTAACAAGCCCAAGCAAAAGACATTGAAAATGGATCTTGGTTGAGTAATGAATCTGGAAACTCCACAGGAAACAGGCTGGAAGGCTTTGATATTTATGGGTACTAGGTTTGGTAGTTGAGTATTTATGGTCAGGTATATTCTGAAGGGCACTAAACAATCCACTCTGGGCTAAACAGGCTTCAAAAGGCAGGTTTCTCACCTGAAATAGGCTATCCTTCCTCCTCCGATCTCCTGTTATATTTCTACATGGTACTGCTACATGTGCTGTTTTGAATAACAAGGATTTTTTGTGGGTACGACAGACACTTCTCTAACTTTATCTAAAGTCTCAGAAATTAAGAATGTTAAGTTGTGTAAACTTCCAGTTTCCATTGAGGAACTTTCACTGCTGTGTCTAAATGAAGGGAAGAGGGTACTCCATCAATGTTCAGCTAGGACACTAGTGGTGCTGAGCTTGGAGGAAAACAGACTATATGAACCCCCGTGTGTACCTACAGATCCTTAAACTTATGTTTAAATAAAGGAATATGAAAAGTACAATAGCTGTTGAAGTTACCTGAGTTCTTCATATACTTGTCCAATAAGTTCTGCAGTTCCTGCTCTTTGTCGTTATTAAATTGAGTCTCCATGGCCAGGAGGATGTATTCATCCAGAAGCATCCGGATCAGATGGAAAGAACCTCGTTTATAGAAGAGGAGGCATGTACAGACAGAAAGTGGGGGAAGGAGGGAGGAAATAGGGAAGGGAGGGAGGAAAGAGGGGAAGGAGAGAGAAAAGGAAAGAGAAAACTTATCTTTGTGACCATCTCACCACACTTTACAAGGAACAACTGAAATAAACAAACACGTGTTGGACTTTCAATGACCTGCTAAGACCAACATGCTTAACTTGGGCCTCTAATCTTTCTGTGTACCTCCTGCTCAGCTCCCTGTGTGCACTGTCCTGCCAGCCCTTTGGCCACTAATTACATCAAAGGAAAATGTGGATGAAAGTGAGACAGGCTTTATGCTTTAAGAGGGCACACACTGGAGCATGATAAGCCTGAGTTGTGGAGAATGACCTCTCTTCTGCTTGATTTCTGTTTACTTTGCACTAAATAATTAGACGATGGCCAACGTTGTCTGAAAATTTTATCAAATAAGATGTCTTTCCAGCTTGAACCATATTTGATTTAAAAATAAAAGCAAATGAGTAATTTTCATGTGAAAGGCAGACCTGCGAACTTTTAACTTCTTTGAACTGTTCAGCAGTTTTCCTAACAAAAGTCTTTTCTTCACGCTAAAGTCAGGCTTCAGTGCCATGCATTTTAAGAAACTCGGAATATAAGAAAAGCTATTTTAAATAATAGACTATTGTTTTTGACCTTGAAACACATTATTTAACTTTAATCCCGTTGAACCCTAGATGAAACTTGAGTTGACTCTAACCTGTTTTGTAACATGAAAAGTTTTTAAAATCCAATTCACTGTCTATACGTTTAGTATTGTAACTGAAGGTTAGTGAGCTCAGAAAGGTTAGGGCAAAGACAGTACTCAATTTTTGAAAAGGCTAACAGCCCAGTTTACGTGGTGGGTTTAAAGATCAGGCAAGACAGTTCAGAACCTTAGGAGCCTGTGCCTTCTAAGTTACACGTTGGTTCCTCAAGTGCAGCTATGTGGGTGCTGGGGAAAGATGCAAGAGGCAGCCATGCTACGTAATGATGGGTGCTGGGGAAGGATGCGAGTTTTCCCCATGCTACGTAATGATGGGTGCTGGGGAAGGATGCGAGTAGTCCCCATGCTACGCAGTAAGTAGAGCCTCTGGGGAACAGTGTCTCAGTTACTGTTTGTTTTATACAGAAAACCTATGCAAGCACTTCTACAGATGGTTCACATAGGGGGAAGTGTTTTGATTTGCACCAGCTCTTCTAATACCTATACCTTATGAGAAGACTATTCCTCAGACTGGCTTAGGCAACGCCTCAAGGAGAGAAACTGTGAGCATTTGACACCGCAGGATCTGATTCCCCAACTATAGCTCCTAGCTACCGCTCTCAACTTGCTTGATAGTCAGACGTGTTTTGAGAAGGAAAAATTAGCAATAAGGCGTCCACGATGGGTGAACCGAAGAATGAGTGAAATCATGCAGAAACCGATCATCGTAAGGCACACTGAATACCGAAACTCGACGCGTTGTTCAAGGTAAGGTTGTGCATTACTCGGGCACCAAAAAAGCTCCACTTCAGCAGAAAGTCTTGCGCCCTCTTCTTCAGGGATCTTCCGTTTTGTTTGCTTGTCTAAAAGTAAAGGAGCAAAACGAAGCTATGAACTCGGCCACGTCACTGCGCATGCGCCCTGTTTAGATGCCTGGATAGACAAACAGCCAGACAAGCAGATAGACAGCGTGGCTCCATACTTATTTCATCAAATAAAATGATTGCCCCGGGATTTTTAACTTCAGCCTGTGGTTGGTTTTTTGTTTTTGTTTTTTTATTTCATCTTGTTATTTTCAAGGCACTATGTCTTTATTCTTTTATAGCTTGGTTTCCTATTAGAATTAGACTATAAAGTGAAATAATTCACAGGCTATTTTTTTTTATCTTCAATTGTTTTTGATAAAGCTTTAAGAAGGACAGGAGGTAATGTCTGAAGCGAGGGTTGTACTTTTCTGTAAATGATTAACCGACTCCTCTGGTCCTGAACGAGAGTCTGTTTTCCTTCCAGAACAAAAAGTCCCCAGACTGTAACCAGTTTCCTTGATATGGAGTGGCTCGCGCCAGCTAGTGAGAGACATATTTGTTCTCAATGCCTTTCTTCATGATGGATGGCTTTGAGAGCTAACTGAAACTGTTGAAGAAACCAAACAGAAAATGTAAAATTGTGACCTTCCAGATTCAGAATTTCAAATGTATATTAAAAAAAAAATCACAGTTCCAGTCAGTGTTAAGAAAATTCGTTTGTTTGGAAAGACTCAAATCTTTCCAGTTTCTATGTTTATCTTTAACTACTGCTATAGTTCAGGTGTAACTTTATAAACTGATAGAGGAAAAAGATAGCATCCTGTAGCTGACTCCGTGTTCAATACTTTCAAACTGGTGTGTTCCTAATTTTAATATTTGGGTCTTTCAATTTTTTAGGGCTTCAAAAACTTTACAAAGCATTTTAAATCAGCATACAAGCTCTATTAAATATCATTACAGCATGGTCGAACAAAGTGTATTTTAGTAGACGCTCCTTCTCCTCATCTCTTTGCCCTCCACTGTGCTTGAACTTCCCACAGTCCCACCCAAGTCTCTTACCTCTCTCTTGTCCCACATGTCCCTTTTCCCACCTCATCCTTTTGTATCACCTGTTCTGATCCTTTCTTGCCTTTACCCACAGTTACACTGTAATGTCTATGCACTTTCAGGCTCTGTCTCAGGCTCATGTGTGAGGACAAACACTTGCTTTTGTCTTTTGGGGCTTGGATCACCTCACTTGATACTGTGCTTCCCAGATCCAGCCATTTTCCAACAAATTTCATTTTTCTTTACAGATGAAGAAAATTCCACTGGATACCACATTTTCACTACCCATTCATCTGTTGATGGCCATCTAGGCAGGCCCCATTTCCTTTCTATCACAAATACACAAAACACGGTTTAAAAATCCACAGTCTGGATCTTTTCCACACCAGTAAAAATAATAATAATAATGACAGCCAGTTTCAGATTTTTTTCTTAAAAATACTTTCTGAATTACTCATAAAAATACCTTAATCACTCTCTGCTCGACCACAGTATCCAGCCATTCAATAAATGCTTCCACGGTAGCATTCTTCTTAAGGAGATCCTTCAGTTCTTGGAACACAGTGATAGAGTCATCTGCCAGGTCAAAAGAAGAGAAGGAGGAGCAGGAGGAGGAGGGAGGAGCAGAATGAGAACAAACAAGAGTTGGGAGGAAGAAGGGGATCAGTGGGAGTGAGAAGGAGAAGAAGGGTTATTAAGGATAAATATGATCAAAATACATCACATACGTATATGAAAAATCTCATAATAAAACTTGTCACTATGAGTAGTCAGTATGCAGTGATTCAAAATTAAAATATATCACACTACTTTGAACCCAAGATAGAACTTTGAGCTACAAATCATTGGAAATTTTATGGCATGAAGAGGAAAGAGAGATGAATAAATATGTGACATGTATTAATTTCTTTTTCTGATAATTATAACAAAAATGCTTAGTCATCAGTGTATCTGTTTTGGGATACACTGAAATACAGGTTTATACTTTATATATGTAATTTGTATACATGTCCTTGATGGGAATAATTACTATAATGAGCATTTCTTTTTGATTCAGCACTTTTATTTGCTGAAAGTAACTCATTAGAAGTGTCGAAAGCTAATGAATGGCCCAGGCTAAGCTTGTTGATTTTCTGCTTTTTGAAAGACTCTATCTTCTACAAATTAAGCTCTGCACTGCAGAACTGAGCCATTTACACAGATAACATTTCTCAGAAAATTTAAAGAGACAGTCTAGGATTATCATATTGTCGAAGAATTTGAGGTCTGCTGAACCCCGGGATGTAATGCAGCTAACTGAAATGAGGCTTGATGTCAGACCCCAAGAACAAGCCATCGCTTGTGCCACATCCTGTAGGAAGCCGCAGGTTGTTCTGTCTTCGCAGACAGAAAGTGATGGGGAAAGAGTCTGCTGCTGTCCCTTAGTATTGAGCACAGATGCCTAACCACTCATATGGGTTTTGTTAACTTTGTCAAATAGTCTAAGGCTAATTTAGATCTGTATTTCTAATAGCATTGTGCTGAGGCACAATCTTAATATGTGTCATACACTGTATAATGGCAGGAGCATTGGACATAAGCAAATGTGATTGTAGGTCATTTAAAAGTGGAAGAAAATTCAGAAAACTCAAAGCCATATGGATTATTTCCGGGTTATATATTTTTGGTTGTTTCTAATTAAAAATATTTCCATAAGAGTTTCTCCAACAGAAGTGATTTTGCTGTCAGGAACATTCAGTACCACCCAGAGACAATTTTGGTTGTCACAGCTAGAGAGAATGCTGCTCATGGCACCTGGTACACAGCCAATGATGCTGATAAATGTCCTACAATGAATGACACAGCCTCCCTGTCCCCCAGATAAGTTACCTACCAAGGGGTCGATAGTGTCAGCTAGGAGATTCTGTTGTTAGCTAAACAGACTCACGTTCACTGTAGATGTCAGACTCCGTGTCTGTACTGCTGGGGATGGTGAGAAGTGCCTGAGATCCGATACTATTTAAGTCAACCTTTTCAATATCAGATACCATGGAATTCACCACATGCTGGTCAAAGAGAGCTGGCCTGGCGATCTGAACATAGACAAAAAAAAAAAAAAAAAAAGACACTGAAGTGTATCAGTCACAGTCTACCTGAGAATGTCTTCAGCTTTGATTAAAAAGTAGTTTCTTGAAGGAAGACAATGATTAATAACTCTTGAGTTTATCTGTGTGTAAATGCATGTTTGTATGTAGTTGTATGTATGTGTCTCTGTGGGGGCCAGAGGTCTACATTGGGTGCCTTCCTCAGTTTCTCTCCACATTATTTTTTGAGACAGAACCTCTCACTGAACCTGGAACTCATCGACTGAACTAGAGCAACTGGCTGGGAAGCCCCAGGGATCCTGTCTCTCGGTCTTCTCTGTTCCAGCTTTATGGGTATAAGCTATCACAATGCCTGGCTTTTGTGTGGGTTCTGGTCCTCATGTTTGTATGGCAAATACGTTACTGTTTGTATGGCAAATACTTTATTGACTGAATTCTCTCCTCTGCTCAAGCTTTTCCATCATTTTAAATTTAAAAGCAATAACTGAAACTCATGATCGGTTTTGAGATAGATTTGAAATTTCATTTGAGATTTAGAAAATGAAAATAATATTTTTGATCCATCATCACACAGCAAGAATGATTAAACTTAAATATTAATTTAAAAATAACATTTTAAATGTTACATTTCTTATCTGGACCTATCTCTAGTTTGTTGCTTTTTTTTTTAATTCAAGATACTGAAACCTTCATAGAGCCAATAATTATAGTGACAGTGACAAGTGTCTGTGCCATTTCTATGTATGAATTATTTTGCTGCTCCATATTTGACAGGGACTGTCAGTTGCAGTTTAAAGAGTAGAGAGCTTGGAGGTTTAATACCGTTAAATATCACACAGTCAGGCTGGAAAGATGGTTCACAGGGTAAGAGTATGTACTGCTCTTCCAGGGGATCCAAATTTTATTCCCAGTACCTATGTCAGTCAGTTCACAGACACTTGTAACTCCAGCTCTGGGGTACCCAATGCCTCTGGCCTGTGCAGACACCGGTACTCAAGTGCACATCCACAGACACACATATATTCAATTTAAAAGATAAATGTAAACAAGGAATCAAACAGCCTCACTGCTCCTGTCCTCGTGTGCATGCGCGCGCGCGCGCACACACACACACACACACACACACACACACACACACACACACACACCAAATTTAAAAGGTAAATGTGAAAAAGGAACCACACAGCCTCACTGCTCACTTTACCTTGTACCAGCTGATACTTTGCTTTTGAGACTACAGTAACATTACTTCTTATTTTGAATAAATTAGAATCACAGAAACATTGCAAAACAAGTGTAGAGAATTTCAGAATGCTGCCCATCCAACTTCTTATACTATATACATCCTATTACATGGGCAATATCTATTTCCAAAAGCAGGATATTAATGCATGTACTGTACAGTTAGCTAAAACACAGACATACAGATATAATTCTATACCTATGCATCCTCTCTCAGGTCTAGTATTTGCTCTAGGCTACACATTTCATCTTGATGTTGCATGCTTCGTTTCCTTCAAATTGTGAAAGATCTTTAATTGGAAGAGTCGCTCCCTTTGACTTGAGTGACTCATATTCTCGGCGGACCCCATACCTGAGCAAGATGCAAGAAAGATGTCTGTCGTTTCAGAGAAGACACGAATCTTCGCACAATGGGAATTTTCTTGTCAGTTAGGGCTTCTGGCAAGTTTTCCAAGGATGAAACAACCCACTGTTCCCAATTTTTAGCAAAATTTCTTATGTCTGATAGCAAGCTACAAAGAAAATGCTGGGTTAGGTGCTGCATTGTTCAAAAACCGTATTGAATATCTGCATTTCAATGGATGGATCCTGTTGGACAGCACTTCCAAAAGCATGAATTTGAAACCAAACAGACTCAGCCTGGAGCTGCTGTATATGATCTTAATAAAAATGCTCAATCTCCTCAAACTCCAGCTTCCTCATCTATTAAATGGGACTAAGAACAGTATCTGGTCATGGGATTATTTTGAGAATTACATGAAATGACTCATGGGAAATGCCCTTGTTTGAGCCTAGCCCGAAAGTAGTAATCAATAGGTTCCTTATTATTATTAACTCACAATTCATTATTTTCTGTGAAATACATTTCTTGGGACCATGTGTCAGCTTTTTGTTACATATTTGACTTCTTAGATGATATTATGTTGACACTGTAAAATTGCATGTATTTAATCAGTTTTATTAATGTATTTTTATCATCCAAGTATAATTGTATGTGACAGGTGATCAAAAACGTACTACTTACAGAGGCCACTTCAAACTGCAAACTGTGGCCGCGTGTAAGATGATATAAACTTTTAAAACTCTAAAATCCTCATATTTGTTTCGCAGAAGCAGTCTATGTGTAGTTGATGAGTTTGTATGTGGGAAGCAGTGATAAAACATAGGGAAAAGCCAAGCTTCGGTCAAACTCCGGGGTCTAGCTGCCGCTGGGACATTAAATGAACTCTCCACATCCAGCTTCCTCCTTTGGTAATTTTGGCTTATAATATTCACTCTTGAATAATATTTAAGCATGTATTTTTCATTCAACGATAATGAGTGAATTAAATAAATGGCAGTATTCTCTGAATGTATGCCTTCCCTTAAAAGGAGAGCTCTGAGCCGTACACACTAATGTGGAAATGTTCTCGGAGGAACTGCAACAATGTTAATATTGTGCTTTCAGTTTTTCAATTATCTACAGTCAAAGGTATTTTTGAGAAAAAAATGATTGAATGAAGCTCAGCTGTTACTACTGTTTTAGATAGTCATGAATTATCATGTGTAACTGACTCAGAGTATAGATAAAATACTTGAAGTGCTCCATGGATAACTGAAAAAACTATTGACCAGACCAAGGCCAACTATTACATAAAGAAAGAAAAGATGTCAAAAATAGATATTTCTATCAACCAATGTGCATTTGAGCACTACATGAAGGCATAATTTAGTTTGTGGCCTCTGTCTAAAAATAACTTACATTATTTCACAGACTTTTTTCGAGAGAAAAATTTGCTCATTTCCCCCCAAAGTTACGTTTTCACCCTGGAAATGGCTGTGTGAAAAATCTCCCCATACATTTTAAATAAAGTATTTAAGATCTTATTTCTTTACTGAAAGAAGGTTGTAATTTCATTATGCCACTTCCTGATTTTGCAGATTAAGTTAATCATAAAAGTGTAATTTAAGATTTCTCCAAAATTCCCTCAGATTTTGTTATTTTGCTTATTTTTCCCACTGACTATCCCATGCATTCTCCATCTAGTCTTCATTGAAGAACTTTGAAGCACATTGGAGGTCGACCATGTTTGGATAGCAACTTTTTCTTTCACTTTGGCAGGTCTTACACTGAAGATACTTTAGGTTTTCATTTTACCCATTTTATTCTCTGATGCCCAAATATGAAGACCCCTTCCAGGTGATAGAAAGAAAAAAAGTATTCTTGATAAAAGAATGAATTCTAAGCCAATGTTTTTCATTAACATGTATATGAGGTGAAACTGCTATTCTTATGAGGACCTGTCTTGTTTTATTAGCTGAACATACCTTTCAGGCATTTCTTGCATTGTGGCAGGAATGAGGACATCTGTAAGAACCTTAACCAAAACAAACAGAGTTAATATAAACCTTCAGAAATGATTGTGATTAGAGCTTTGGGAGAATGGGCTTGTGTCTTACCACCCAGGTTTAGGCAGAGCTAAGAACTGAACCAAGACCTCTAGGATGCTAGGCCAGCAATCTGCCCGGCGAGCTTCATCCCCAGCACCAGAAATGATTATTTATTGATTGATTACTTTTTTTTTTTTTTTTTTTTTTTTTTTTGGTTTTTGGAGACAGGGTTTCTCTGTGTAGCTTTGCGCCTTTCCTGGAACTCACTTGGCAGTCCAGGCTGGCCTCGAACTCACAGAGATCCACCTGCCTCTGCCTCCCGAGTGCTGGGATTAAAGGCGTGAGCCACCACCGCCCGGCTGATTGATTACTTTTACTTGTTACTTTCCTAGAGAGTAACATGATTTCTTTCTGAGGGTTAGAATTTTCTCCCACAGGAGTGGGTATGTGGGATTTGTATGTGAACATAGGAGACAGTCAATTAACAGCCTTCCTGTGAATTACTCATGGATTGGTCTTGTTAATCACACACTGTTTTGCAGACTAGCAGTTAGATGCTCTCTGTAAGTGGGGAAAAACCTTACAGATGCTCAGTTTACACTGCTTTATTTGCTGTGCCCTTTGTGCCTCCCTGGTCCTGCCATGAGGAAGAGAACTAAAGGTATTTATTGATACTTAGAACAGAACATTCTTGCATTGGGCTAAAATTTTAAAAATAATTTGTGCATGGGTTGGGGGAAGGGTGGGTGTGTGAAAGTTATTTCTCAGAAGAGCTGAGTTGTTATGCCAATGGTGTCACTCTGACAGTGACAGCTGTGTATCTGAGCCTAGGTCTCTCCCGTGTTCATTCAGAGCCACCTTATGCCCACTTTTTCAAGTGGTGAGCATTACAGACAATCATGCAGCGCAAACTGAATCTTTCTTTGTAAATATTGGCACTTATTTAATAGAAAAAAGAAACAAAACAAAGATGGTCCTTGCTCTTTCTTGTCCATCAATGTGAGCCTGAAGTGAAGGCGAGAAAACCCTGCACTTGGCTCTGCATTCTCTTGCTTTGTGATTACTGAACAGAGAATGAACATGTGGCCCCTCACTTCCTATCTTCAAGTCAAGCTGTCAACTGTTTGCAAAGCTGCCTCTGAATGATAAAGCTGGTGTCTCCTCTAGTTTTCTGAAAACCTGAGAACGAAGAAGTAACTAATTTGTCCAACATGTTTGAACTTTCTTGCCAACTCAGAATATGTTCTCAAAGGATAATTTATGGTTTTCCATATGACAACTTGGCAGGTAAATGCAGGCAAGCTCATTTTAAGGTGCAATATTATTGCCCCCCCCCCCCCTCTGTTTGGGCCTTCTTACAACTGTGGAAGATGCTCTCTCCCTCCCCACTAAATGTTTGGCTGGGTCAACCAGGTTATCTGTCCCAGGATCTGTTCTTGTGACCATTCTGAAGAAATCTGTAGACTCTTATTGGGTTAAGGATAGAATTGGACATTAATGCATTTAAGTTAGAGATTTTCAAGGTGTTTATCCAATGAGAGTATTTAATTCTGCTTTCTCCTGAGATGGTAGATGTTGTATTATGTTAATATGAAAACATCTCATAGAGGTAAACAAAATTCCATAAACTTTTCAAATATTAGCCACCACATCTTATTTTGGATTGTTCTTAGATGTAAACAGACATTGAGTTGGTTCTGTTTACTGTAAAAAGGTTTTTAAATAATTGTAAATATTTTACAAGCATTCAGGGTGTTATTTAAGGAAATAAATTCTTCATACTTAAGGCAACCCAAGGAGCTTACCTTATAAAGAATTGAGTCACAAACACAGAAAATGTCAATGATAACAGGATTTTCCAGCAGGGGAAGGAGATGGTCAGGCATTCCTTGCCAAAAGTGCAGTAAGAAATGCTGGATCTAATTGTAGAGCAAAGAGCACATTGAACTTATTAAGAACAGGATGTGAATGTTTGCATAATGCCATAGAGAAGCGTTCTGTAACCTCACCTCTTCAAAGTTCCCATTGATTGCGTTGTCAAGGATACACTGGCAGTGAGTTTTGTACATCATTATGAGAGTATCAACCTATGTTAGGGAAGAAAAAGCTTAACTAAGGAATTTTTTTAATTTGTTATTTATTTATTTCATACTTTGATGCTCCTGTTATAGGCCAGGCATTTTGCTCAGTGCAAAGGACCTAGAACAAGGAGCAGATCCTTACTTATCTCAAGATTACTGCCCAGCGAAGGAAAGGGGTGAGGAAATTGGTGATCAGATGCCAAACAGCATGATAAGATGTAACATGATACAACATGTTATTAATAAGAGCATTTTACAAGGTAGCAGCAAGGGAACCATTGACTAAAATATCATCTTAATTTTCTGCATAAGAAAAATATGTTTTATTGGAAGAAAATGAATGTACAACATCAAAATGCATCAACTTTTTGTTGTTGTTTTTGAGACAAGGTCTTGCTATGTAGCCCTGGCTAACTTGAAATTTACTATATGGACCAAGCTGGCTTTAGACTCACAGACATCTGCCTGCTTTCCTCCTCCCAAGTGCTAGAATAAAAGGTCTCCTACCACATATCTGACCTAAACTACATCAATTCTTTGGATGCTGGGAGCAGTGTGGTGTAGTGGTTTCAGGCTTTGACTCTAGAGTCACCTTAAAAAAAGTTCTAAATGAATTAACACATACAAAGTGGTTAGTGTATGTTTGAAAAAAGGATGAATGTTAGCTCTTTGGATCACAGCAGCATCTTATGGTGGTATGGTCATTGCCTGTCCTACCATTTTGCATTTTCCCTCTTATTATGGGGACAGCATCCATCTTTATGGTCTAGTTTGCCCCTAAATAATGACGGCATGAAAATTAGCAGTCTCTTTCCAAGGAGTTATGTTGACCACAGGATATCTCCAGCAGGATGTTCGCATCAAAGCAAATGAAACTTGCTCTACACTTTAGGCAAAACTATTATTTTCAGATAGGTCACCAAGGCAAACCTTTTACATGAGAGTGAGAACAGTATGAAGGATGGAAGGGAAGCCTTAAGATTATCAAAATCCTGATACTGTTAGGAAACACAAAGGGTATCAGTGGGAGGAGGGAAAGCAGAAAAATGTAGGTAACTTGGGTACGTATATGACCAAAGTGAGTAATATACATGTATTAAAATTTTATAATGCAATTACTTTATTCATTTTACATAAATTAATAAAAATTAACATGTGGGGCTCCAAAATCTACTAATATAATTACAAATTCTAGTTTATATGTTGCTTTTTTTTTCAAATATGCTGCTTTACACACAGCTCAGCAGACATTTTAGATCTTACTATTAGTGTTTCATGTGTTTATCTAATATTTACATACCTTATGACACTAAACTTTAATTGTAGTGTACTTGCATTCTTCAGAAACACATTTGATTTTATTTTCTGAGGATAGATGTCATTTTAGTCATTACCAGAAAGAGTCAAGACTCAGGTCAATTATAGACAGTGAACAGGGAGTGGAGTTGACCTCCACCTTGAGTGACCACAACAGAATGAAAGTGCAGCCCCACCCCCCACCCCCCACCCCACACACCCCCTCCCCAGGCTGTTGGCAATGACGTTTACTGGGATCAGCTCCTCACTGAGCATTCTCCACTCTTTCTGCCCCTGGCTTCAGCCCCAACCTCTTTCTGGGATCTGATAGATCACCTGTGGATCTTGGCAACTGTAGGAAGGTAAAAGGGCTAAGCCGTATTTCAGGACAAAGAGAAGGATGTCAGTCCCTGGACTGGTGAAAGAGGTCCCTGGGAATGAACTTAGAAGGCAGGGGGTCTCATAATCAATCACCCTGGGTACCTGAGTGAGAAATGACCTACCAGAATTTCAATGTGAAAGGTTGGAATTCCTCGGAGGCCAGCAGAGAAACTGAAATAAACTATTGGCCCGTGTGCCTCACCTCTCTATTTTTCTCTGTCACTTGCCTCCTTCTCTGGCTCTCCCCAGGTATATTTACACAGTAAACATTTTCATGGCATGCTTGCATGCAAGCAACCCTCTCCACAAAGGAGAGCCAATAGCACTCTCCCTCCAAGAAATGAAGAAACACTGATTTCCACAGCTCCCCCCGCCACAAGCTGCCACATGTTAACATTTATTCCAATTTCTCTAGTATGGAGTCATTATATCTATAAATAAAAAGTGTGCTAACCTAGAGAACTGTGATTGGAAGTGTGAAGAGAAGGGAACGGATATATTCAACATCTGAAAATTATCTTCACTACTTGGTCTCTTCTTACCTAGCATGGTCGTTCTGGCATCCAAATGGGTCCTATAGTTACTCTGCATCTCTATTTATGTATCAATAGTTTAAAAAAAAACCAACATCCCATTTTTGTTTCCTCTTTCACAAAACTCCTATTGCTAAAATGATTCAGTTGAATATTAATGACATCCTTGTGTGTTTGTACCTCAAAATATGAAATGTGTCAAAAAGCACTTTCATCCAATGTGAATATAATGAGCTTTACTTGAAAGAAACACATAAAGATCATTAAGCTCTGATTCAATAATGGTACCCACTAATAAAGAGCCAGTGATTCCCCATCAAATGACTTTAGAAGTGCAGAAATGAGAGAAGATTTGGTGTGAGACTTTATTAAAGACGAATTGGAAATTCTTATTGAGGGATACTTATAGGATGAACCCAGTGAAAACAATTCTCCCTTGACATCTTGTGTAGCCCTTACATTTCCTTAGCATCCCCTTCATTGCTAGGAACAGATTTCATCCTAGAGAAATGTTCGGTGCCTTTATTGAAATAAAATGGAACTAACAAAAAAACATAAAGCTTACCACTGAAAATCTGGATGCAATAAACACAGTATAGTTTTTTTTTTCCTCAATTTTGAATTTTAAATAAAAATAATCTTTAGCCTTTGGGGATTTATTTTACTACCTTCTGATTATGCACTATCATAGAGATGGTAAATAATTAATTGAAAAGTGTTTAATCAATGTTAGTAAACATTTGTCTCTCCTATAAATCAATCAATTCTGTTTGATAATGCAGATTTCTGACTGCTTCCTGCAAGTGCCATAAGATTCCCAACGAACGGAGATATGGAGCCAACATATCAGAAAATCGATAGGGAAGTGTCTTTAATTGATACCTTGTCCTTAGAAATGCATCCTTGGTACACAAGATGTTGAGCACTGGGGAATTCTGGAAGAAGTGTTCCTGTTTTTGAGCTAAGGGAGTATTTTCGAGTAAAACCACCCTGTAATTAAGAGAGGCACAAAAAGAAATGTCATGGTTATGGACTCCAAATTCGGTAATGAAACAGAAATGAACATTTCAAACTGTGTACATTTAGAGGTTTGGGTGAATTGTGTAACCGAATTAACCAGATACATCAGCCAATTTGCTCCCAAATGTTAAGTAACTTCATCATCAAAATATCTTCCCTCCCACTCGGGAGTTTTGTTTTGAATGTTTGCCATTTTTAGAGAGCAAACTTAAGTTCATATTTGTTAATGGTACATTTTGGAAGGTCTACTGCTGGAATTGCTAAAATTATTTTAGCTGCAAAATCAAGGGTTGCTGGATCCCAATTGTGTGCTTCCCAGTAACATAAGCAAGATGATGAGAACTAGATCCACTTGCTGAGTCTCAGGTGGATTAATTACTGCTAGGACTTTACTAGCATCCAAGTCTTCTGGTTTCCAAACTTGTAATTTGAACTTCTCTACGTCAGCGCCCCCACACTGAATATGGAAGTTTGTCATTCTTTTGCATCTCTGGAGGAAAACAGTCTTCAGCAAATTTAAAAAAAAAAATTGCAAAGACACATTGTGTGATATGTGTAATACTGCAGAGCTGACACCTGTGGGAAACCCACACAGGAAAAGTGGATGTCTGTTTATAATGTCCCACAGGCCAAAACTGATTGTTCCCGCTCTAGAAACAGAAGTTAACAAACTTTTCAGAGGCAGTTATCCTTGGGAGGAAGGAACAGAAGAACCAGGAGTTCAAGGGCAGCCTCCACGGCACAGAGAGCCTGAGGTAACCTTGACCACCTGAGACCCTGTCTCAGAAAACAAAAATTAAAACTAACAGAAAAAATTAAATAGATGTGGTTGCAATCAAAAGTTTGAGTCAGGAATAAAATTACAAATATGGTAAAGGATGGGAAGGAAGGAATTTTGTCCTGTCTTCTAGCATCTCCAGACTTCTGGGTTTCTCATGTTCATCTATGTCGTGTTGAGTAAGTTTACTCGACTAAAGATTGATTACTGACGTACACATGCAGGGTTTCCACCCTGTCTTATCAGTACCAGGCTTTGAACATCCTTCTAGAATTTTCATGGTAAAACAACAAAAAAGTTTGGAAGACTCTTGAGTCTTTAAACATTAAATACTTTAAAAATCACTGGTTTTATATGGAAAGATTCTATATAAGCATGTAAACCAATTTTATATTAACATGCAAACCAGTTTTTCCTAATTGCTATAAATTTTAGCCCTAACCTCTATTTTCAAGCGTGATAAATATTAAATAAAAACTTAAGAATAGTCAAGAACTATTACAGAAATAATCTTCATATGCTGATATAATTGCAAGTTGATTTCAACCCACTCCATTTAACTAGTCTTCATAATTCAAGATTTATTTCAAAGACTTTTTATGCTTTGGGTTTGCCATGTATTTTGAACACTGTCAGTGGACCATCAAAGATGAGTACTGGAGGCCAAAAAGAAAAACAACACTGACTTACGAAAATAAAGAATTTTGTTTTGTTTTATTTTTGTTGTTTGTTTGTTGGTTTGTTTTCAAGATGAGGTTTCTCTGTGCAACAGTCCTGACTGTCCTAGAACTCACTTTGTAGACCAGGCTCGCTTCAAACTCACAGAGATTCACCTGCCTCTGACTCCTGAGTGCTGAGACAAAAGCTATGCATCACCATGCCTGGCTAGAATTTAGAGTTTTGTTGTTGTTTTTGTTTTGTTTTGTTTTGTTTTTCGAGACAGGGTTTCTCTGTGTAGCTTTGGAGCCTGTCCTGGAACTCACTCTGTAACACAGGCTGGCCTCGAACTCACAGAGATCCACCTGCCTCTGCCTCCCGAGTGCTGGGATTAAAGTCGTGCACCACCACCGCCTGGCTAGAATTTAGTTTTTAATGAAAGGACAAGTTTTATCCTCATTGTAAAGCCTGAAACATCAAAAGTTCTAGGGGAAAAAAACAGCATAGGCAGTACTCTTTACAATATCAGTATAGGAAAGGACTTTCTGAATAGAACTCCATGTGTATAGGAATTAAGATCTACAATTTATACACGGGACCTCATAAAACTAAAAGCCCTCTGTACAGCTAAGGCAACAGTCAAGCAAATGAAGAGGGAGCCCAGAGGCTGGGAAAGGACCTTTGCCAGCTAGCTATGTATCTGAGAGAGGATATATATCCAGAATGTATAAAGAGCTCAAAAACCAGTTAAAAATCACGATCCAAATAAAAAGCAGACTGTAGATTTGAACAGAGAGTTTGCAATTGAAGAAATAAAAATAGCTAAGAAATATCTCAAAAAAATTGTTCATTTTTCTCTAGCAATTAGAGAAATGAAAACCAAAGCAACTATGAGATTTCATCTTACCCTCGTCAGAATGGTAAAGATCAACAAAACAACTGAAAACAAATGCCGGCCAGCAGGTCGGGGAAGGGAACCCTCATTCACTGTTGGCGGGACTGCAAACCGGTGCGGCCACTATAGAAATCAGTATGGAGAAACCTCAAAAAGCTAGAAATGTATCTTCTGTATAACTCATCTATTTCACTCTTTGGAATATGCCCAAGGGACTAGGCATCTTACTTCACAGATACTTGCTCAGCCATGTTCATTGCTCTATTCACAATAGCTAAGAAATGGAAATAACCTAAATGTTCTATGACTGATGAATATATAATGAAAATGTGGCACATACACACTATGGAATACTATTCAGCTATAAAGAAAACTTAAAATCATAAACTTTTCAAATAAATGGGTGGAACAAGAAAATATCATAATGTGTTAGCCCAGACCCAGGAAGACAAACACTCACATGTACTCTCTTATGCATAGTTCCCAGCTCTGAATTTTTAGATGTGAGTATATAACCTAGAGTAACAGCAGAAACCGGGAAAGTAAAGAAGGACCAAGTAGGGGTAGGTGGGGGGAGGTATTCTAGAGAAAGGAGTAGCAGAGCACAATTATATGAAAGGGGAAATGAAAAAATTCGGGGGGGGGGGGGGGCTTTTAAATGGGAAGGCAGTAAGAATGAGAGGGAGAGAGGGAGTAAAGTACTAAGGAAGTTTGGAAGAGTCATAGGACTCATGTCATGTTTACCTAAAATTATATATAATATATATAAGTGTTATATATATATAACATACATATATATGTATAGCATATATGTAATTTAAATGAAGTTATCTCATTTGGGGTGACAATGGTCCCCCAAGAGTCATATACTAGTTAACAAAATCCTCAGTACCAGGCTTGACAAATCTTTCAAGTTGTTAATCAGGGATATTCATGAGATTCCCCTCCAGCCAATGTAGGCTAGCACTGTGTCCCTTTGTTTCCTCCCATAGTTTACAGGTTAAGTCTGTGCTGCTGAAGACCCTGCACACTTGATATGCAAGACTTAGAGGAATGGAGCTGGAATTACCCTGGAGGCCTCCTTTCTGAGAACTAATTCTCATAGAACTTGGAGGTAGTATACAAGCTGCCAACGGAGGAAAGTAAGTAACAGTCCTAACCGCCTGTGGACCTACAAACCACAACAATGATCAACATGGGCGAGATATCCTCAAAGGTGCAATAGCGGCACTCTTGTCTTGGGTATAATCAACATCTGTCTAATTGAACTTGGGACCTCTTCAATAGGAGGGCGTTCATGTCTCATACTGTAAGTCTAACCAACTACTCATGGCTGGTGATACCATGGAACTTAGAGAACCTACTATTGACATTTTCCCCAAACCTCTATGATTTTGAACTGCATTCTAAACACTATACTTATCTTTTTAACCACAGATAAATGCAGCTTCACCCCCACCAAAGAAGCTTCTTTGTACAGTAGATGGAGACGACTACAGGAAGATACACTGGTCAAAATGCAGAGAATAACTGACTGTGAAGTGCCCAGTCCCAGTTGATAAAACGTAACTCCTGCACCTACACCTCAGGGAACATTGTGGGAAAGGAGCCAGACAGAGTACCAAGACATCTGGTGAGAGATTGTGTCTTCTATATAGAACAGGAAAGCTGTACTATGAAATCACAAGATTATGGTTGTGTAAAGTAGACCCGCATAACAACAATATCAGTTGATATGTCAGCATGGATAGGGGAAATCTCACAAGGTTCTACCCCTAGATAAAGAGAGCTATAGATAATTAATGACTTATGAGACAGGGAGAATCAATCTTCCTCTGGGATGAGCCTCCTAATTGGTTATCCAAATGGTCAACCCTAAAAATATCTGAATATGAGCAACACTAAATAGACCCAGCAGGTTGTATTTATATATTTACGTATATGTATACATACAACAATAATAAAGAAAAATGAGGAGAAAGAAGAAAAGTTGGAAGGGCTTGGAAGATAGGTGGGTAGATCTGGGAGGAATTAGTGGGTTCAGTGGGGGAGTGAATATGATCAAAGTACACTATATGAAGTTCTCAAGGGTTCAAGAAAATATTATTTAAAACGTTAAAAAGAGAATGGAAGCAGGATGAGCTGGATATCACCAGGGTTGCTCTGCAAGCTTGCAGAGTATTGCAGGCTGAAATGAAAGAATGCCAGAGAGTACCTTACTCCACACGAAGCAATAAAGAGCTAAGAAAAAAGGTAAATAAATACAAGGTAATTACAAAAGTCAGTTTCAACTCTGCTTTCTGTTTTCACTTGAGTTAAAAGACCAATGCATAGAAAGAAAAGCATCTGCGCTACTGTAACTTTTGTTTGTTACCTCCACATTTTGTTTTCTATATAACTTCATAAACAATAACTGTCAGTGAATGTTTGGGGGCACGTATGTATAAAGTGTGATTTGTAATACAACTGAAAAGGATAGGGATGGAGGTGTAAAGTATTCATTTTCAATGTGTCACTGAAATTTAGTTGATTTAAATTCAGACTGGAGTTTTATACCTTTAGGATACTAAACATGATACAAGTGGTAACTACAAAGAGTCAGAGAATATACACAAAAAGAGGTGAGGAGGAAATTTTACTCTAAAAATTAACTAAACAGAAAAAGGATATAGTAAATTGAAGGACAAGTAATGGGGTAGGTCATGAGTGCATATCTCTGTGTATTGGGGTGTTATCAATAAAAATTTCCCAACAAAATTGCTTAGCATGATAGAAAACATCACAGAGTAAAGTATATGCTTCTATCTTAATAGTTGGAAATCTTCACATTGGAAATACTTATGTGTAATTGTAGCTAGCAGTACAGGCGGAAGATGTGCAAGAGGCACACCAGCCCAAGGAAAAACTTTTAAAACTACATTTCCTTGGTTATGCTGGGAACTGTGCACAAAGATGGCAAAAGTCATAAATGATAATATGCTCTCCGGAGTGTGTGGCACAGAACCAAGAGGGACTGGCTATCTTTCCGTATCCTCGTTGCTATGGTTGCGCTACAGGAGATGCCAGGTTATGTACTACAGACTGGCCACAGAAGTCTGCTTTGTTTCTTTGGGTTTCTGTTGGGTTTTGTTTCGTTTTTTTTTCTTTTGTGGCTGATGACTTCAGTATTTGTGGGTAAACTATTAATCTTATTGCTAGGAGCCAAAAAGAAGGAACCTACAGAAAAGAGACAAATGTGGTTATAAGGTACGAGTGTCTGACTTGTCAGGAGGACAAAGAAAAGAACTAAGTGGCCCGATGTGGCTACGTGATGACAAAGGAGGACACGATAACAGTCTGCAAATATTTGAAAAGCATATCCCAAGGAGGGAGGGCTTGAGGTTGATCTTGATATAACATTGTTCAACCGACCATGAATGGTTAATGTGAAGGAGAAACAAACTGTCTATGAGGGAAGTTTCTTCCCTGTAGTTTATGAAAATAAGAGATTATTCTCCAAGGGATGATGGTGACTGTGATATTCTAGCTGTTTGAGACAAAATTTACCCCAAACCAGAAGAATCACAGGAAAAGGAACCCATACTACTATCACCACCTGATATTTTTTTTGACAAGGATGCCAAAAATACTCAGTGGAGAAAAGGCAGAGTCTTTAACAGGTAATGCTGGGGAAAGAGATCATCGACGTCTTGAAGATTGAAAGAAGAACCTGTGTTCATCCTGAACTACATCGCTTGCAAATGAATCCAAGACCTTGATGCAAGACTTGAAACTCCAAGACTGCTAGAGAAAAAAGTCAGGAAAACCCTCGAAGAGAGCGGAGAAGTGTCTAAGTACCGATCTGGTTGCTTGCAAAATAAGGCCAACGGTTTGACAAATGGGACTTTGTGAAATTCCAAAGGTTCTATATAGCAAAAGAAGCACTTAAATGAGTCAGAGACAATCTGCAGAGTGAGAGAAATCCTTTCTGGCTATACATCTGACAGAAAAATAATATCTGGTTATACAAGGAATTTTAAAAACTAAACAAGGAAACAACCCAGTTGAGATACAGAATAAGAAATTGAAGCATGCTCCCCAAAGAAGAAACATGAATTTGATAGCCGAGATGACATAGTGGATTAAAAGGCTTGCTGTGCAGGGTTTGAATCCTCATAAGTCACATAAAGTCTCAGAGAGGAAGCCTGTGTCTGTAATCCTGACTCTCCTAAGAGAAGACAGGTGGAGAAAAGTGGATCCCTTGAATCTCTCTGGCCAGCTGACCTGTTATACACAGCAGCAAACAAGGAGACCCTGTCCCCAAGTAGAAGGTGAGAACTGACACCCACTGTTTTCCTCTGACCTCCTTAAGCACACTGAGGTATGTGTGTGTCTGCACTCTCTTACACAATTGCACACACTCAACAATGCAACATATACACAACTTTGAGGATTCTATCTCAACCCTCTATAATGGTTGGACTCAAGAAAACAAATGACAGCAATGCACTGTTAATGGGTGTGTAAACTGGGTAGCCTCTATCAGTGTGGAAATCAGTATGGGAATTTCTCAAAAAAACTAAATATAGATCTGCCCTAAGGCTCAGCAATACCACTCCTGAACACATGCTCAAAGGATTCTACATCTTATGACAATGGTGTGATAAGGAGACAAGAGAGAGTAAATGAAAAATCATTTATCTACTCAATTTAATAAGAATTCCTACCTTTACAAAAGATAAACTTGAACTGTGGGAAAATTATTAAAAACACTAAACAACATATTGCTCAAAAAAACAAGAAGTCAATCATTAATAAAATCAATCTCCTGTGGAAACCAACCCAGCCACAAACCATTGACCTAATCTGTCCTGCCTGCAAAATTTGCTAGGGAAATGGTGGCACAAAACTTGTGGGAGTAGTCAGCCCACTCCACAAGAAGGAACCTATACCTGACACTGTTTTGGTAACCAAGAGCCAGAGACTAGATAGACCAGAGACCTAGGGTAAAACCAAACACAATTGGTATTTTTTTTAAAGTATCAATAAAATGACTCCTATTAGTACTCTGCTAGAATCATAGATCAGTGCTTTATCCAGTCATCTTCAGAAAGGTTTTCTCAAGCAGCAGATGGGGACAGATGCAGAGACCCACAGCCAAACATAGGGCAGGAGAGTCTAAATGGGAAGTCTCTATCAAATTATTCTCCTCAGAGCTCGGGGAATCTCATCCAAGAGGATGTGGAAGAATTATAAGAGCCAGAGCGGGTAGGGGACACAAGGAGAACAAGGCCCTCTGAATTAACTAAGCATGGTGCATATGAGCTCACAGAGACTGAAGCAGCAAGCACAGGGTCTACATGGGTCTGCACCAGGCCCTATATAAATTATAACTATCAACTTAGTATTTATATGGGGCTCTTGACTGTGAGAACAAGTGGGTCTCTGACTCTTGTGCCTGATCTTGGGACTCTTTTCCTTCTGTTGAGCTGCTGTGTCCAACTTCGATATGAAAGTTTTTGCTGCATCTTACTACATTTTATTTTGTCGTGTTTGGTGGTTGTCTCTTGGAAGCCTGTTCTTTCCTAATGTGAGATATAGAAAGGGAGTGGATCTGGAGGGGAGGGAAAGGGGAGGAACTGGGAGGAGTGGAGGGAGGGAAAAGTATAATCAGGATATATGATATGAGAAAAGAATCTATTTTCAATAAAGGGAAATAAAAATTTTTAAAAATAACTAGTTTCTAACTTAAAACAAGAGAAAAGCTTTCCTTCACAGGATAATGTAATTAGGTTTCATTTTATTGCAAGGAATTAAAGGATTCTGAGAAATTTTCCACATATAAAACCTGTATTTATCAACTAAAGATTTTTCTCTCTCTCTTTTTTGTTTTTGTTGTTGTTGTTGTTGTTGTTGTTGTTGTTTTTCAAGACAAGGTTTCTCTGTGTAGTTTTGGTGCCTGTCCTGGATCTTGCTCTGTAGACCAGGTTGGCCTCGAACTCACAGAGATCTGCCTGGCTCTGGGATTAAAGGCATGCGCCACCACTGCCCAGCCTATCAACTAAAACTTTAAGTCAGTCTGAATTCATAAGCTCACAAAGGAACTGGCTTACTGGCCTCCTTCTGTTTGTGCTTTCTTTTCAATGGTTGTTTAGCTTCTGTTGTGACTTTGCAAAGCTGTGCAGAATGGATAATAAAACCCCGTAGACTTACCATCCTGACTAGTACATGAGACAGTCATATATATGTTTAAGCAGCCTTTGCAGCCCTCCTTACTCAAGCAAGCTACCTTCCCTCTCCCCTAGGAGTAGGTAATAATCTGGGTGTGGTCTAGATCACTCCTATTCATACTTTAAAATGTATTTTCTAGGAATATGTTCTGGATAATATTCATTATTTAAAATTGGCACCATAGAGTATGTATCCTACATTACTGTCCTTTGTCACCCACTCCCTAGGTGTTTTAGATGACTCCTAAAGACAGCTCATTCATTACGATTAAATCACAATAGATATTTAAATTATTTTCCATCCTTATAGATGCCCCTTTGTTCTCTGATGGTTTCTCTAGGAATGCCATCATCAAATATGGCACCTTCAACTTCATCAGATATTGCCTCTGACAGTATTCATTGGTGTTTTCTTCAATATTCCTAACTACAGCATTTCTTCAGACCTTTTATTGTTTCTAATCCAATAATTTTGAAAAGTCACTCATAATAAGTTTTAATAAATTTGCATTTCTTCCTTTCTTCCTTCCTCCTCCCTTCCTTCCTTCATCCTTTCTTTCTTTTTTCTTTCTTTCTTTCTTTCTTCCTTTCTTTCTCTCTGTCTCTGTCTCTGACTCTGTCTGTCTCTGTCTTTCTTCCTTCCTTCCTTCCTTCCTTCCTTCCTTTCTTTCTTCCTTTCTTTCCAGTTTGGTTTTTTTTTTTTTCAGACAAGGATTCTCTGTATATCCCTATCCTAGCTGTCCTCGAACTCCCTTTGTAGACTAGGCTAACCTTGAACTCCCAAGTGCTGGGATTAAATGTGTGCACCACCAAGCCTGGTTTGCATTTTTCTAACAAATATTTGTATTGAGCAAATTTTATTGACAGCTTTTATTGCTAGCACTCAAAATATTTATTGATCATATGATATGAATGCTAGCCAACCAGAATAGGTGCCTTGAACATCATCACTTTGTCATAGTCATTTTTTTATCATTATGTGAGTTACCTACTTTATACTTGGCTATATGTCTTTTTAAAAGATGTTTATATTTTGATTTTTAATTATGTGCATGTGTGTAGTTGTGTGTACATGAATTCAGGTGCCCATGGAGGCCTGAAGAGGGTGTCAAATACCCTAAAACTAGAGTTTTAGGAGGTTGTGAGTCACTTGATGTGGATGCTGGTCATCAAGAACTGGTTAAGAAAGTACTCTTAACCTCTGAGACATCTAGTCAACCTAATCCTATTACATTTCTAACATGCCAAATTTTTTACATATCCTGCAGCAGCACTTTTCAGCAGATCTTCTATGATGATGTTAATGTTCTGAATTTATTCTGTCTGAAATAGTAACCACTAACTGCATATAACTTATAAGCACTTGAAATATACCCAGTGTGACTAAAAATTTTAATTTTAAGTTTTGTTTAATAGCTTCACATGATTAGTAACTACCATAACCCAGAATATAGTTATAAATACTGTCTCTATCTAGACAAGTCATAGGTCCTAGAGGAGAACACGATACTCTCATTCTGCTAAATGTGCATAGTATTAAAATAACCCCTAACAACTCATTTCTATATACATAGATTAGTGCACCTTTCAATATTTAACAGAGAAGCTTCTTCTTGTATTTGATAGTTATTAATATAGAGATCTACAACTAGCCAATGTGCAGAACATAAGGAACTATGTAGTACTCAGTTTTCACTGGGACATCTGTATCACACCCCTTCTCTTCCAGGCTCAGGGGTCATCATAGTAGAGGGTGTCAAAAGATTATAAGTGACAGAAATTGTACACACCTGTAGCAAAACAGTATTTACTGGAAATAATAGTGCCTTTATACAAATTAACTCATAGCGCCTGTGACCACATGCACAAGATCAAGACAGCCAAAATCCCAGCACGGTTGGGGGAGAAACTCACAAAGTCCTACCCCTAGTTGAGGAACTATTTGTAATTGATGTTTGCTGGGGGAGGGACACTCAGTTTCTTCTTGGATGCCACCTGTGAAAACCTATCCAAGTTTCATTTGACGAGGGTAAAGGGGGGAAGCAGATTTGATCAAAAACATTATATGCATGTGTGAAGTTCTCAAACAATAAAAGAAGAAAAAGCAAGCAAATGAAACTAGCAACAACAACAACAAAAAACAAACAAACAAGTAAATCTATGGGTTTTATATCAACTAAACTATAAAAGCTACCATCAGCATCTCTTTCTCTCAAGCACATATATTAACATAAAATCAATTTTGTAAGAGATAAATTTTTGTTTTAAAATGAACATTAAGCATATTAGTAAAGAATCAAAATGGCAATAACAACAAAAGTAACTTTGTTTTTCTCTCAAAGACACAGTTATAATTCGTGTTACCTTTAGTTTTGATAACCCAACTTCCTTTAGCAAGGACTTGAGGCAAGTCTGGAAAATATCTTCCTCCCTTTTTATTTTAGTCAACACTAATCACACTCAATCCTTACACATACTAGGGTATTTTTTTTTCAGCTACTGAATTTCTACTGCATTGTTTTTTCTGTCTACAGTTGAGTCTATATCAGAAAGCCATAATATTTGGTACCTACTAGACATGCCCTTTTATGGTCTCTCCTAAGATTATACTTCTGTTAATTATTATTTCCTGTACATTTTTCTATACTAAGTTTATAGCCATTTTGATTATTTTCAAAACATTAATTACCATAGAAATGTCTATTAGAATATAAATATATACACAAGTTAGAAAGAATTGGAATATTTATGATAAGTAGTGTACCTAACCAATAAAATCTCTTTTAATTTTAATTTTTATATACACGTGATTTTTAAAAATTATGACTGCTTTTGAATATTTCTGCATTTCTGCTGACTCCTGACATTCAAATTCTATAATATCCTACCATTTTACTTTATAGAGTTTTTCCTCATGTCTCAACAGAAGAGCCACGAGAAGTGAAGTAGTATCAAAAATCATTTGAATTTTCCTACTTCTCTCAGGAAGATACATAACTGATATCTGTCTCCCAAAAGAGTTCCGGCATGCAGTGGGCACCTGGGACTTTAGGACTGCATTTTCCCCCTAGGAATGGCATTTGAGAAGAACTGTCTTTCCTAGAGAAGAGTCGCGTTTCCTAAAGCTCATTGAACTTCTTTCTTCCCATGCTCCTTCACGGCACACGACCTGAGAGAGAACCACCACCTAACAGAAGCTGCCTCAGCCTGTTGTCACAGAGTTTGCATCCCCATCTGCCTTTCCTCTCTCCAGGTTGATGGGAAGAAGTGCACCTCATTCTCAAGTCTTAGCCGGGATGATGACTTTATGTTGTTTTATTCTTTATTCTACAAAGTTTTGCAAAGCTTTAAATACTTCAAAATGTAAAAGCAAACAAAAACTGGCCACAGCAGAAGCTAAACAACAATTAAAAAAGAAAAAAACAAAACGAACAAAAAACAAAGAGGGCAGTAAGCATAGTTACTTTGTGGTCTTACGAATTTTGATTGTCTTAAATTCCACATGAATATCTACATACTACCTTGTCCCCTGGAGACTGTGGTACCATGAATATGTGAATTAATAGCTTTGATCATGGGTTTAAAATGCAGAGCCCTATTCTGATTGTTTTTAAACCCATGCACCTCTCAGCCTCGCTTACCTTGGCTGTAAATCAACAGTATTGGCAGCTCCTCAACCTATCTCAGAATTATTAATGTTCAAATAACACTAAGTATACATAGATTTGCACTGATTATTTCTTGTCCTTAGCAAACAGGAATTGTTGATTACCTTAAGCACAAAATAACTTTAAAATTTCAACTTTGTTGTGCAAATATCATTTAAAAATCACTTCAGGTAGGTGGGGGTGCAGCTCAGTCGTAGAAACTGTCTAACACATGCAAGACTTTGAACTCGGTCCTCTGCCTGAAACAAATTACTTAGTTCTTAGCTTTTAAAAGGCCTTTTCTTGTGTTGATATTAGTCATCATCACAAACTTGCATTACTATTATTCCAGGTGCCTGTGGAAAACAAACAGTCTGAATAATGTGCCTAGAACAGTTTATTAAACTCTTAACTAGCTAAATCTGAATTAGTCATGTAGTCAGCTAAGGAGGAAAAGGTAGATGTGAGAAGCAGTTTCCTTTTCCTCTGTGGGCTAAGATGTGCTGTCCACATGGCAGATCAGAGGATGGATCAGAAGTTCTGCCACACTTCATTGGACGAGAAGAACACCTGAGCGAAATCACTTAAAACCCCTATTGGCCTAATCTTTAATGAACCAAAATATATTTCTAAGTCAATATTTTTGCAGTTTCATAATTGTTTATTTAATAAAAAGCCATTATTTCATTGATAAAATAGCTATCTGGAGTTTATTAATTACGTAATTAACCATTACCTGTTTTAAAAGTCCTGGAAAGAAACTGGTCATTTCAGAAGGTTGGGGGCTTTTATTATTTTTTTTAAGATAATGTGCTTGCATTATTTCATCAAATTAATGGAGTTACACTTTACCTTTGGCTAGGATTTACTGTACAACACACTGTCATGTGCATCTAGTTCTGTGGCACCTTGTTTTAATGATTAGTTAAACTGAAGATAATGAAGGTCTTATCATGTGCCTAATTAGCCATGCAGTCCCTAATGGTAGTCTAACTCATTTAGATAAAGTCAGTTTGCTGATCTGTTCTTTAAGGAGAGGTTGGAGAGGAAGCCAAGGGGAAAAGATTGCATACAGTGTGTGTGTGTGTGTGTGTGTGTGTGTGTGTGTGTGTGTGTGTGTGTGTAAGTGCATGCGCCTGTGGGTGTGAGAGAGTGCATGCGTGAGAGCTCATGCATGTATGTGCGTGGATGTGCATGTGTGTGTGCATGCATTTGTGTGTGTGTGTGTGTGTGTGTGTGTGTGTGTGTGTGTGTGTACAAAGCAGCAGAACAGACCACAACGCAGTATAGTGCTAAGGCTTCTTGACAATTCTTAAAGGTTTTTCCTGAATTAGTATAATCCAAACACCAGTTCTTTCTGTATCCTCTACTACAGTTTTCTAATTGTTGAAGTCAAAATTCTTAGGTCAATAGTGGTCTGCTTTTCAAGTTCCTAAGTCTGTGGTATTAGATCACTGAAAATTATCCCTCCCAAGTGAATTGGAAGCTGTTGAGCAGGTCTATGCAAACATTCTTACTCCGTCTGACTTAACTGTATTTGGAATCCTTGTTTCCAAGTAGCTCCCAATAAATAACATTTACTTTTATATTTAAAGAACAAAACTTTTGAGCTTCTAAGATACATAGCAAAAACAGAGACGAAAAGCATTCTTACCTCATTCTTCAGTTTGCTCCCCGAAAACCTTAAAAATCATACATTTTCCATTAGTTTGAAAGAAATTATAATTATAGCATCCAAGAAAACACAGAGGACATTAAAAGTAGTCTGTTCACAACATTATTACTGCTCAAATGTCTAAGAAAAAGTGGTTTTGTGGAGGAAATTAAAATAAAAGATATCTCAGGAAGTTGGGTAAGATTTGAGGTAAACAAAAACACTTTATACTAAAGGTTTGTATGTGCCCTGGCCTGTTTTTATGTTTTATTGTGGGTATTCACTAGTAACCTGCTACTGCAACATCTAAATCTTGACATAATTCAAGTGACTTATTTTTTCCCTAAGATGTTTCACTTTTAAAAGGATTTCTTCTTTTAAGAATTACAAGTAATTCTCAGTAACCACAACACAAGGAAGTCTCGGGAGCAGTTTTAATTAGTATGTACCACCATTCTTCTAAAATTTGTGTACCCACTGGTCTTATTGACTATAACCTCACATATTAATGTCCTGCTCCCGATAGTCAATGGCAGCTTAAAACAATGTGTTCCTGCCGGGCGGTGGTGGCGCACGCCTTTAATCCCAGCACTCGGGAGGCAGAGCCAGGCGGATCGTTGTGAGTTCGAGGCCAGCCTGGGCTACCAAGTGAGTTCCAGGAAAGGCGCAAAGCTACACAGAGAAACCCTGTCTTGAAAAACCAAAAAAAAAAAAAAAAAAAAAAAAAACAATGTGTTCCTTATAGTAACATGGATTTTTGTCACAGTGACTCAAATGAGACAATCATATCTTACTGTCTTACTAAGATGGTACTCAAGATTATGTGTTTAGCAATTAATATAATAACCTTTCTGTGTTGGTAAGGTATTATTCAAGTGCACAGATTTTTAAAATACTGTATCTTCAAAACTATCACGTTTTTAACTTTATTTTTATTGAATCCAGCCTGAAAATAGAGACAATCTTATAAGTAAATGAGAATATTTAAAAGATTTATTTATTTTTACATTATATGTATGGGTGTTTTTTACTGCATGGATGTCTGTACACCATGTGTGTGCTGTGCCCATGGAGGCCAGAGACAGCATTGGATCCTCTGGAATTGGAATTTTGAATGGTTGTTAGTTGGAGGATATGAGTCCCCTGCAAGAGCATGTACTCTTAACCCTAGAGCCACCTCCCCAGCCCCTGAGTAAGTGCAAATTTAAAGGCAATTCTACTTCCTTGAATTCTCCTCCTCATCTTTTGGGGACACCTAATTCACTTTTATTTTCTCACTAACCATTAAAATCGTATAATTTATCAAGTAATATAGACTATATGGTGACAATGTTCACACAAAGCTGATGTTACGTTTGATGATTAGAAGAAAACATTTTCATAATAAGCAAAATTACGAAGTCATTTTATTGAACAGATATTATGCATATTTAAAGAACTGCAGAGATGCATCTTGAATGCGATATCACTCTACCTTGTCAGGCCCTTTCCAGAATAAACGGAGTGGTAATATGCACTGGTCTCTTTGATGCCAATCCCATAGTAATGATACCTACAGCAAGACAGGAGTCATTTCTGTGTTAGTGAAAGAGAAAGGAAAAGTAGGAATAACTGAACCAACCCAGTAAGGACAGCCACCCCCAGAAGACATTCCCTGGGCAGTACCACTGCCCACCTTTCCTCCATGCTTTCCCATCTACATGCATCCAGGGTCAGGAAGTGGGTGAAACTAAGGGATGAGGCCATTTTCACTGGACTCTAGACTAACTGTATTGTCAAATGCTACTTTTGGCATTCCCATATCAGTGTAGGGGATAGAGAAATGGCAGATATGTACTTCAAGCCACTCTTTTGACATCAGGAATTTTTTTAAAAAGGACTTGGTGTAGTAGTTCCATACCTAAACATTTTGATGGTCCAGAACAGAAGTACATATAGAATGTCAAACTACTTAAAAATACAAATCAATTAAATGAACTGCTACATAAGATATTACTGTGTTATTACATTTACAGGACACACCCATGATGACCTAGCAAACAGACTTGAATTTAGGATTCTTAAATTTATGGAGCTCCAGGTGAGAGTGTGATAGTTGGGGGAACCCACCCTTACACCACCTTTCAGCTCTTGCTTTGTTCACTGGGTGGGGGAGGGGGAGGAATACTGTACATTCTAGAGCCTTCCACCACTCACAAGTTTCCCATAGCCACTCTTCAGTCTAGGGTCATGTACATGAGTAGGGCAAGGTAACCTCCTGTGGATGGATTGGGAGCAGGTCCCCAGAGCTCAAGAAAACAAAGCTGTTTAGGGGAGAAGTGACAGGCCTCCAGGGGCCCCAGGGGAGAGATGCAGTCTATAGATGAAGGCAATTCACTCCTTCATGAGTGACACATGGACTTTCTGATGCTCTAGGAAAACAAGCAGCTGAAAGACATTGGGATCAGAGCCTCCAAGCACAAGGCCCATGGCAGCAAAGCTGTTTCTGTTGACTCAAGGTCACTTGAGTTAGATAGTGGTTTTTAAAACTAATGTGTATATATACATGCTTCTATACATTAAAATGATGTTATAGTTGAGAAACAGGTAGAGTGATATTTTGTAAGTATGGAAGACAAGATTTAAAGTCTCAGTTTGGGTAAGGAAATCTGTAGCCTAGAACAGAAAACTCCCAAGACTACTCCACTTTCATAGATTGTAAAAGCTATACTATGTGATACGAGGCAAGAGGATCCCTACGGCATATTAAAACAAGCAAGGAGATGGAAAAATAATAAGTCTATGAAAGCTCAGAAACACTGAACTGATTTTACATTTCTACAGTAAAAGAAAGAAGTTTAATTAATAAAGTCTTGATCAAAAGAAATGCAGTAACAGAAACCGTTAAACAATGAGTAATAAACAGTAACAGCGGTACTTAAACTATGAATAAACTAGCAGATTTAGATACATTTGGTCATGGTCAGATATAGTAGTGGAATTAGGATTATGAGCTTGGGGGTTTGAAATAAGTATTAATATTTCCCTTTTTAAACTTTAGAACTAAGGTACCAGTCCAATGTCACTGCATTAGAAGAAATAAACCAGTGGGAACCAAAGACAAGAGAATCTTTTTAAATGGAAAAAAATATCATAACTTCACGCTCTTTTGCAAAGCTTACTGTTTGTTCTCTAGCCTTTGCAGTTTAAACAACTACACTTCAGCCACTTTTTTAAACAATATATGTGAGCATCACTCCAGACACTGATAAACCTATTAGAACTCCTATCTTCCTGTTTCTCATCTCTAACCCCCCTTTTCAACCTACAATAAAATAATTCTATCCCATGGTAAAGCGGTTTGCCATGCAGTCTACAAAGAACTACATTGCCTTTGCAGGTAGCAGACAACCAGATAAATCAAAGAGGTAGCCATGAGTTCAATAAACATTAGAGCATGTCTATCACATCTGGCCATTGTGATAGTTGTCAGAACAATGATGAATGAAATAGACATGGAAGATAAGACCAGCTGTTCATCCCAGTCCATGGTCTCCTGAGCTAGATGCCTGCTGGTCCTGCTCTAGTGACCACACTGATCGCCACAGAAGCAAGTACATTTCCAGGTTCTAAAATTACCTGCGGTTGTACTTGTTTTAAATTGCAACATCCTTCGAGACCTTGGCTAGTGTGGATTTGTATTTTTTCTTATTCATGACATTAAGATTGTTTCATATGTATTTACTACTTTCTTGTTTTTAGAAAACAATTTTATTGCTTATTTTTTGTTACCAATCCAACCATTAGAGCAAGAAAGTTCACAAATAGAAGATTCTGTTTCTGCTTGAATTCAGTGTCAAGGTTTTGTGCATTTTATTCACTAGTCAAATTTAAGTGACATATTAACACAGACACCAAGGATCTGACTTGGTCAGTGGCCTTCACCTCTACAACAGAGAAGCAGCAGCTTTTCTCATTAGCAATGTCTCCTTATTTATGACTGATGAGATGGACAAACGTATTCTATCAATGCCATCTTATGAACATGTCTAGAGATAGGGAACCATTGAAAGAGTCTTCCTTTCTTCAGCTGTATTCTGTGTTCTGTGTGCTAGATGGGGACACTCTATCGGTGACAGACAGAGGAGGGTCTCTGTCCTTGAGGAGTTAATAGTCTTGGAGCAAAAAAGAATGCAAAAAAAAAAAAAGGTGATTCCAAATTAACACAGGCTACAGTTGAAGTGGGTGATAGCAAATGATAATAGAAGTTGTTGCCGTTTATTGAGTTCCTGCTCATGTAAAGAACTTTGTAATTACATGATTTCAAATGCAGTCTATAAGGAGAATATTATCCCCACTTCATAATAAAACTTGAAAAAAAATCGGTGAGTTACGTTAAATTTTATTTATTATTTTTGTTGTGTATGTAGACACATGACACGCGAGTGTGTGTGTGGTATGGTGTGACTGTGAGTGCCTGTGTGTGGAGATCAGGAAAACTTTCAGGAATCAGTTCTCTCCTTCCACCATGATTTCTAGAGACCAAGCTCAAATGTCAGGCTGGCATGACAAATTCTTTCACCCCATGTGCCCTCTTAACAACCCTGTGGTTCATTTAAAGGTTATTTAACAGCCTTATTGGGTTGAAGGCAAAATTCAGGGCCACAGTTTCCCAGAGCACTCTGTATTCCAACAGTGCATGCTGCCCTCAAACTGAAAATGCAGAAGACACAGCTAATTTTGTATCTCAAGCTTACTCACCATCAGAAATTCTTAAGTCAAATACAGTTTGAATACGTGTACACTCATGCACACTCTCTCTAGGAGTCATCCTGAGTTAGAGTAGCGTAAATAATCACGTGAATCCCTAAGACCTGGAACATTGATTGGGATGTCTCATATTTGACCTTCCACGTGTAAATAAAGCCTTCTAGACTGCAAGCTTCCTGTAACAGGAAGTCAATAACTTGTTGAATAATTGAATGAATATGTGGAAAAAGTTTTAAAGGCAACAATGTGCCATAAACTATAAAAAATAACTTGCCAATTAAGGTCAAACATATATAGTCACATATGTGTGATCATCATAAATCTAAACTTTGGCAGAGGTCAAAATTTTTTTATCTTCTGTAATATAAGAATATCTGGTGACTCCTTTCAGCCAGTGAGCATGTTGTAAACTTACCCATTTCTGTCTGGATTACTTGCTCTCCATAAAGAGCTTGTGCTGGCTCCTACCTTTGTTCTGTTGAACTCCTCACTGGGAATGTCTCCCTCCCTTCCTGGGATAGGATCTGTCTTAGTCAACTTTGAGACATATTGTTAGCGTGCGGAACTGCCTAGTCTCTGAGACAAAACTAATCTCTCTGTCCACTGAATTCCACTCTCAGCTATTTATCCCATTGTGGCCTTATCCCTGCAATCATTAGTATCTACGTCCCATGGCTTAAGCACTAAGATTTGAGGAAATCCTCAAACATTTATAAATCATTGTGTTCTAGAGATTGGAAAACCAATAAAACACAAACTTTCTTAAAGCCGATAGTTTCTTTAGTAAGCACCCGTCACTGTGAATTTCCACGTTACCAATAAAACACTCGGGCAAAGCAAAAGTTGCGTGTTTGAGTATTGTGTAGGACAGACATGAGGACAGCATGTTAGACAGGAAGCTGGTGGTGACACACAGCTCAGGGGTTTTTTTTTATTCAATCCACTGCCGTGCTTCGTACCTAGCTTCTTCGGGAGCAAATAAAACAATTGTCTTCCCTTAAGCTTTCTTTTGGTCTAACAAGGCACCTGTTATCGTCTTAGTTAGTGATGATTTAGTGTCTTTCAGAAAAGAGAGGAGATAGTGCACGAGCACTCCTGTCTTCCTAGAGTTTATATTTAACCCTGTAAAACTGGGAGGAGTGGGTTCATGCAGGGTATGCATGGATTCTTCGTCTCCACTGTAGCATTTTACAACACCGCTTTGTCATTAATAGATTTTGCTAAAATAAATCTTGCTAGGAAGTGTTTCCAGAAATATTACAACAAAAGAACCTAACCTAACACGTGGTGAATAAGAGTGAGATTTCCTTGACTGGTTTGATCTACGTACCCCTACCTGTTGTTTGTTTTATGGGCCAGTCTAGCATTTCTCAATTCTTTATCACTATATGATTACATCCATTTTACTAAGGGAAACAGGTTATAAATACCACTAACATTCTGAGTATAACTGGCTGTGTTCTCTAGAAGAAAATATTGGTCACAAAATTAGTCTTTCTAATTTTCTAACAAAATTGTATTCATTCATTAGCAGCAACTGTCCTCTGACCTATGCTTTATGTCAAGGGACTGAGCTCATTTGTAAATTATGAATGCACAGGAATGATTAATTAGTTCTTGGGCTCATAATATAACTGTAACAGATCCTTAGCATATGAGGTGAAACCATTCCATCTCTCTTACACAGCTAGCATGTTCACATTGTGCCTAGCACTTCTCTTCATTAGCTGATCAGCGTATACCTATGCTTACATTTCTTCTTCTTCTCATCAATTCTCATATAGAATTCCTGAAACATATGTTCCCGCTGAGCTAGGAGCCCTGGTGTTCGCTGTTTACACTACACAAATGATAACCGATAAGGAAATGATGCGGTTAAGCTGCTCAGGGACTTGCAATAACTTGCTGTGATAAGAGCAGCTGTCATATCAGTTTTATTAACTCACTAAATCACCTCCAATAAATAAGATAATAGCTTTTGCCCATCATGTCTGAAAACCAAGATTTGGTTGATCAAAGTCTACCAGAAATTAAAATGTAACTGATTCAAACAGTCCACCCTGTTCATGCTATTTATTAATGAGCTCACCCCCTCCCCCTTACTTTGTTAAGCTATTTTGAGCAAAGACACATATAGGCTCTTTTTGTTCATTTTGTGTCCCCAGAGGCTAGCCACTACGAAGAATGTAAATATGATGCTTATTAATTAATATTAATAGTGAAAATTTTTAGCAGCAGATAACCTATCTTATAGTTCTTTATACCCCCAAAGCTCTTAAGAACCATGCTTTGTACCTCAATTCCAACTTAAGGTATTATTCTTGAACTATTCATAACCATAAAATATGCATGGAGTTTTACTCTGTGGTACCCATAGAATTTCATTTTTTGAAGTTAAAATGAATTATTGACAAGTTCACTTACATTTTAAAGCAATTTGACAAATATTCAGCAATTGTTTAGAGTACTGTATTAAACACCTAGCAGAAATAATGGTTGGAAGATAATGTATTTGCATAGAGGATGCTTAGGGTTAAAATTAAGAGGCTGAGAATTCATTGGTGATGCAAATAGGCTTTCATATAAAATATATATCTCTAGGATTCATGAGATGACTATACTAGAGAATTTATTAGAGAAAATTTTATTTATTAGAAATAAATTAGAGATTAATGAAATATTTTTGTCTTTAAGAAAAAATCTGAGCCGGGCGGTGGTGGCGCACACCTTTAATCCCAGCACTCGGGAGGCAGAGCCAGGCGGATCTCTGTGAGTTCGAGGCCAGCCTGGGCTACCAAGTGAGTTCCAGGAAAGGCGCAAAGCTACTCAGAGAAACCCTGTCTCGAAAAACCAAAAAACCAAAAAAAAAAAAGAAAAAATCTGATAGTAATGAATCTTAAGAACTGTTAGAGCAGCCAGGATGCGATGGCACACACCTTTAATCCCAGCACTTGGGAGGCGGAGCCAGGCAGATCTCTGTGAGTTCGAGGCCAGCCTGGTCTACAGAGTGAGTTCCAGAATAGGCATCAAAACTACACAGAGAAACCCTGTCTTGAAAAAACAAAACAAAACAACAACAACAAAAAAGAACTGTTAGAACAGTGAAAGAATTTTTAAAAATTTGATTTAAAAAGACAAAGATAATAAAAAGTTCAACAAATTAATCATTTTGTTAATATGACTGATTTTTAGAAACAAGTGGGTTTTCTTACTTTTAATACTTGATAAAGCATAAACTTTAAAGCAGTTGAACCTTCATATAAATATTAGCATTGTTAGTGGGCTGTGTCTTTGTGGCCTTAAGCAAGTCAATATCCTTCTAACTATAGTTTTCTTATTTATAAAACATAGTAGTTCCTATCTTGTCTCAGTATTATAACTCTTTTCTTTTTTTTTTTTTTGTTTTTTTGGTTTTTCGAGACAGGGTTTCTCTGTGTAGCTTTGCGCCTTTCCTGGAACTCACTTGGTAGTCCAGGCTGGCCTCGAACTCACAGAGATCCGCCTGGCTCTGCCTCCCGAGTGCTGGGATTAAAGGCGTGCGCCACCACCGCCCGGCATAACTCTTTTCTAAAAGTTGAAAGCATATTTGATCCTCCATTAATATTATTTATATATTATTTAATTCTCAAAACAATGATATAAGGTATCATACAGACACTTTACTGATAGAGGCTGAGTGATCTGTCCAACGGTCACACGTCCACATATGAGAGTATAACATTCACCCTGATTTGTCCAACTTTAATTCTTACTCCAGCTATTAGGGATGCTATCTTAGATGTACTATCTTCCAAAATAAAAGAAGATGTCTTTTAGAAACAAAACCAGGAATGTTACCTGGGTAAGAATAATCACATCAAAGTATTACCCATTTCCAAGATGCATCTTGCTATATCTTCCAACATACCTAGTTTACACAAAGGACATTATTTCTACTTACAATATATAAATACCTGGAAGGGTGATAGCCATGTCATAAAAAGCAAATGGTATTTCAATAAGGCAGAAAATCTCAAATTGTTCATGCCTTGAGCATGTCTATGGCTCTTAATTATCAAATAAGTTGCCAGAAGTCGCCAAATGTTGCTATATCAACGTAAGAACTAGAGTGTGACTGTGTCACAATGGGCATGGTTAATGATTCATCGCTAATCCTAAAGGCTCCTTCTGGGATGAATTGACTTTCTCCGCAGCCTGCCCGCCCGCCCTCTTGCAGATCCTGTCAAGAGGACTGCTTGTGTTGCTTTGCCTCTTTGCCTCTTTGCCCCTATCTTTCTACTTCAAACACTGTCTGATCTCACCTCCACTCACAAAACACAGTGTTTTAGAAATCATCAAACCAAACTGAGCCAAACTTAACATAAAGATGACTTAGTTAGAAGGAAAAGGCTATTTTTTTTCCTGTTCCTGTTGTGGTATTTTATTCTTCTTTCACAAGCCAAGGTATTTTTTAAATTAATTAAAAAATCAGTGAACTAAGGATTGATTGACAATACATTATTTGTTAGACAACAGAAAGGATTAAAAACGAATGAGACAAAGTATCTGTCCTCAAAATATTATTGCTTAGGAGCCGGGCGGTGGTGGCGCACACCTTTAATCCCAGCACACGGGAGGCAGAGCCAGGCGGATCTCTGTGAGTTCAAGGCCAGCCTGGTCTACAGAGCGAGATCCAGGTAAAGGCGCAAAGCTACACAGAGAAACCCTGTCTCGAAAAAAACCAAAAAAACAAAAAAACAAAATATTATTGCTTAGGAAGGGGCTAAATTAATGTCATATTGAGATGGATACTAACAAACAGCTATGAGAGTGCGAAGAGCCTATGCAAACGAACAGAATAAGAGAATATTCAGAAGAGAAGGTTCAGGACTCATTCCTTCAAGTAGCTAAGATTTCAAAATACAAGTACAAGACTTCCCTCAGAAGGGGAAGCTACTATAGAGGAGAGGCAGTTTGGGTGATTTAAAGGGTACTGGGTGATAGTTTAGTGATATATCCTTAGTGATATTTGCATAGCAATATACTGAGAAACAGTAAGATAGGAAAATGAGTTGAAACCAAGTCATAATAGGCTTTGAATATAAAGGTAAGAAGTTGTCTTTAAGAGTAGAAATTGTGAAGCAGTGAGATGATTTAGCTGATAAAGGTACTTGCTGCCAAGCCTGACAAATTGAGTTCAATCCCTAGAAAGTACATGGTAGAAAAAGAGAATTGACTCCCAAAAGTTATTATCTGACCTCCACATGTGCCATGCATAACACATGTATAGACACACAGACATGCACACACATACACAGAGAGAGAGAGAGAGAGACAGAGAGACAGAGAGACAGAGAAAGAGAGAGACAGAGAATGAAAGAGAGAACAGATAAATATAGATACTTTTTTAAAGAGTTGAAATTGTGGGAAAGCCATTGAGTGCGGGAGAGATGTGATTCTGTCAGAACTCTGGAAAGCCAATGTGGAAATATTGTATTAAATGACTAGAAAGTCAAGGTGACACTATGAAAGTGAGAATGAGGAGAGACAAAGTCAGCAGAATTCAAAAAGTAGGACTTAATTTTTTGCAAGTGAGTAGAGCTGGCCAGTGCAAGGCACAGCCACTAGACATGTACAGGTAGGAGAAATGTTAACTATGGCTAGTTTTGAACGAGGATGTAAAAATATATATGGGATTTTAAAAACTCAATATGAACAAAACAAAATATCTACTCAAAATTTTATATGGATTACTTACTGAAATAATTTTTGATATACTGGGTTAAGTAAAACTTTATTAATTTTAATTCCATTCATTTCATTTTACTCTTGCTATGGTTACCAGAAAACTTTAAATTAGCATGGGGCTGTACTACCCTTCCATGGGTCAGCACTACACTGAAATTCAGGAGACAGTCTGTAAGATAGGATGATGGAGGAAACTGGGAGATGAGTGACTGAGAAGCCAGAGGCCAAGGTTCTGTGTTGAGGAGGGGATTGACAGAAAGAGCAAGTGCTAGGGAGGAACCAAGAAAGGTGAGTAATTGTAGAAATAAGCTATTTGGGTTTTTACCCAGTTACAGAAGTGTTTGGGCAGAGTAATGCGCCCAGCAGTGGGAGAAGTGAATGGTATCTAGTCTTTCAAGGAAAAAAGAGAAGAAAAACAAAAAAAAAAGTGATGATGAGTCTGACAGGTATAACCTGCTGGCTTTTTCAGTCAGTCTGAAAAATCTGATTCTGTTAGAAAATGAAAACATGGACAGAAGAATCACTGGTGAGCCTGAAATGGAGATCTGCAGAGATAGGGCTAAAAGAAAAGCCAAGAATGCCCAGATGCAGGCCGCATACAGCTTATTGTATGTTCATATTAACAGTGAGAGATGATCGAGCAGGTTGTTATGAATGCCTTTTGTCTTGAATGGTGGAAAGGGGATGTGAAATGGCTGAAATGATCATCTAAGTGAGAAAAGTCTAGGAAGAATGTGGAGGACAACAGAGCTCCCCTTCTCTTGTTGACCTTGTCCTTGAGGGGATGTGGTTGATCTCATTGGTCATTAAATTTTGTCTTGTACATTCCTTGTTCATGACACTGGTGACTTCCACAATGGCTTAAAATCATGAAAACTATTCACTTAACCTATTTCAGGAGAAAGCATGATAGATATTATGGGTGGTCTTCATAAATGTTTCTTTCTAAACTTTATTCTAATATATACCCTTTTCTTTTATTCTAATATATACCCTTTTCTTTTATATGTTTTCCCAGTTCATCTACTTCATCAAGAAAGAAAATATCTGATTCCATTCACTGATAAAGACAGTTGTCTTACGTCTACAAGTATAAAGGAGAACCCCATTGTTCCAGTCTTACTTTGAATGCCCTCTTGTTCCAAGTCTTCGTGTTGTCAGGAGAGGGAACTTTTGGCGAATTGTCTAAAAAAGAAAGATAAAGTTTGTAACTTGTGTAACTCTAATGCAAGCCATTCCTGTCCTACTAATTTAAGAAAGTAAATGGTGGACTAAAAGGAACACTTAAGCTACAGGAAAGTAATACACGTGTGTTGATAAGAATGACATCAATTACCATGGAAGAGCCTGCCAAGATCTATTTTTGCTTGATGTAACTACCAAAGCAATAGTTACTTTATTTACACACACAGGAGGACTGTTTAGATTCCTCTATAATAATTCCATTCAGGGGTTTACCCCCATTAAATATCCATCACCATTCTGAAAGGATCCTTGGATCTGAAGGGAGCTCCATGGAAAATTTGATGAATTAATTACTTCTAGTTTTATCCGATGTTCAAGGTGCTCTGTGATTCCCACTTAAGGATAATTGCCATAAGGTAGACTCAGAAAAATTGTAGGACTAACATGGACATCTAAAACTGTCTCATCCAGCCTCAGAGGGTGCACTGAGCCTTGAGGAGACCGATTATCAGCAAGTATAAAGTAAGCTAATCACAGGCATGGTTCTAAGCCCATGAGTACCACGCTCCATATTACACTCTCTGTGTAAGAAAACATGTTTTCAAAATAATTAAACTACTTTTTAACATTATTTTATCTTATATGCATAGGTGTTTTACCAGCATGTCTGTCTGTGTATTACATTCATAGAAAGACCAAGGAGTCCAGAAGAAGTATGGGATCCTCTGGAACTGGAGTTATTGAGGTTCATCTGGAAGAGCAGTCAGTTCTCCTTACCCCTGAGGCATCTCTTCTGCCCCCAAATAAATTACTTCTTCAAAGTATGGAGTTGAGCCACTGTTAAAGTGGCCTTTTAAAGTGGGGAGCTAGGAGTAATGATGCATGCCTATAATTCCAACACTCAACAGGCTGATCAGGGGAATCACAAGTTCAAGGCCAACCTGAGCTACATAATTAGTTTAAGGTCAGCCTGGGGTACGTAGAAAATTCTGCTCAAATCACTTGTCTCTTCCTGCCCTGAAAACCTGCGAATCGGGACCGTAATTCTTATTGTTTTCTAGGCAATGAGTCTTCTACAGGTTAGGATCTGGACTTTGGAGACCAAAACTTCCTTCAGTTCTGCTAACATATCCTAAATCATCAGAGGACAGACAACTGAAAGGGGTTTAAAAGATGAGTGTTTTACCAAGGAATTGATATTATTTCCTGGTTCTCAAAATGATGTCAGCATATGTAAGTCACCTAATGTCAGATTCATAGATTCCCATCCTAATGATAGAAATGACAGAAATTTAACCAATCCCACCATAAAAATGTTAATTCTATGGCATAAACATCTTCATACTGAAACAAAGGTTTAAGACAGCTACTTAAGCAGCAGAATAAAAATCTATCAAAAACTCGATATATTGGCTGGACAATATAAATAATGAGAGCCTGCATTTGTGAGTTTGCCTTCACTTATTTTTGCTTCCCAATGTAGTTTAACTGTATTCTTGAATGCATCCTTTGTGAAGGAACATGCTACTGTTTTATGGAGCTTGCCTTGAGCTCACAATAGATCTGATAGCCAGTATTTGGAGACTCAAAAAAAATCAAGATGTAAACGTATAGCAGTTCCAAACAGACACTAAGGAAGCTCATTTATGCTTGTAAAGCAAATGTCTTAACATTCTCTGAAAGAGTTCATTCAGATAAATTGGTTTGCACATTGTCAACCTAATTTGTTAGTTGTAAGGTAGTAGCCAATATATATCATATACCTTTCCAAAGGTGGCCGCACAAGCTGGTTCCAGTTTCTCTTTCCTACAGAAATCTAAATAGTGAGCATAAAGAATGCACCGTGGGAGACAAACTCCTTCACACACTATGTAATTGTCTTCAAGCCTGAGAGGAAAGGGCAAGAATTAGTTCAAATCTTTTCACTATTACCTCCCTGCCCCCTCAATGACTTAATGCTCTTTTTGAAAACAAACTACACAAGTGAATTAATGAGCAGACATAAATGGGCTTTCTTTGTCTGGATGCTGTTTAAAATAATACCAGGATAAAAATAACCAAAAATTGTATGCTATGTATCTCAAAATTGTTGAGAGGAATTTGAATGGACTTTCCATAAAAAAATCATAGCAGTTTATGGCTATGGATATACTGCTTACCCCGCTGTCACTATCCAGTGTTTACATAATCAAAATGTAACAGGGGACTTAAAAGATGTGTACAAAGGTTATGGATAAGTGTTAATTAATTTTCCAAGAACAGAAATGCTCTTGATGATCCCCCTTAACTTGGCAAGCCCTAGAAACAACGTCTGGAAGTCAGAAACAGAAGGAAGGTCTGAAGAAGTATCAGACACCCTCTAAAAATCTGGACAAGCAAATGGCAATTTCTAAAGAGGGCCACCTCTAAGGGAATTGTAGGTGACCTCTAGGAGCTGAGGGACACAGTTCTACAGTTCAGGGAGTAAATTCTCTCAACATCCAGTGAGATTCGAGAAACGACAGCAAAAAGGTCTCGTGAAATTCCAGCATCAACTAGTCTCTTAATTTCTGTCTGGCAAGGCCATGAACTTAGTGCCAAGGTAGCCTGTCTAGACTCCTGACTCACAGGAGCTCCAAGGCTATATGTTTGTGTTGTAAGCAAGCACAGGCGTGCCACTACATAAACACAAACAAAACGTAAGGATTAATTTTAGAAGAGTAAGAACCATCGTGATCAGCTGTTAGTACAATTACAATGTGATGTTAATGTAGAAAACCCTCCTTCCAGGCCTCCATAGCAAATGCCGGCTCTTACTTCTTCATAAATTTTCAGTGTTCAGTAGTTTACTATTTGATCTAGAACTATACATGGAGCCACTGAAGATGCTACATTTTTAAAAGAATATCCTCAGTTCAAAGGGATTGCCAGGCTTCAGCTTGTCAATCATCAGACACCCTTACTTTCATCCACAAACTATTTCTGAATCCTGAACAACAAGAGAAATCATGGTGCTGTATTTGTTTGGAAAAGACACCAGAGTAAACTGACTTCACCGAAGCTGAAATGATGATCTAATTTCACTCTTAAATCTTTTTACTGTAATTAAAACTATGGTCATCTAAATCATCTACTATACCTAAAACAATATGTCTCTATGAAGTCTCCAAATATATAACAACTCTGCAGTACAGATGTAACTATATAAACTTCGAAAATCTGGGTAGATTTCCATTTGATTTCAACTAAATTTAATGTAATGAACATATTTGTGTTATAATTATCTGAATGACAATCTAGAAACCAAAGCTTCGAGATTCAATCCCCTTTTTTTCTAATTGTTCAGTAAATTATCTTTACTAAAATGCACTTAAACTAATTTCATGCTTAATAAAATCATAATAATTTATAATACAAGAAAAATGTAAATACAGTGTTATTCAAATTAAAATTGGGTCAAGTCTTTCAAGATTTCAGATTTAACATACTCTCAATGCTCACAAAATAAAAGTTAAGAGACTTAATCCATGAGTTTCAGACACCAATTGTTCTTTTAACTAAAATATCCAAATCAACTAGGATATTCTTTTAATTAATAATATCCAACCCAACTAGGATGTAGTATTTCAAAACAAATAAATTTGCCTACCTAAAATTGAATAGCTAATTGACAATAAAAGTTGGAATTAATATGCCATATTTTTACTTTGATTTTCTGTTCTAATTTTAACACTCCCAAGACAATTCTACAGCTTTACAGATTTTTCAAAATCCAAATAACTTAAGGTTTTAACTCATTTTTTAGAATATTGGGAAAATCAAACAAAAATGTAAGAGCTTTATAGTCTTCAAAACATGAAAACTCTTGTGAGAAATAGTTATTTAAAAACTTGCATTTTAAAGGTAGGAATACAATACCCACAATCCATTTATTTGGGTAATTGTTTTTATAGTCATTGTTTTGTTTTCAAAATACTGAGTTAAGCTAGACATATATATGGTAAGAATTTTAAACAAACCCAAGATTGGTTCCAGTCACTCAGTTTGAACTGAAAATCTGGAAGAGATCATTCAAAATAAATACAAAATCCAAACATTTTCCCAGTTACCCTTATGACAGCAGCTGTTTCCTAAACATCCCAGATAATTTCTCAATTACTTACACTTCCAGTATATTTTTAACTGGTAATCGTGACAACAGACTTCAACAGTCAAAACAAAACTTTTCAGGAATATTTGTTATATATTTCAAATGTTGGAAGGGTTCAAGCATAGTTTCAGAACTTCAGGCTATGCAAACTAGAACCTACTGATTAAATAATAAAAATAAAGTTTACTAGCATTTATAGATTCTATTTTTCGATTTTTTTTCTAATTCTTAGATAATACTAGATAGCTAGAAAGAATAACTAATCAGTAAATAAGTAATCTTTCACTTATTATTCGGAATTAGGGGAGAAATTTGTGCCCTTAATTCTTCACATTATGCAAGGGTTCTTAATGACACGGTCTTATTTTAGATGTCTCTTCCTTTTACACGAGTGTTACAAAACTCTGTTAATGTGTAGAAGACCTGGTGATAATCTCTTAGTTTTAAAAGATCTTAGGCACAACTCAATTTGTAATGTTTTGCTATAATAAATCATAAATGTGATATATTATAAAAATTCAAAATTGTTTAATCATGACAGCTTAACCGATGTTTCCGTTTTTTACTTCTAACTCAATCCATCTATTTTCTGACTGACACAGTATCTGCCCTCCTGCGGATTAAGGCAGAGTTAAGATCCTTGCATTTTTTGTTATTTTGAAGGGTCATATCTGGAAAGCATAAAAACACCAAATAAATAGATTTCATGCTTAGCAAATAATCACAGAAAAAAATTCATCACCGTGGCTTTATTTAAAAAAATGTATCCTATTTATTAAAAAATATATCCTTTTTTATCATGATCAGAATATGGATCGTGTGAACAGGCAGGGAAAAGAAAATGGATGCATTTCTCATGGGTCTTTTAAACTTGTGGAAGTTTTAGGGAGAAGCAACTTGGGGAAAGCCAGGATCCTAGAGACAGCGGCTGGTGGACTTCAGCGGGTGCGCGCGCGCCAGGGCCGGCTTACCACTGCAGGGTCAGCTGAGTCTGCTTCTTCTTGTCCTTCATGATCTGCGTGATGCTCTTCTTCTGAGAGAGCTGAGTGTCGGCCGCTTTGGTCTTGCTCTCGTGCGTGTCCGCATCCTCTTCTTCCGAGGAAAAGTTCCCATTGCTTAAATGCATCTCTGAGGGCGAGTTTAAGGGATGACAAAGAACAAGAGAACGTGCGATCAGTCCGGTGGCCTCCACATCTACCTGCTTTGCGTTGAACTGGGCGCCCGAGGAGGAAGGAGCAAGGTAGGAGTTGAGCAAAACCCTCGGAGTTAACAGTGGTTCCGTTAACATTTTTTTCCTGGTGAAATAAAATGGTCCCGACAGAGCACCCCACTTATGTGTGTATTCAGAGTGGATTTGTTTGTATTGTTGGACGCCCTTAGGACTCAGCCACTGTCTGGCCGCCGGCCGGGGCGAGCGGAGCACTCACCTGATTTGACTCCCACCTGCAGCCTGGGGTCTCCGCCTTTCTCCCCGCTGCCCGGGGCGCCCGCAGCTGCTCCGGCAGCCAGGTACGCACTGTCCTCGGGGTAGACCAGCAAGCCCTTGCCCAGCAGCTGCGCGCAGCACTCCTCCGCGATCTCGGAGGGAAGTTGAGGCGAAGGCTGCTCCTGCACGAAGGCGTCTTCCAGCTCAGGGACCTTGGCCATCCTTTCCAGCGCTTGGATCTCGGCGCTGGCCGGGAGCTTGGCCCAGCTCGGTGTTGAGCCCAGAGCCCCGGGGCGGGGCGGGGGTGGGGTGGGGGGAGAGGCGGGGCTGGGGACCTGTGGCCGCTGGGCAGGGAGGAGGCCGCAGGCTCAGAGCCCCCCGATGGCCGAGAGGGGACAGGGTGAACAGGTACCGCACAGATGGCCGGGTGGAGGAAGGGAGGGCGGAGGCAACGCTGCCTTTTTCCCGAGCGGCTCAGGTCTGGGCAGAAGCTTGCTCCCAGTTTAGCTAGCTCTCCTCTGTACTGGGACAAGCAGCTTTAACTGTCCTCATCTGTATTCTCAGGAGACCTAACCTAGGCACCTGTCAGGACAGCCTTGACTCTGCAAGCGTCGGACAAGAGGGAACAAAACCTAGAGGACTATCCAGTCTTCGCCAGTCTTCGCACCGCTTTGGACAGATGTATTTCCAGAATAATCCAAGGATAGAGGAGCACCCTCTTCAGGGACTGGAAGGCAGAGCTGGTCACATCACCCTGCTCTGCACCGTGCACTCTGCCCTGCACCGCGCACACTGACTTGGACCCTTGGGCCTCACAACTCTGGAGATGGGAGGGAAAGATCCATTTCCTTGCAGTTCCATTACAAAAAAAAAAAGATTTGCATCCTTCACAATTTTTCATTTCATGCCGTCATGCCAAGCAGTGAGTGGTACAAGGGATGTTTGCTTAAATTTAATCACATTCTAGTCCAAAATGACGGAAGTCGTGTTTGTTTTTTTAAAAAAGTAAGTTGAATTTTCTTTAAAGAAGGGTGCTATGGGCGGATGTGGGATCCTACTGACGGGTTGACACGTGGTTTTCCTCATTCTATTCTATATCCTTGACAAACAGGCCCTCCAGGAAAAAGATAGGATCAGGCACTGGTTCCCAATGTTTCATCACAGTCAATCCTGTATTTTCATTTGGGGGCATTAGAAGGAGGTATCAGCCTTGAATTTAGCATGAAATAGCATTAAATTGAAATCACACAGACAAAACAAAATGAGACCCGGAGTGTCCGATAACTGCAGGGCCAGTTACAGGGAGCAGTCTCCCCAAGAGCAGCGTTCCCTCAGGGCCCCTGAAATTGTTCTTGGGGTGCAGCTTCCCCATTTTCAACAGCACTTGCTGGAAAAGGCGTCGCCTCTCTCAAAGCTCTTCTCACCAGCTTCCTGTGGTTGCTGAAAGGCAGGCTGGAGCCGCACCTACCCACACACCCACAGTTCTGAGGCTATTCCCTAAGCAGGACAACTTGGCATATTTGTCTTCTCTACCCAGTCCTCTGAAATCCTTGGAGCCTTAGCGTGTAGGTCTTTTCACTTCAGTGCTCGCATGGACAGCATGCTACCTTTACAGAGATACACTCAGGTGCGTTCTGCCACGGAAGTCCTTTTTGTGTTCACAAAAGGGCTCTATCCACTCATGTCACATAACCATGAGAGAAATGTTCAGAAAATGACTGGAATTTCTCCTTTAATTTTAAAATATAGACCACTTGATATCCAGAAGGTGTGTTTGTGTATGTGAGTCATACAGACACTAAGTGAATATTTGGCAGTTTTCCAATTAAACTGATCAATGGAAATGCAAACTAGTATCTTATAAGGCCCTACACAAATTTCTGGCCATAATTTGAAGTAAAAACTCTGCTTTTCAAATCACCATTGAAGTTCTTTGTGCTACTCTTCAGAATTAAGAATTATTAGTAGGCATGAAACAATTAAAGATGTAAATCAGTAATCAATAATCTTCCAAAATTAAAAATCCCAAGACAAGGTGGCTTCAATAGTAAATTGCACCCAGAGTTTAAAGAATTGATGTCAACCTTTTCTACAAGGATACAGTGACAGCAGTGCTCAGGTGACGGGGCAAGACGGCCCTTATTTTGGCTGGCCATGTGTGATTTCAATAGCCCAGGTTTCCATGGGGATGTGTTCTAAGATCCCCAGTGTTACTTGGAACTATAGGTGGTATCAAACTCTGTCTATGCTTTTATTCCCTATATGCCGTGCAGTGTTACCATTCGGAACCAAAGCCAGTCTGCCCTTCCATGTTTCGGTGATGGTGTCTTTTCTGTCTCATTAGTCTTTCATTTGGGAGTCATGAGAAAGTAAAACAAGGGTTAATGGAGCCCAAGCCCTGCAATACTCCAAGAGTCCATCTCACAACCCAGAAAGCATACACAGTATAGATATGCTAGACAGAGGGGTACTGCTCCTTACCTGGGACTACTTGGCATCCTTGTCTCTACCAAGTCCTCTGAAAGTCTCCAAGCCTGCTTGGTGTGTAGGGTTTGCCTCTTTAGTGCTAATGTGTAGACACACTCAGGCACATTCCATAGTGGAAGTCCTCTGTGAGGGTGTCCTGGGGCAATTGATACATGAGTAAGTAGATTGATTGAGGAAGACAGGCACCGACTGTGTGAGCATCCTCCAACGGGGGAGGGAGGCCAGGGAGAGCACACAGGAAGAAGGTAAGATATGCACATGTGTGCTCAATTGTTCTTTAGCCATTGCATTTCCTGCAGGGACTCTTGCCCATAGGTATAAGATTTCAGATTCTTCAACCTTTGACATGAACTTGCACCATACCTCTCTAGGAGAATTCCAGGGCTGCAGCCTCAGACTGCCACTATACTGTTGGCCTCTTTTCCTTGTTCTGAGGATTCCAGCTTCTTGAACTAGTCTGGTACTTGTTTCCATGGCTCTCAGCCTGAAGTTGGCCATCGTGGATCTATTTCTGCCTAAAACTATATGTGCTCATCCAATGAACCCTCTCATAACAATGTGTATAGCATTGGTTCTGGTTGCCTGGAAAATAACACACAATTTATGACAAGGGCAGAAAGACAAGCCAATGAAAAGCTTTTCAGTTAACATCGCTAAAGCTTTATCAAAGAGTGACTGTAGAATCCTACTTCATAGAATACTCAAAAATCAAATTAGACTAAAGCTCCAAGTATACAATCTGCAACTGTACAACTCTCAGAGACCTTGACATGCATATCCCTGGCCTTGAACTTGGCCCAGCCTTCTTAAACACAATGGGATGCAAGCAGCTAAGGAAAAGTAGACCAACTGGATTCCTTCAGAATTCATCTACCTGAAGGCTACCAGAAAGGTAGACAATCTGTGTACACAATGGGAAATAGTTAAAAGTCATCCCATAAGATTTGAATATTTATAATACATAAAACCTTTTACAGCTCCAAGATCAAAAGACGTTATCCTGATTTCTAAACTGAGCAAAAGAAAAAAGGAGAGGATGCAAAGTAAGGAGGGAAAGTGGATGTGGGAAGGGTTTAAGAGGATCAAAATACATTGTATGAAATTCTCAAAGAACTAACAATAGCTTCAAAAATGTTCTAAAAATGAATGAAATGTTTAAATAGGCATTTGATATTGGTGTGAAAGATAATAAGTATCACTCAAATTAGGAAAATGCACATTAAACCCGCTGTTAAGTATCAATTTATACCCACAAAGGCTACTACAATCTTATAAATACAAAGCATAGAAAATAATTGTTGGTGAGATTGTGAAGTCATTGGGACCTTCATCCATTGCTGGCAGAAATATAAAACAGATGAAAAAAAAAGATGAACATATGATCCAATAATTTCATTCTCAGATTCTCATTCCATTCAAGCAAATGGAAATTAATATAAAAATGTTCACGATAGCATTATGGATAATACCCAAAAAAGTGACAAAATACAAATGCCTAATCAGTTTCTGGATAAAGAAATTCAATGTGGTATAACATACAAGGGAATAGTGTTCAATTGTAAAAAATGAAGTACTAATATATGATATTATTATGTGTGATCTCTAAGAACATTATTCAAACTGAAAAAACTTATATACAAAGGACAACGTATTATTACATTCACAGGAAATAATCAGAGCAAGAAAATCCATAGAGACAAAAAGTAAATTAATGTTACTGTCAGGACCAGAAGTAGGAACAAATGAAGAGTTCCTCTTTAATGGGTACAGGCTTTGTTTTAGAGGAGAATGAGATTTTTCTGGAATTACATAGTGGTTGAATAGTGTGGGCATATAGAAAACTATAGAATTGTATACTTCAAAATGATTCAATTGGGAAATTTTATCTCAACAAAAAATACTTTAAAGCAAGGGAGGCAATATTATAAAGAAATAGCTTAAGAATCTGCTACATTCTGACCAAGTAAGAACTACTATTTCATCTGAAAAGGAAATGTACAATACTTGAAATTTTTCCATTCTTGATTCTCAAAATATGAGCTATCAATCTTGAAGTAGAAAAGCCTAGGAGATAGTTTAGTGCCCTAGGACCCTCACTTGGTTTGGTATTATGCAAACACACACACACACACACACACACACACACACACACACACACACACACACCTTGTAATAAATGCACTTGGCAGCTCAGGTTTTTTACCTGCACATATTATGCGTACACACCCCTTTGCAAACAGTGCAAGTAGCATTTGTTTTCAACCCCTAAACCCTCCAGCTACACTGGGCTACACCTACTCCCATCTCTGAACAATGGCATAAGTGTCCATGCCCTTGGTAATGATCAAATTTAGACGTTTCTCCGTGAGTGTATTCTCAATGTGGCTAGGAAGGAAGAGTGGGAAAACCACTCCAGGCTGAGCTTGTTTTGGGTGCATGTACAGCAAGGCAAAATCATGTCCTCAAGTGACCTTTAAGGGAGAATTCCCTATTTACTATCTTATGCCTATGCAAAGATATACATATGATTAAAATCAGTTGTATTGGGGGAAAGGACATCTGAAGCAGGAAAAAAAAAATGTGTGACCTAATCTATCAATCAAAGTAGACAACCACTCAAGTTATGGCACTTAGTAACCAGTCCCTCCACGTGAACCTAATAAAAGAAAGCCCTGAGAAATAATCAAAGCCCTTGAATATCTTCACTCATGAGGCCCATTGTCAATCTTAACAATGTATCCCTCTTTAACCTGTACTACCTCTTAACTCCAAATAAAAGTGTCTGGCTTCTTTTAAAAATCTGTGTGGACCCTTATTTTCGATTCTTTGAATAAAAGAAAGGCCAAGAACTTGGAAACACCTCCCAGACCCAGCCAGAGAGGGCAGTCTTGCTATATAGTCAGGTTAACATAAACTAATCTAATCATGCCTCTGTTCCTTTTCAAGCTGGTTCCTTCCTCCTTCAATCGTAATTACGCTGCGTGTTGTCATTTTGTATGTATTGAGTGTGGGATGGGAGAGAATGATGGGGAGTAGAGGTCAAAGGGGATAAGTAAGGAGAGAAATGATTTTTTAAAAAGGCAAAGTGGAACTAGAAAGTCAACAAATAAAAACTATATCCACCGGTTAGAACTTAAGAGATCAGGCCAGGTGGTGGTGGTGCACACCTTTAATCCCAGCACTCTGGAGGCAGAGGAAGGCAGATTTCTGTGAGTTTGAGACCTCCCTGCTCTACAGAGTGAGTTTTAGGACAGCCAAGGCTACACAGAGATAACCTATCTCAAAAAATAAAAAAAAAAAATGAATTAAATTAAGAGATCAGGCTAGGAATGGTGGTGCACACCTGTAACCTCATTACAGTAATTGGAAGGTAGAGTCAGAAGTATCAAGAATGCAAGGTTATCCTCAGCTACATAAGAAGCTGAAGGCAAGCCTAGGCTACATGAGACCTTGTCATCTGTACACATGTTTACACTTTGGGAACCAATTTTTATTGCTCCATGTAGACTTAACTGTTCTTCTTTCTGTAACTATCAATCCATGTAAATAATAAATAACTAGGGTGAAAGACAGGAAAGAGAGTTTCAAGGAGGCTACAGTCAGGTTCCAGTGGGGCAGTGAACAGAGGTGGAGCTGGACATGAGGCCCAGAGTGGACAGCCTGTGCTGGTGATGGTTGTGGGAAGAAGGAGCATTTCCTGGAGACAAATAGTAGGTCTTGTATGGAAATGAAGTTATTTTTCAGGAGGGTAACAAGTATTTTCCATGTCAGAAATTTCTCAGCTAGTTGCTAAAACTCACCACAGCCATGGAAAAACCCAGTTACCAGAGCATAACAACTTCTTTCATGAAAATCTTTTCAAAGACAGACTGGACTCATGTCTTTCAATTCCAGAACAGGGACTTCCCCTTTAAGAATGGGTCCTGAGCCACGGTGTTTCAATACCTGTCTAGATGTCTCATGAGGCAACCTTACTCCCTTGTAATTCTTCATCACCTGACCCTCATGAAAGGTTGATTCAATCTGTTCATCTCTTATTTGATATGTTAGCTAGAAAAATTACAAGACCAGAATAGTTTATGCTAAAGGTGTTTGCTACCCTTTGTGCTATTCTCTGGATTAAAGTTGTTTCAAAGTAAAACAAAAAAATATTAAGCCTATTGATTTTTCAAAATCATAAGTAAGCATAAACTCCTGGTTATTTACTAATGGAATATACTTGCAAAATAATAGATATGTATATTTGCACAGAAAATAAGTTAAGACTTGAGAAATGCATTATTATTATAATGCCCTTGTCAAAAATAGAGGGGGAAATACATTTAAAATATTTGAATACTCACTCCTTGAGTCAAAGTAATATTATTTTTTACTATTTTTAACTGGATGTTATTTTGTTGAAACTTAGCATCCAGTATCTCTTTCAGTCAGTGTGGTCTTCCTGTGAAAGAACTGTTTCCCATGGAGTGTTGTGTAGCTAGAGTTTTCCTGCCTGGCCCACAGTCAGGACAAATCTCTCTCACCCTCCAGTCCCACAGCCATTCAGACCCAACCAAATAAACACAGAGACTTATATTGGTTACAAACTGTATGGCCGTGGCAGGCTTCTTGCTAACTGTTCTTACAGCTTAAATTAATCCATTTCTATTAATCTATACCTTGCCACGTGGCTTGTGGCTTACCGGTACTTTACATCTTCCTTGTCCTGATGGCCGCTGGCAGTGTCTCCCTCACCCAGCTTCCTGTTCTCTCCATTCTCCTCTCTGTTAGTCCCGCCTATACTTCCTGCCTGGCCACTGCCAATCAGTGATTTATTCATTGACCAATCAGCAACACATTTGACATATAGACCATCCCACATCACTTCCCCTTTTCTTTTCTTAAAAAGGAAGGTTTTAACCTTTACACATCTCCAAAGTCAGCTTGGTAATTTTGGGAATTTGGGTGTAGCTTTTCTTACTACTTTCTGCTGGAGGGGGGCGCTGTATCGTCTGGGGAAACAAAGAAAATTTTAGGATCATGGAGTAGTCCGTGAGGCTGTATCATCTGAGCCAGTTGTCTTGAAACGGTTCTGGATGTTGGATCATCTGGGCCATGGTGTCATCGGAGACCTTTCAGGGGGTCTTGGCTGGTCAAACCTGATGTATCTTACTCTGAAACAAATCCATAGCCTCTTGCTTTCTGTGGAAACAAAAGAGACTCTTTTCCAAAGCAACATATCCTTACATCCAAATTTTGAAGTCAAAGTATCTTTAAAATATACGTACTGGTTTAACTCAGCTTCCTTTACAATCAAACATCTCTCTGTAGTTAAGAATCCCAAAGACAACACAATCCAGACTCTCTGTGTAATAGTCATCTCTACGTGGCTTATTTTTATATTAATTTTACTGTCTCTATAAAGACTTTAATTTTTTAAAACTATGTATTTGTTTTTATACTGTATATATCACCTTTTTTTGTCTCTTTTAAGCCTACGTATATTTTACACACATTTTAAACTATTACATCTGAATCTGTCTTATTGTGAATCTATTGCTTTAAGCTGCAGCAGCTGTGGCTGCTGGCTCCGCCCACCGCAGCTTCCCAACATGGCGTGGTACTTTACCACCAGCTCTGGGAGCTATCGTGGGTCTATGCTTTTATCCAAGCAGCGTGTAGCCCAGAAACCTCTTTTTTTGTTTTGTACTACCAAAGGCTAAATCCACCACGCAGCTTAATGTGTCACTTGCAGAGGCCTCATTCCCGCCATACTGCAGGTCGAGCATGCACGCACGCTAGGAACCCGCCAGTGCTCAAACCGGCAGCTGCCACTCATTTGAGAGAGACAATTAGGAAGCTGTTTTTAGCTCCGTTTTAGAATCTTTTTTCTCAGTTTTTAGGTGGAAACTCTTGCCCCACGTTGGGCGCCATTTGTAGCTAGAGTTTTCCTGCCTGGCCCACAGTCAGGACAAATCTCTGACACCCACCAGTCCCACAGCCATTCAGACCCAACCAAATAAACACAGAGACTTATATTGGTTACAAACTGTATGGCCGTGGCAGGCTTCTTGCTAACTGTTCTTACAGCTTAAATTAATCCATTTCTATTAATCTATACCTTGCCACGTGGCTTGTGGCTTACCGGTACTTTACATCTTCCTTGTCCTGATGGCCGCTGGCAGTGTCTCCCTCACCCAGCTTCCTGTTCTCTCCATTCTCCTCTCTGTTAGTCCCGCCTATACTTCCTGCCTGGCCACTGCCAATCAGTGATTTATTCATTGACCAATCAGCAACACATTTGACATATAGACCATCCCACATCAGTGTTGGACTTGGTGCAAATAAAAAATGGGAAAAGTACAATTTGCAAATTGTATGAAATGCTAAATATATGTGCTAAATGGCATTTGTCATATGGTGGGTACCTAGTAAATATTTTTTTAAAGATTTATTTATTTATCATGTATACAACATGTATGACTGCAGGCCAGAAGAGGGCACCAGATCTCATTACAGATGGTTGTGAGCCACCATGTAGTTGCTGGGGATTGAACTCAGGACCTCTGGAAGGGCAGTCAGTGCTCTTAACCTCTGAGCCATCTCTCCAGCACCCCCTAGTAAATATTTATAAATGGAAAGTAGTTGCAGTTTTCCATCCTTTTTTTTTTCATTTAACCCAGAGCTAAATTTATCATAATACTGACTCCAAAATAAGTACCTGTGATAATACTCTTTGTATGGTAGAGGAGGCAGATACGGAAGAACGCAGGGTGATAAATACAGCATGTGTTACAAATACACGAGCAAGGGCAGCTTTGGTCCAAAGACGACAAGTGAGTGATAATTTTAGTGAGACTATCACTTCTCTGGACTTGAAGGAATTTTATTCATTCACAGTGCCACTGAATATAAGATGCATTCCAGATAGAGGAAACGGAATAGGCAGAGGCACAGAGGTAAGAAAACATGGGCGAGTGGAAGAGTCAGTACTAGGTGAAGAGAAATGTGGTGAACATGGAGGAGCAAGAGCAGATCAAGCTTTAAAAAGCCTTTTCAAGCTCAGATATACAAACTTTATTATAAGGATCCAAATCTGGGAGTGAAATTCAGACGTGAAGGTTAAAAGGATGAATCAATTATGGGGGAGGGAAGTTGGAAAAACCGGGTGACGCAAAGAAGGTGCAGAGTAAACAAGACAGGAGCAAATGAAGACAGAAGGAAAAGGCTGGCTGACGATCCCCTAGCAGATATTTGTATTGTCACAGTACTGGCTTCAAAGGTTCGTGCATCCTCTATCCCTACGCGACTCAGTTCATTGCCATCTCGACTCTTAACTTTGCTATCAACAAATATGCATGGAGAGAGTTGAAAAGCATTTATACAGTGGGGCTCTTGCTGATGTTGGAAGCCTTAGGACCACTAATCACCGTGTGGTCTGACCAGGCTAGTTTTTAGGAGATAAGCTTGTTATTGCAGCTGACACCCAGGATTATACTAGTCAGAGCCAACTTCCTGACCTGAGGCCTGTGAAAAGCAGAGCCGTTCTGGACCACAGCCTCAAGCATGAGCTTCCATGGAGCATAGAAAAGCCGAGCCCAACCTACATAGCTGACACAAAGGTGTAGCAATTGATTTAAGGTACTAGAATTTGGATGGTTTATTATGTGGCAAAAGCATGCATGTCTATGGACCGCTGAGCTTCACATTTTACAAAAATGTGTTGACTTTAGCAATGGGAGAAGCAGTTTGTAGAATGAAGTGGCATGTTGTTTTAGTTTTAACTTTGAGTTTTGGTTTTTGTTTGGTTGGTTATTTGTCTGGTTTGATTTTTATTTGTTTTCTATTAATAAAGGGTCTCATGCAACCCAGGCTGGCCTCAAGCTTACTATGTAGCCAAGGACAACCTTGAACTCCAAGCACTAAGATAACAGATGTGCTCTACCATGCATATGCAGCGCTAGGAATGTAGCCCAGGACTTCACGAACAATAGGTCGAGCCATGTACTTAGACCCCTGGTTTCTGGTTTTAAGAAATTTTGTTTGTTTGTTTGTTTGCTTGCTTTCAGTTTTTAGGTGAGGAAAGAATGCAACTCAAAGGTGAGGAAATTTTTCATAAAACTTCAAAGTGTTCATATAAAAGTCAAATGTAATAATAGACACAAAAATAGCAGTTGAAAAGCAGCTTGTAGGTCTGTGTATAAGTGGATGAAATGAACCTTATTATCTATTTTATCTTTTATGAAACTCTTGCACTGTTTATACACAGAGAGACATATGTGCACACTTCATTTTGGGGAGAACAATTTGGATATAACAGTGTACTAGAAAATACTTCCTAAATGGTCTGGCTAAGGGAAAAAATGTAACTTTTTGCATACAGATTTCTTCTTCTGTCGCAAACTTAGAGAATTCAGCAGTCTCTTCTGGAAGCTGTTCGGGCAGAGTTGCATTCTGGGTGCAAAGAGAATAAGATGTTCCAAATATAAACCCTAAACTTTTTAAATAAATTAAGTGTACTTTAAAACTAGAAAAACTTGAGTTCACTTCCACAGTATATAATTGAAGTCTTTATACCACAATTTCCTAGTGTCTCTCTCTGGGGCCAAACTGTCCATTATACTATTTCAAAGCTCTGAAATAAGATGTTATTTTATAATGCACTTAATTTTATAACATACTGTGGCATTTGTAAGACAAAGACAATAAGCCAGTTAATGTCATATCAATGTTCATTTGGGAGGAATGAGCAAAACCAGAATACTTTTCAGTGTTTCTATCATAATAATTCTATCCTAACAAAGCCAATAAATAGCATTAATGTTACATGCTTTATGTATGATTTTAACCATGTTTAATTTACTATAATTAAAAATATAGCAAAATTAAATTATTTTAAAAGCGACACATTAAAGCAAGACACACTTTAGATAGTGTGTGTGTGTGTGTGTGTGTGTGTGTGTGTGTGTGTGTGTGTCCGAGACAGGGTTTCTCTGTGTATCTCGGACTGTCCTGGAACTCACTCCGTAGACCGGAATGACCCTTGAACTCAGAGACCCATCTGCCTCTACCTCCAGGGAGTTGGGAGTAAAGGCATGCGCTACTACCACCTGGTGCATAAATTTGTTAGGCGTGATATGCCACATCTATTCTTGATGTCTTATAGTCCACAGTGGACTCCCAACCTGGTTTTCTTCTCCATGCTTCCTTGTGAGGTTGCTTAGCCAATCTTTTCCCTTGGAATTCTTGTTGGAGGATATTTAAAATTATAGCTCTTTTTCCTGAGTGTTCAATGTTTGTATTTTATAAAATTGCTGTGTGGATGGCTAATTGTAATCATTTTGGAGATGTTATCATTTGACTACTAAGACTTGTAATTTTGATGAAACTCATTACTTTTTAAATACAATATTCAGATCAATAACTCCTTCTAGAACTTACATAATTTCCTTAAGCTAAAAAAGATGGGTTTTAGCCAGGAGGGGTGATGCACACCTTTAGTCCCAGAACTCACGAGACAGTGACAGGAGGATCTCTGAGTCTGAGGCCAGCCTGGTTTACAGAGAAAGTTCCAGCATAGCCACAGCTACTCGGAAAAACTCTGTCTTAAAAACTCAAAATAGTAATTAATAATAATAATAATAGCTTTAAGCTACTAATTTTGTTTCAGTGTCACTAAGTGGAATGGACAATGGTTGTACTTCAAGACTGTAAATACAGTGCATTTATTTCCCATCTCTCACTCCACCTTGAAATCACATAAGTCCAATATACCTTCTTTATTGAACAATTTATCAAATGGAAGAGCTGAGTTAATGCTACTCTTTCCACACTGCTTTTGTGTGCCGGGGTAGATATATAACAATAGAATGATATAATAATAAGAGAAGAAGAGGGTTAGGTATAATAGAACCAAGGGATTTGGTGTTTCTTGAAATTGGACTATATACATCAGAATTACCTGAAGTCATAGTAACCTCAGAGCCAACGAACCAATGCATTACATGGATTTTATCAAGATGATGTCACGTGTTTTAAATTTCTCAGTTACAACAAGGAATGCTTATTTCAAGAAAATGGGGGAGGTGAAACTGTGTTACAAACCAAGCCATAGTCTAGAAATGGAGAGAGCTAGTACAGGACACCTTCAACCACATTACAATGTAACATGGTGCTTATTTAGAAGGACCGGGTGGAGGAAAGACTTGGGGCTGGTGGGGAAAGGTGATCACTTCCCTTCATCATACTCCTAGTCTTTGATGCCAGACATCTATAAGAGGCTGTGCTGCACCCAGCATACTGAAATAAGCATCACAGAGGCCAGCACACCGGAGACTCTAGTCTCCTCCAGTGGCATCCTATCAGGAACACCTGTTGAAAATTCTCCAAGACACATTCAGCACTTTCACTGCTAATGTACTCATCACAGCATATTGCTGGTATTGCCTTCTTAATCTAACATGTAGCCTGATTTCAGGAAGTTATTCAATCATTCTCCAGCTACTGTTTCCATTTCCAAGGATAATTAGTGAACTATTAAACTGGACATTTCATGTAGAACACGACATGTAGAAAGTTCTTCCTAGTTTATTTTAGGTGTATTTGTGTGAGACCAGTAATTTAATAATCATTTTAGTAATTTAATGATCATTATATGATCTACTTGTATTTTTTCAGTTAGTGATCTATGACATCACAAAGTAAACTTTTGATTATTTGATATAAAGTGTGACAAGATAGAGTTATAAAATATATATAAGTGATAGAATCCATTTTAATTATTTTATATGACAGTTGTTTGCTCATCATAGCTTCATCTTAAAAAATAAAACAGGTAAATAAGCATTCCAAGCTAAAATAAATAAGAAGAGCCATCAATTAGAAACAGAGATGGAAAATAAAAGCATTGACATTGATACTTATAAGATAAAATAATGAAATACCATAATTATAAGATAATGAAAATTACCATGATCAGTCCTTCAAATGCAAAGGCCAATTGTCCATTTTCCTAAAGGATGCAGTACTAAAACTGTGGGTCTCCATTTATAATTCAAGCTATGTTGAATTTTAACAATGTATCTTTCAGTGACGATTGGATATATTATAATATTAAAATGTTGCAAGATAAATCAGAAAATGTGTAACTATCACATGTCATCTTTTAAAAAAATAAAACGGCATTCAGAACTCAAAATAAACTATGATAACATTTACACTAACACAGAAAGCAAATAGTTACATATGATTACACCTTTTAGGTTGATCTATTTGTAATTTCTCTTTGTGTAGATTTCCAGAAACAAATCACTGACAAGCAGGACAACACAAAAGCAGATGCAAAACCACAATAAATATAAGTCTATTTATGAACTTGAAATCAATGTGAACTCAGCTTTAGTATTAGAGAGTGAATAAATAAGACCTTTATTTGTAAAGCTTAGCCATTAGGTGTATTAATTTACAACTTAATCACATTAGAAATGTAGCTATCTGTTTATAACTATGAATTAAATTTGAAGGGACACATGAGAGACATGACAGCTAACCGTGCCCTTTAGAGGTAGTAGGTAAAGTCATCAGGTCAGTATCTGACTTACAGGTTGATTCTATAAGGAAGATTAAACTGAGGGAAAATTATCCCATGACGAGTTTCCATTAGATAGTTGATGGATTGCCAATTGCCTTCAGTACTCACTTAGTGTTACAAATGAGAGGATTGAGGAAGACCATAAAATGAAGGAAATTGCAATCACTGATACAGGAAGTGATGAAGTGGAGTAAGGATTTTAATAGAGTGAGGGTCAAGTACGGGTGATTTCTGTTTTGACCCTGTTCCGGTATAACGATGATGACAAGCCTGTGGAAAGAAGAAGTAATTGTATCGTGCCAACAGTAGGCACCTTTTAGAATTCCAATCATTTCATCATCTACGGTGAGGTGACTGAATCTAAGAGTCTAAGCTGTAGCAATTGGAATCATGAAGACGTGTGTAAACACGAATGCACGTCGTGGATAATAAAATTCTGAGTTTTCCCGTAAAGTGATCATAAAATGACCCTTCCAAGTTCATGACCTCTTCTCATTTTGTTAACATTCATTGCGTCGGGGACTGTAAGACGGTAATGTCGCCACAGTGTTGTTCACTGGGCAGCAAACGTGGGATGTACTTTGCGTCGACACTGTGCCCTGAAGGAAGTAGATCTCCCGTCAGAGGTACCCTTTAATGTGTGCACTGAGACAACCCATCTGTGCTTGCTAATCATGAAGGTTGCATCATCTGCCCAGCCAAGTGACCTGCTCTACACAGGAGATTCCTGACCTCCAATAAGTTCACAAAGCTGCCATCGATCTGTGTGTCATCCTGAGATGTAGCAGGAACACAATAAGTGAAGATGGGTTTATGGACACTGAGAGATTTTTTAAAAGCATCTCATATTTCTGAATGCAAATTCCAGATCCAGAAAGACTAACCAAGACAAACTTAAAGGAGTAGAATTTTGGGGAAGGCTGGGGGGGGGGGGGGGGACGGGAGGAGGGAGGAGAGGGTAATCTGTGGTTGATATGTAAAATGAATAGAAAAATCTCTTAATAATAATAAACAAAAAAGAAAAAAGAGTAGAATTTGCTGTAAATGGAAAAAATAATGGAATAATAGCATCTGAATGCTACAATGAAGCTAGACTGGATCTGTAAATTCCTTAAAAATGGCAAGATTACTGCAACATTCCTTAATATCTCCACCATTATTAGTACTTTGTAACATGTCACCATGACTGAATACCACACTGCTCTGTGTTTGCATGCAAAATAATTATCTTCTAAGCGTATAGGACTATCACCAAATATATGATGAGCTATTCAAGAATCAAACCAAAATGAAGGAGAATTACAAACTTCCAATATACAGTGTCACAGAGTAAACATTTTCATCCCCCGAAGGGAAGAATTTATGCATAAAAAGGAGGGATGAAGTCAAAGCAAGTCTCATATCCATCAGAGCAAACAGGGCGTGTGGTGTTTGGATATGAGCTCTGAAGGGCTTGTGTAGCCCTGCCTTTATGGACATTGCTGTTTGCAGCCCAGATGATCTTTATCTGGCGTGATTCTTCTCATTGCCTGTCATTTTCCTAAGCAGACATCCTGGCCTCTCCAACATCCAGGAAGTCTCCACTGATTCTTAGGTTTCACTCTCAAAGCTTCACACATTATCTTCCCAGGCATTTCCTGCAGTGACCCTCACCCTGCCACACATTAACTATCCCTCTAGATCTTCCTTTGAAATCTGATTGGAAGCCTCCATAATCCATTAGCTCTTGTATTCCGCAAATCTACAAAACCAGCAGCATATGGACAAGGTCGGTCTACTCTCTGCTTGAATACTAGCTGGGACCCATGGACCACGTCTGTAGCAGCTACTAAATGCTTGAGTGAGCAGCTGAATGAAGAGAGACACTTCCCTGTGCGGCCTTTGTAAATACAACACCTCCAGAGTCACTGACTCCTCAATGAAGAGCTGTGTGTGTGTGTGTGTGTGTGTGTGTGTGTGTGTGTGTGTGTGTGTGTTTTCATACAATGTATTCTGATCATGGTTCTAGAACTGAAGTAGTAGTCATTCTTGAGCCCCCATATCTACCAAGTGTGGTGTAACGAAAGAAAAATTCAAAGCAATCTCATTCCTTCGAGGATTCAGCAAATATTGAGTACTCAGAATATACTAAACACATGAGATTCACCAGTGAATAAGTAGAAATGATCCTGTCTTTTAGGATCTTTCATTCTGGTGAAGATAATGGGCACTTTAACACCATCATGAGTTTAAAAGTTGTAATAGAGTAAAAGAGCAAACCTAAGAGAAAAGGTCAAAACAGCCAAAGACAGAGGCTGAGAAGATAGCTTAGTGGGCAAAATGTTGGCATTGCAGGCAGGAGCACTGAGTTAGAGCTCTAGAATCTACATAGAAAAGATGTCTGAGGTGGTCCATGCTTGCAATCCCTGTATGGAGAAGTAGATGCCTGGGGCTCCCTGACTGGCTTGCCTAGCCTATTTGACAAGTTCTAGGCCAATGAGAGACCCTGTCTCAAAAAACTGAGTGGATGGCTCCTAAAAAATGATACCCGAGGTTGTCCCTCTGCCTCCATGTGCAATGAATGATCCATATGTGCATGTGTGCCCTCACACAGAAATCAATAGAAATAGATGGAGATAGAGATAGATAGATAGACAGATAGATAGATAGATAGATAGATAGATAGATAGATAGATAGAAGTTAGATGGATGGATGGATGGATGGATGGATGGATGGATGCATGGATGGATGGATGGATGGATGAATGCATGCATGGATACATGGATGCATGGATGAATGGCTGGATAGGCAGGCAGGCAGATAGACAGATAGACAGATGATAGATTAAAGAAATAGCCTAAATGGAATCAAGAGTGCTAAGAGTGTGCATGCTAAGGAATAAAGACAAACAGTAGCTTTGAATAAGGAAACCAAGGTAAGCATCATTAAGATGAGACTCAAGTGAACACCTAATAACAGTAAAGAAGTCAGCAAAGTTGTGACAGAGGAGAGGATTCTTGGCAAGGGAGACAGAGAATAACATGTCAAATCTTACCTACAACCGCAGGTGGCCAGTGTGTTGGGAGGTGGTAAGTAAAGCTGAGATGAGCAAGAGTAAAGCAATGCTAGAAGCATGATAGATCAGACCTTGAAGGCCACTGTAAGAACTTCAGAATTTTACCAAGTGTAGTTCGGGGTTAAGAAATGGCAAGATGCAAATTACATTGCAATCTTTAGTTTGATGCCAAGAATGGGCTGAGAGTGAGTTGAGAAGGGATGTACTTGTTGGCTGTTGCTGCTCAGTAATTTATTTCCAAAATGCAATCTTATATTAAAAAATTTTTTAGATACCTCTTGAATTCACGAGTCAAAATAATGCAAGCAATGATTAGCTGGGCATTCTCTCTGCTCCATGTGGTATTAACTAAGATGCTTTAAGGCATTTTCTGGTGGGAGATCTGCTCTGGAGAATCTGAAATGGCTTGGCTCATATCTCTAATGTTCTCTAAGGTTCACTTGTTTCAACTGAAGCACCAAGAATAACCTCTGCCATGGCCATCTTTAGGCAGTTGGATTGGGTCCCAGAGAAAGTGTTCCAAGAATCAGAAGCCGCTCCCTTTTAATACCTAAGCCTGGAAATTGTCATAGTGTCACTTCAATGCTATTGTAGAGGCAAAGCAATTACAGAGATCCTCCGAATTAGAGGAGAAAGCCGTAGATCCCCATGCACAAGTTGAGTAACAAATAGTTCATGGCAGCACTGCACTCCACCCTCTGGCCATGAGTTGCTGACATTACTCCCACTTAAATACACCCATTCACTTCCTGTGGTGGTTTGAATGAGAATGGCCCCCATAAGCTCATGTATTTGAATACTTGGTCTCCAGTTGGTAAAACTGTTTGGGAAGGATTAGGAGGTGTGGCCTTGTTGAAGAAGTTGTGTCCCCAGGGTTGGGTTTTGAGGTTTCAAAAACCTCGTGCTATCTTCAGTTAGCTCTCTGCCTCCTGCTTATTGATCAAAATGTAAGCTCTCAGCTACTGCACTAGCCCTATGTCTAACTGCCTGCCTGCTGCCATGCTCCCCATCATCATGATCATGGACTCTAACTCTCTGCAAAAGTGAGCCCCAAATTAAATGCTTTCTTTTATACATTGCATTGGTCATGTTGCTTTACCACAATAGCAAAGTAATAAGACATGACATCTTCTTATGCAACCAGGTTGAAATTTAAGGTCTAGGATTTGGATATCTAGACTATATTCTTTCTCAGTCTTTAAACTGTGAGATTTCTATCTAATAAAGGTAGACATTAGGCTATGAGTGCTTTCAAATCATCTTTACAAAGAATAACTTTGGTCTCTTTTTTGGTCTCTTTTTTCCTCACAAATCCTCCTTTGCAACAGAAATAGTTGGCTTTCAAGACTATTGTCTTAGTTATAAGACTTTTTATTATCTCTTTTTGAGAAAAGATCTCACAATGTAGCCTAGGCCAGCTTCAGAATTGCAGTCCTCCTGTCCCAAACTAACAGGTGAGTCTTGGGATTATAGGTACACACCACGATATATGTGCTTATTTATAATCTTTTAGAAGTCTGTTTTTTTAATATCCAATTTCCTTCTAAATACTTAGTCTTATACACATAGATTAGTGAAGTTCCTACCCCTCAGCAAAGAAACAGCTTGACCAAATGCAGAGATTGTGATGGTGGAGTGCCCATTCCCCAGTCGGATATCTGTAACACAACCCTTCCACACAAGGCTCAGGGAACATCAAGGAAGAAAGTGTGGAAAGATAAAACCAGAGATTCAGGAGGACTGCTGCAAAATAGAGTCTTCTGGACAGAATAGGGATGTTGCACCTATGAAGTCTTGCCTGTATAAGACCTACACAGAACCACACCAATCAATATCCCAGCATGGAGGGGGAGAAGGACCCACAAGGTCCAATCCCTAATTGAGGAGCTATAGGGAGTTGACAGTTTTCTTCAGGGAAACATATAATTATAGAAGAAGAAGACATTTGAGAGAGGGATGTGTGGGAGAACATGGGAAGAACTGAAGGGAGGGGAGAGAGCAGAAGATGTGAACAAAATGCATTGAACTCGTGTATGATATTCTCAGGAAAGCATTTTTAAAATAAGAAGCAAAAGTCTGCTTATTTGATCTGGTGTTTTGCCTGTAGCAGATAGTATTTCAATAAACACGAAAGTGCAGGTGTCTTTCACATACTGATTGTTTGCTTTGGATATAGCGGTTCTGTTTTTCATTTGCTGAACAACACCCATACTGTTCTCTATTGTGGCTGTACTAACTTATATTCCCACCAACAAGGGCAGAAGTGTTCCCTTTCCTCTATGTTTTGCTGAGCATTTCCTTTCTGTGGTTTGACTTTGGCCATTCTAACTGGGGTGAGATGATAGATCACAATAGTTCTGAGATGCATTTCCCTGATGATAAGCAAGTCATGTTGGACATTTTTCATATACTTCTTGACCGTTTTCTGTTTTTGACAAGTATTTGTTCAGATCATCTGCCCAGCTTTGAGTTAAACTATTTCTTCATTATTTTTTTCATGTATTATGTATTTTCATACATTATAGAGATTAATACTTCAGTGGATAAAACATTTGGAAGTGTTTTCTCCAATTCTTCTTGTGCCTTCACTCAGTTATTACCTTCTCTGTGCTTCTTAATGTGATACAGTCAAAGTACTGTTAAATGGGAGGGGTAAATTCTAGGTTTGTGGTGCCGGGGAAATGACTCGGTAATAAAGAGTGTACACTGATCTTACAGAAAGCCTGACTTTAGTTCCCAGAAAGCCCCCATATCAGGCAGCTCACAACCATCTGCAGCTCCAGCACGCAGTGGATCCCACGCCTCTAGCCTCCGTGGACACCTGCACACATGTGCACATACCCCCATACACATACAAACATCATTTAAATGAAATAATCTTTTTAAAAAATTCTAGTTTTTTCCATAGCACAGTAAGACGAATTTTGTTTGCAACAGGGCATTATCTCTTTTATTTTTAAAGTATGAGAAGAGAGTCCAAAAACTTGCAACATAAAGAAATAATAAATGTTTCTGGAGATGGAGATGGCAAGTTCTATGATTTGATCATTATAAGCTGTATGCATGAATTATTATACTGTAGCCTATAAACATCTATAGCTGTCATATATGAATTAATTTTTTAATTTAAATTTTTTCTCTAGAACTTACTTCATTTCTTTGTTTTTATCACCATGAGAAAATTGTTAAAAGAAAAAAATGAAATACCATTGGGGGGAAATGAAGGCAGAAAGACCTCTTTGGAGGATGCTGTAACCCTCTAAACATGAGATATTGTACAGTCCAGATTTTGCTGTTTGTTCATGAGTGAATTCCTCATGAGGATAACGGCAGAAATTATTTTTTCACTAGACCATATTGACCCAGTCAAAATATAGTTGTGTGAGTCTATTATTTTGTGATTCTATTATTTTGAGTTATCTTTCCATAGCATACATCCATTGAAAAGCTCTCCAACCCAAAATAAGAGTTTAACAAGCGTAAAGTTATTGTCAATATTGCTAGTAATTTATGGGGGAAAAAAGGCATGTACTAAATACTAACAGTCATAGGCTTCTGCTGCTCTTTCACTAATTGAAAAATGCTAGTGTGGAGTAACCAGTAGGTGGTGATATTGACCAATATTTTTCTAGGTTATCTCAAACCTTTCTGGAAAGCAAGCTTATGAAAAAAACATGTGCCCTATTATTGTACTGTATAATCTATCTTAAGGGAATTAAAAAAACATAACTTTCGAGTATTTTTTAAAATATGTATAATGCCGGGCGGTGGTGGCGCACGCCTTTAATCCCAGCACTCGGGAGGCAGAGCCAGGCGGATCTCTGTGAGTTCGAGGCCAGCCTGGGCTACCAAGTGAGTCCCAGAAAAGGCGCAAAGCTACACAGAGAAACCCTGTCTCGAAAAAACCAAAAAAAAAAAAATATGTATAATGACTGATTCAGCCTAGAATGTGAACTCACAGTTACCGCTTTGCCTCTGGGCTGCATGGTGCAATCTAATTTGTCTCCGCCTCACTTAAAGCAAAGTGCATTGGTATGAGTGACATTTAAGTGCCTATGTGTCAAAAATGTAATCATAGAAAGCCTAAGTAGTTATTCTCTTTCTTGGTAAGAGTTACGGAGCAACTTCAGTGATTTCCCTACTTGTGACCTTCAAAAAGGTCCCAGGAGATCAGCATTATTAGATTGAGTCTACAGTTAAGGGAGCTGAGAAAATGTATTGCTTAGCTCAGTTCACCCAACTAGTAAATGATGGAGTCAGAATGTGAACCCACCGTTGGCTGATCTCATGCTTTATTTTCCATTTGCCTAATAAGTATTCCAAATATGTTTGCTGAATTTTCAAACTAAGTTAAATATATGTTCACCCATATTTACTGCAAGGCACTGAGCACAATAGCTAAGGCAAGAAATCAGCCTTAGTGCCTATCAACAAACACATATCCATATACAGAAAATGTGGCGCATTCACACCACTGACTACTATTAACCACATTAGCTAATATTGTTAGCCACAAAGAAGAATGAGATTTTATCATTTCAACAAAATGGGTGGGACTAGAGGACATTGTGAGAAATTAAATAAGACAGCCACAGAAAGACAGAGGCTATATATTCTGTCACACATGTGGAAACTAGCATCATTTCAGTTTGGATTTTATACAACAATTCAAGCTCCATTTTCATGTCTTTGCTTAACTTCCTTATTTGACTATCTCCTTATCTTCTTTGAATTGCTTGGCCATAATTATAATTATTCTATTGAATTCTTTGTAAGTTTGTCCATGTGATGTTTCATTAGGGGCCATTACTGTAGGATTTGTATTTTGGGGAAAAGAAATATTATTTTGGGTTTTCGTCTTCCTTTAGCTCCTGTAGAGTTAATTTGTTGATGGGGTTCTTCTTTTGTTTCTGTCACCTTTCTTTTTTTAGCAGAGATGTTTACAATGTTGAGGAGGGGGCTAATTCATAGCCAAGTTGGGATTGCAATTTCCTGTGTTCCTCTGGTATCATTATCCCTGATCTTCTGCTTGTCTGCTCAAGCAGGATACCTTCAGAGGCTTAGTCAAGAAGCCTGAGTCGACACTCCCCTGGCAGTGTAGTCCTGGGTCTTAAGGCCAGATAGGGCAACTGGATGGCAGCTGACAGCATTCTAAGTTTGCAGATCATGTGTGGTAGCCGAAGAGCAGGCTGGGATCGGAGGAGTCCCAAAGAGAGGGAGTACGGTTGGGAGAAGGTGGTGGTCCCTGGAAAGCCCACCCAAACCAACAAAAATAGCTGAACTTTGTTTTTTTTAATTAGTTTATTTTTATATGTGTGAATGTTTTTCCTGCATGTACATGTATGTGTGCCTGGTGCCCGAAAGAAGACGATATGGTCAGAAGAGGGTGTGGGATCCCATGAAGTGCCAGGTGGGTGTTAGGAACTGAACCCAGGTCCCCTACAAGAATAACAAGTGCTTTTCACTGCTGAGCTATCTCTCCAGTCCAAAGTCTGTCTTCTTGTATGTGTATGTTTTGTTAGACAGAGTCTCACTATGCAGTCTTGCTGGCCTAGAACTCACTATGTAGACTAGGCTAGACTTGAACACACAGATCTGCCTACCAGTTACTGGGGTTAAAGGCATGCATCACTATTTCTGGCTGAACTCTTGTTTTTAAACAAGAAAGCACTCAGAACAGGTATGACTAAAAGTTGTTGTATACCTTATTCACTGGAAAATGAATCTAGTATTATGACGCAACTGTTCACATCACTGATAAGAGAGAAAAAACTATTGGAATCCTCATGCATTGCTGGAGGATGTGTAGATTTACACAGTTTCACTGAAAATCATTTATCACTTACCATTTCATTTAGCACATTCTATTGAAGCTTAAAATGGATCAGTTCCTGTCTTGGGAATGGATCCAACATAATACACACAAATGTTCACTAGACACATTGGAAGAACATTCACAGAATTATTATTTTGATCGTTCCAATTAGAAAACACCTGAATATCAATAAATATCCCAATGGAAACTAAATTGTAATTTTACAGTGTAATTCCATACAGTGCTGAAAAATTAACTACAGTTTGTGCAGCAAAATGGATCAGTCTCACAGTTATAATTCAAAACAAGAAAAGCAGACACTGTGCAAGTACATTTGTATGAAAGTTAGAAACCAGACAAAGCCGTGTGGGATAAAGGTCAGAAGAACAGCTGCAGGAAGATAACGGCTCATGAGAGGTATAAGGGCAGTTTCTAGGCTGTTATCAGCATGCTGTATCTTGCTCTAAATGCAGCTATACATATACTAAACTTGTAAAACTCAATCAAGGAATACACTTAACATTTTAACATTTATGCTCTTACCTGTACATAGGTTGTCTTTCAGTGGAACAGTTAATAAATAAATGTTCAACTTGGTATAATGTAGGAAAAATGGAAAACAAGAATGGGAAATATGAAGGGAAGGGGAAGCAGAGGCTCCAAGCAGCTGCATAGAAATAGAGAACGTTAGTGGAATACTTTTCCTCACCATGTAGTTGGTAGCTTGCAAACCAAGGGTAAAAGTGGAGAGAGACAGACAGACAGACATAGAGAGAGAGACAGAGACAGAGAGACAGAGACAGGCAGAGAAAGACAAGGAGAGGCAGAGAGAGACAGAGACGGAGAGAGAAACTTATTCCAATCTGTGCCAGTAAAGTGGTGGTAGGAAAAATGGAGAGAATAGTGAGCTGAAGAGTCAGCAAGCCAAGATATTGAAATAATTTCAAATTACAATAAATAGTGCCCTGTATGTAAAGGAATTGATGTACTGATTAAAGTTAGAGAATTTGGAAATTGTTTTTCAACATTTATTTGATTTTATTTTGAAAATTTGATGTATAAGTTTTGTATTTATATCATTTCCACCACACTCTCTACCCTCCCCAACTCTTCCCTACTTGTCTTGGCTAGTTTTGGTTTTGTTGTTGTTGTTTTAATTAACTTGATAAAAGCTGGAATCATCTGGGAAGAAAAACCTCAAATGAGAAAGTACCTCCGTCAGATCACCTGTCTGTGGGGGTTTTCTTGATCAATGATTGATAGAGAAGTCGAGTGTGGTACCATCCGTGGGTAAGTGGTCCTGGTCTGTAAGAAAGGTAGCTGAGCAAGCCAGTAAGCTGCTTTTCTCTATGGCCTCTGCTTCAGTTCTTCCCTCTGGGTTCCTACCTTGAGTTCTCTCCCTGAGTTCTGCCTCAACTTCCCTAAGTGATGGAGCATGACCTGAGAGTTGTAAGCTGAACTAAAACCTTTCCTTTTCAAGTTGCTTTTAGTCATGGTCTTTCTCACAAGAGTATAAAGCAAACTAAGATACTACTCCCTCTCAAATCCATGGCTTCTTCAATTATTGTTGATAGGTATGAAACATATATTATATATAATATTCTATATTTCATTTACTGTTGTTCATGTATTAATGTGTTGAGGGCTGATCACTTGAGATTGGATATCTTGTCAGGTGGTTCATCCCTGGAGAAGACTGACTACCTCCCTCTCTAAGCAGCCATTAACTGCCTGTAGCTACTAATCTAAGGATAGGTCCTTGTGAAATTTCTCCCATTCATGTTGGTGTGTCAACTGGTGCTGTCCTTATGCAGGTCTAACATAGGCAACCACATTGTTAAGATTTTCAGGTGTGCTGCTCCTTGTCATGTATAGAAGACACAATCTGTTTTTTAAATTTTTTTATTAAGAAATTTTTTTCATTCATTTCACACACCAGTCAAAGGTCCCCCTCTTCCCTCCTCCTGCCTCCCCTGCCCAGCCTCCCACTCCCAATCACAAGAAGACAAAACCTCCTATGGGGAGGTACATCCAGTAGAGGCAAGTCCAAGCCATTCCCCCTGCCTCAAGGCTTCACGAAGTGTCCCATCATAGGTAGTGGGCTCCAAAAAGCCCTCTCATGCACCAGAGATGGATTCTGATCCTATCACCAGGGGGTCCCCCAAGCAGATCAAGCTACACAACTATCTCACCATGCAGAGGGCCTAGTAGAAGAAACTGTCTTGCAGTAGATGTTCTTCTAGTTCTTTGATTCTTACTATCTCTCTGCTCCATTTTCTGTGATCTTCTCTGAGCCTTGGGTGTAGGAATTGTGCTGTAGATGAGTTAAGTTTTAAAAACAACTTGAGTTGCATAATGATCCCAAGAAAAACATCTAAAATGAAATGGTACATTACGGCTAAAACATGTGGAAGATATATACCAAGTCAATGGTAGCCAGAAGAAAACTGTTGTGCAATTTTAGTATAAGGCAAAATAAAAATTTTTTTGACGTGTTAATAAGGATGAAGTGAAAAACCCTCCAAAGATAGAGCTACTACACATATGTGAATAAGCCTACACACACATATATGCCTAGCTAGTAATATAGTTTGAAGGTACAGAAACACTGGCTATATCCATCCATCTAAGCTACTATTTCTAATGCTGTGAAAAGACATCATGACCCAGATAGCTTACAGAAGAAAGAGTTTAAAGTTATAGGAGAATGGGATTACTGTTTCAGAGGGTCAGAATCCATGACCCTCACAGTGAGGAGTATAAGAGCAAGCAGGCAGGCACAGCACTACAGCAGCTGCTGAGAAGTCACATCTTTATCCACAAGCTCAAGGTCAAGAGAGTTAACTGAAAATGTCTTGGGCATTTTGAAACCTCAAAGCTTGCTCCCAGTGACACACCTCCTCCAACAAGGCCACACCTCTGAATCTTTCCCAAACAGTCCCATCAACTGGGGACCAAGTATTCCAAGATATGAGCCTATGGGGGGTGGGGAGACATGCTCACTCATGCCACCAAACCATCTAACCTCCATAAAGTCTGAAAGGTGAAAGTCTTGGCACACAGGAATAATATCCTGACTAATTCCCTAATTACTTAGTTCAGCCGAATGCTTTCTATTTTATGTACACACGAAAACCCTTTTATTAAAAGCAACATATCATCTTAAGAAATAGTTCAGGAAATACTAGCCTAAAATTTGAATTATTTTCCTATGTCTCCAGTAGCTCACGTGAAATGTTTCGTCAGACTTTCCTAGGGTCCAACCTAAGAAGTCATCAGACATCTCTCTTGCTAACATTCTATCATTGACCCAAATCGTATTCCCTTTATTTTTGTTTATCTTCTATCTCCTGGAAGAGGTGTGTGTGTGTGTGTGTGTGTGTGTGTGTGTGTGTGTGTGTGTGTGTGTGTGTGTGTGAAGTGTTTTCATTTATTTTGTGGTCCTAAGAAAATGCTTTCATAGTCTCTTATTTACTAAAGAAAATTATGATGGCTTTTAATCTAACCACAAAAATAAGATATAAAAAAAACACTAAGTAGGAGACAGTAATGGGGTTAATATTGGAAAACATTAATTATTATGATTTTCCTGTTTTTCTCTTCACTGGCTTTGAAGAAAATCTGGAGGAACCTTTGATCCTCTGTGTTTTCCAAGATCTTTGTGCGCTATTAGATTCTGGTAAACAGAATGACAGAACCACGAAACACAAATCAAGCTTCAGCCATACCTCATTAAAATATTTACATACTTCATAGAAGACAAATGGTTTGCATTTTATCTTTCATCCCGCATTTCTGAATATCTTAACATAAATATAACAGTACAAGATACTGAGATATATTGCATTACGTAGTTTTCTTGACAGTTTATCTGCCAACTACAGACCACACAATCAAGCAGTCTGAGATCTTCAGTCTGTCTTGGAATCTTCAGGGAATTTATGGCAAAAATTTAGAAGGGAAAATGAATGAATTTTAGAACTGGCAGTTTTCATAATGTTGACCAGACAGACACTTGACCTGTATAAATGAGAACCAGAAGTTCGTCTCTCCTACTCCTTTGTAAATTGCAAATTCTATTTATGTCGCAGAAATGTTTTCCTTGGTAGAAAAAGTTATTTATAGATGAAAGTAGTTATTTCTAGGGATCTGACTTGGAATTCTTTGAGAAAGGGCTTTAAGCATCAGAACACTATGTGTCCAGCAGGAATTTGTTCTACAAGTGTGTATAGCACACCAAATATTGGCCAGTGAGCCTGACATATGGGAGCTGTTCTTGAATACAAACCTCAAGGGATGAAGATGTGTGAAAAATATAGGTGGATAGGAAATTGCTACAATGTTTGATTGTAATGTTGCAAATATTTAAACAGAAGTACTGACTTCCATGCGAAGGAAGTAACACAGTATTTTTCAAGTGCTGAAAGAAACCAACTGTAAAACAGAATCCAATTACCAATGAAAAGGTAGGTAAGGTAAGAAAGGAAAATCAAGATGTGGACAGATGAATGAAAGTCCAGGGAATTTATCTCTAGCAGAAATAAAATGGGGAATTATAGGACATTCTTTTTGTTTGTTTTTTGTTTCCTTTTATTGAGAATGGATTTTTTTTCTCACATAATATATCCTGATTACAGTTTCCTCCCAGTCAACTCTCCCCAGTTACTCCTTCCCCCCCCTCCCATCTGGATCCACTCCCTTTCTGTTTCTCATTAGAAAACAAACAGGCTTTTAAGAGATAATAGCAAAACATTACCAGATAAAATATAATAAGATAGAACAAAAACTATTACAACAGAGATGGACAAGACAAAAAAAAAAAAAAAAAAAAAAAAAAAAAAAAACAGAAGGAAAAGAGTCCAAGAGAAAGCACAAGAATCAGAGACCCACTCATTCACACACTCAAGAATCCCATAAAAATGCTAAACTGGAAGCCATAATACATACACAGAGGACCTTGTGTAGATCCGTGCAGACCCTGCATAGGCTGCTTCCACCTCTGTGAGTTTATATGAGCTGTGATCATGTTGATTTAGAGGGCCCTGCTTTCTTGGTGTCCTCCATACCCTCTGGCCCTCTTTCTACCTCCTCTTCTTTGGTTCCCTGAGCCCTGAGGGAAGAGATTTGTTGGAGACATCTCATTTAGGGCTGAATGTTCCAAGGTCTCTCACTTTGCATTATGTCTGGCTATGGGTCTCTGTATTTGTTTCAATCTGCTGCAGGAGGCACTGATCTATGAGTACAGAAGAATGTTATTAGGAGTGATTTTTACTGCTACTTTCTTTTTTAGGAAAATAGTACTTGGTTTCACCCTACGTCTCTGCCTGGACTGTGTAGTCTCTGGTTCTTTGGCAGCCTAGCAGTGTCGAAAATGGGTTCCATCTCATTGAGTGGGCTTTAAGTCAAGATATTGACTGGTTGGTTACTTCCGCAAGCTTTATACAGCCATATGCCCAAGCATATTTTGCATTCAGGACACCAAACATTTGTGGCTGGCTTGGTGTTTACATTTCTCTTTTGGTAGCTTGCAGGGTACTTTCCTGTACCAAAGATGCTAAAACATATGGGTGAAGGCTCTAATTAGCTCTTTCTCAACTTCCCCATGTTTTATGAGTCTTATGGGTGTTGTCTTCAGTAATGGGGCCTTGCTGTCAGTTTATGGAGAGCAACTTATAGTCTTGGCAATAACCTGGGCTGTTTGGGGATTCCTATAGGACCCCTTAGGCCAACAACTCAATTAGAGGTAACCCAATCCCAGAACTGGAAGTTTTATTTGATGAGAAGAGATGGCCAGTTGGGATTCTGTCTCATCCATTATTTGACAATTTCATTTATTTGTATGTATTTTAGGAAGATTTCTTGTTTTTGGTTTTCATACTACCCCTCAAATGGGCCTTAATTTTAGCTGTCTCCTCCCTTAACTCCTTATCCCCTCCCCACTTGATCCTCCTGTTCCAGTACCACCACCATCCATCCATAACTACTTGTTCTATTTCCCTTTACTAACAAGATCTGTCTCTACCCTCTAGTCCCTTACTCTATACCTAACCCTTGGTTCTATAGATTGCTTGGTTGTCACCGACTTAACAACTAATATACATGTATAAGTGAATATGTACCATATGTGTCTTTCTGGCTCTGGAATACCTCACTCAGTATGATTTTTTTTCTAGTTCCAGCTATTTGCCTGCAAATTTTATAATGTAATTTGTGTCTGTCTCTCTGTCCCTCTGTGTGTGTGTGTGTGTGTGTGTGTGTGTGTGTGTGTGTGTGTGTGTGATTTATTAGAATGACTTATAGGCTGTGGTCCAGCTAATCCAACAATGACTGCCTATATATGGAAGGTCCAAGAATCCAGTAATAGTTCAGTTCATGAGGCTGGATGTCTCAGGTGGCCTTCCATATAAGCCAGGATCCCAAATAAGTAGGCTCTAATGCCAGCGAAGGAATAGACTAGAGGACAGAAGGAAGCAGGCAAAAAGAAAAAGCACTTCCCTCTTCCATGTCATATATATACGTACATATATATACGTATATATATGTACATATATATATGTGTGTTTCCAGCAGAAGGTGTGGGCCAGATTAGAGGGGTGTCTTCCCACTTCAAAGATCTAGATTAGAAGTGGGTCTTCCCACTTCAAAAGATCCAATTAAGAAAAAAAATCCCTCACAGGTGTGCCCAGCCCTTTTGGGTTTTAGTTAATTTCAGATATAGTCACAAGAATAGCCAGCCATCACTTCCTTTAGTCTTTGCTCACAAGTCACCTTGCTGGAAAGACTGGCTAAGTTGCCAGAAGAAAAGTCTACACGGACTCTGGAAATTTCTTTGCTTCTTAACTGATTTTTTCTTCTTCAAACCTTATAATACACACGTGTGTATAGATGTACAGCTTCTAATTGATCATTAGAATGTAAATGTTATGAAGGATATTTTCCCCTGTTGTATTCTTTCTGTTTCTCTGGTATCTAGGGCAATGTCTGATACACAGAAACCTCTGAGTATTTGCTGAGTAAATGAATATACTGTAAGCACAGCTTGTAATATCTCATCAACAATTAAAGAAAACATCTACAGAAAAATGGATAATTAGACTAATTTCCAGGTAATTATCCAGTGCTACTAGATGAAGGAAACACTTTTCATAAGTCAGCAGCATAAATGACCTAAATCCTCTCTGTTCTTCCTCAAAGCACCAAATTTCTGCATGACCATTAAGTTCCCTCAATATCTCAAGAAATTTGATAATGGACTTCAGCAGAAGAATAGTTACAACTCCACCTCACTCAGTTCTAAACTTTGTTGTTTTTGGTTTTTTTTACTTTGTATGTTTAGAGGAACACACACACACACACACACACACACACACACACACACACACACAAAATGTAAAGACAAATTGATGGATTTGATGAGTTAAACTACTTATCTGTTGAAGAATCTAGCCAATTAGAACTCTCCATATCAATTAGGGAAATTTATCTCCCTAATTAGTTATCTGCTATACTCTGGGTTTTATTTTTACATAACAGAGCAGATGAAACAGCAACAGCTTCATTGACTCTACAGAAAAATTGAAAATATACTTTTACATTCAGTGTGTGTGTGTGTGTGTGTGTGTGTGTGTGTGTGTGTGTGTACACGCACATGTATGGAGGTCAGAGGACAATATGGAAATCTGTTCTCTCTTTTTCCCGGTGGGTTTTAGGGACTGAACTCGGGTCATCAGGCTCAGAAGCAAGAGAGATTACCTGCTGAACTATGTCACTTGCCCTAAAGAGAAGATTTAAAGGAAATTTTCAACGACGACTTGCCAAGTAAAGCAGCCAGGGCTACAATAATTTACCAATCTGTTTAGCCATAATTGTTTGCTTCTGTTCAAGGGAGTAAAGCTGCTGATTTTTACAGAATCACAAAGTTTGACTTTTCTCTCTTATACATTATCTCACTACTCAAAATCTCTAAGATCTTATTTGGTTTGTATTAATAAAGAAACATAAGTACCTTGATTTCTGGGGAAAAAATTTTTTGGCAGAGACAGGCTAGCCTTGAAAATGCTAAGTAGTCAAGGAGGGCCTTAAACTTATGAAACCCCTGCCTCTGACCCCAAAAGTTGGGATCGCAGGCAGACACCGCCATCCCCTGTGTTTCTGTTGAGAGGATCGATCGTAGGGCTTCACACACACTAGGCAGGCACTCTAACAACTGGCCTACATCCCCAGCCTCTGAACAAATTCCTACAGCCTTCTCCTAGGTCAGAGTCTCTGCATTTGCTATCTAGTTACTTGTTATCAGTTATGGCCATTCTTTACTACTGACCTGAACAAAGAGCTGCTTATGCAGCACATACAAGAGGTTATTTACACTCAAAACACAAACATGGCACATTAGGAACACACACTGTGAACATTTGAAACACGTCTGTGGGAAACAATAACAAGCTGGTGGTGGGCAGAATGTTGGGCTTACACCAGCCAGGTGTGGACTTAACTTCTTTCCTCTTAGGAGAAGAACACAGAGAATGAATAGAAAGGGCGGCAGGTGTTGCTGATGCTCCCTAAACAAACCCCTGTTCTGACATCACAAACAGGAGGAAGCCGATGAAAACCTGGAGTTTCTGCTTTTAGCTTGTGAGTTGTCTTCGTCATGACTCGTCCTTCATAGTTTTGGCAGGTTTTGTGGTTTCCTAATGCTGTCTCTCCACCCGGCCAGAAAGGGTAACCTAAACTATATTAACCAATTTATGTACTTTTCTTATGTACATGCTACTTACCCAGTACTAGTTGATACGTATCCACTACACATACGCTCTTCACGAGATAGTGAGCATCTTGTGGAGAATGCATGGGCACGTCTTCTGTCCTTACAGAGTAAAATGGGGAGAAGGACAGCAAGTAGCATCTAAGGGTGGAAATTTTGACAGATACTGTGAAAAAAACAACAGTAAGTTTACTGAGGAAGTCATGATTAAACCAAAATTTTTTAAATGGCTGAAAATACTCTAATATTAGAATCTTCATATAAAAAGAATATTTGATGCTTCTTCAACTTTGAACCTAACATAGATACCTGGGTAAGCAGAAATGAGTTTCTCCCTCAGTTTAAGCATCCATACCTTGTACAGAATGTTCTATGATGGTTCATGAAGACACAGAGCTAGAACAGCTTGGGATTCCTGAAGCAACTCTACTTTATGAATTCTACACTATTTACCATGTTTGGTCTTAAGTGGGCTTGCACTATTCTACACACATCAAGCACTGATGGGAAAATGTGACATTTACTCAATTTATGAGTTTTTGTACCAACAATAAAGTAATGATTCATAGATTTGTTTTTCATTCACTTTACAAATTAGCTTGATATCAAGAGAAATTTCCAGGGACTGAAGAGATGGCTCAGCAATTAAGAACCCTTACTCTTATTCCAGAAGATTCAACGCCCATAGGGAAGCTCACAGCTGTCTGTAACTCCAGTCCCAGGGAATCCAGTGCTCTCTTCTGGACTCCACAAAGATCAGGCATGCATGAGGGACACACACATAAAAAATAATAGTTCAGTTTTAAAAAAAAGTTTTCAAACTTACCCAGTTGATTACACACAAAGAGTAAGGCTTTGTACTTTGCAAATGAGTCCACTGAACATACAGTTTGCAATATAAGATTTAGTACCAAAGAGAATGTGAAGCAATGACTGAATTCTGAGATAGATAATGGCTAGATGCTTTGGGAGTTTTATTCCATTGCCTGTTTTATAGTATTGCTAAGTTGGTGAAGTAGTCTTTATGATTGGAACTGTAATCAAGTTAAAGGGAAAAGATAAGGAACAGCTACACAGTTCTTGAGATCAAGAATAGGGCTACATGACTACCTAAAATATTAAAACTCTTCCTTTAAGGTATGTGTGCCTGCGTGCATGCATGTATGCATGCCTGTGTGTGTGTGTGTGTGTGTGTGTGTGTGTGTGTGTGTGTGTGTGTGTAGCATGTGCATATGCAAGTGTGTGTTACACAATACACATAAAAGTTACAGCCAATAACAGTTAACGTTTTGTATTACTGGTCGAAATTAATAGCAAGGATAGAAATAGATTGGAAAAATAAACATATGGACTGATCAGAACGAATAAACACTATAGACTGTTGTGACTGATTAACTTTAGCAAAAGGCTACCATTCTGTACTTCTTTTGGTGGTAAAGTATGTACTTTTGACCTCATAAGGCGTGACCTAAGCTGTGATCTACTCCAAGTGGGATGAGAAATAATGTGTGGGTTATCACATTTCACCAACTATCTTTTGACTAATGCTAAACAGTTACATGTTTCAAGCACATGATGAAGTTGTTGGTGGAAAATGAGTGAGGATGCTTTGCTTTACAAACAAAGGCAGGATCGTTATCTCAAAAAAAAAAAAAATCTGTGTTTCAGGGAAGCAGGATTCAAACCTGTTCTAGCTGAAAGTGTTTCTTTACGTGCCGATGAACAGAACCTGTTGGATAATCTGACAAAACCACTGAATGTTCTCCACATATGCCCATTTACTCAAAGTGTTTTTATTTTACAATTTCAAGGAATTTACTGACTTTCATGAATTCCATTCAGGTCTACTACATTGCCATAAGTAAGAGCAGAAATGTTGATCCAGTGTGGTGCAGTACAACGATGAGATACTGAACTAAGTGATCTCCAAGCCAGCAGAACGTAAACCTGGTCAGGAAAGAATTCAAGAAGACCAAAATTTGATTGGATTATTTTATAAACTTGTTAAGGACTATTATTGACCTTTTGCATATTTGATATCAAACATGATGACATAAATTTAACTATATGTATAACTGAGTCCACTAGATATTTAAGTCTTTGCTTTGTCATTTTATTTCCAGTAGAGACTCCACTGAACTTTGTGATTTATGGTACAGTGATTTCATTACAGTGCCTAATACTATGTGATATGGATTGATAGTTTTATTTTTATGAGTGATCATAGCAGCAGCAATAGTAACAGCAGGTGAACATGTCTAGTAAAAAAAAAAAAACAAAAAACAAAAAACAAAAAAAACAAAGAAAAAAACAAGGAAAGAAAAGTGAAGTAGATTTATAATGTGAAACAATGAGTCAGAACTCGTTCGTAAGTTCTGCTTATTGTTCCCTTGGCTGTAGATCCTGGCATCTACCCTAGCAATATTGATGTTGGCTTCTTTCATTCTAAGGGGGCTGTTCTGTCAGGCTGGTTCTTTGTGTGGTAGACCAGATGGTTCCCTGCCAACACATTCAGTGCTCCTCCTGAGTCCTGCCACACTTACCTCTCCCAAACACTCTTGCAGATAACTGAAATACTGTAGCTTTAAATGTATACCTTGATGCTGTATTGAAGTTATTGAATTGTGATTGAAGTTATTTCTGAAATTGCAAGTAGCTCCGAAAACAACTCTCTGTGACGTCATTGTTGGCATGAAAACTAATGAAGGAGGAAAGGGGAGTATTTGGCTGAGACGGGTGAGTGGGCAGCTGACAGTGTGGCCTGGGAAGCAAGTGCTAAAAGAACAAAGGGGCCCAAGGTCACATTTTCAGAAGTTGCCTCAAGTGCCGATGCTGTGTTCTGTTGCCTCTGGACCCAGAGTCCCATTCTGAGTCTGACTTGGTGTTCACCAGTACTTCATCAGCAGGAAAGCCACCCACCTGTCAATGCAGCAAATGCATGTTAGAATAAAGTATCTTTAATGATTGATTGTAGTCCCATTGTGGGACAGGCAATGGTGCCTTTATGAGGGTAGCTTGGGTAATTATGTCACCTTTATGCTATTCTCTTTTGGTAATATTAATGGGTTATCTCTTTACACAAAAATTCTCACAAAATACAGAATCTTCAGATTGAAAGAATTATCAAGCTACTGTCATCATTAACTCCTATTTTATAATTTCCTTCAAGAGTTTTTATCCTGCAGAAAGAGTTGCTTATGGTAAAATTCATGATCTTTAGGAAAAGGAATAGTCATTTTTATCATGTGTGTTCTTGAATGAAGAAAACCTGTATGTTGTAACAGTAGAATCTAAATAATGGCTAATAGCTTTGATTCCAATCTGAAAGTAAACTATGATAATAATAATAAAAACTGTGGAAGTCAAGATAGAGTGTACAGGACTGGGCTGTAGCTCAGTGGCAGAGTGTATACTTAGCATGCACAAAGTACTGGATTCTATTTCCAGCACCAAAAAAGGAAAATATGGTCAATGAATTTCTGAAGGAATTAATATAATCTCAATCTCCTTTCAATCTCAACCAATAATGAATTTTCATTCTGGGAAGACAATAGCTAAATAGTGTTCTTTTGCCAAAAAAAATCTGCTAGAGCCGGGCGGTGGTGGCACACGCCTTTAATCCCAGCACTCGGGAGGCAGAGCCAGGCGATCTCTGTGAGTTTGAGGCCAACCTGGATTACCAAGTGAGTTCCAGGAAAAGGCGCAAAGCTATACAGAGAAACCCTGTCTCAAAAAAACCAAAAAAAAAAAATCCGCTAGAAATGAATTTAACACATTTGAAATATTTTTCTGAACAATTACTTAGCTAGCTATGGATCCAAAGTTTGAAATTTAATCAACTTTGGCTTTCAAGGAAGAGTAATATATAATATACTAATATATAATATATTATATATTAGTATATTATATAGTGTATATATAATATAATATATAATATATAATATACTACTATAATAATAAAGGAACATTATAATTCTATTAGCTTATCTCATAGCATATCCCTTAGCATCTTAATTATCAAAAATGAGAAAATGTGTGTTCAGAGATTTAACATAACTCACTCCCTGTTGCATAGATGGGTGATGGGAAAACCTACTTCCGTCTCTCAGCTTTTGAGGTTTGAGCCCTTTCCACCAGCTGTTCACAGGAGGGCAAAGTGCGTTCTAAAGCTTTTTTTCCCCCTAGCTTTGGAGGCAGATCTACATAATATTTATCAAAATGAGAATGTTTATGTTGTGTCAGATTATAAGAATACTAAGTAGTTATGAAATTGCATGTCAAGAGAAGTTATTAGTATAAACTCTATCAAGAAAGTTTTTTAAATGTGTGATCTGAACAAGCCATCCTCAGATTCAGTCCAAGGTGCTTTATACCCATTTGTAGCTGGCCTCATTTGCTTCTCTGCTGCTGTGATAAAGCATGCTTGTGGAGGGAAGGGTTTATTAGGTTTACATGTACAATCCATCACTGAGGGGACCCAAGGCAGGAGCTTGATGCTGAGAAGCTGAGAACCTGGAGGGATGCTGCTTGCTGCTTGCTTTCTCTGACTTGCTCAGCTACTTTTTTTAATACAGCCCAGGCCTTCCTGGCTAGGGATGGTACTACCTACCCACAGTGAGCTGAGACCTCCTACATTAATTAACAATTAAGAAAATACCCACGGAGCATACTCATAGACTGAGATTCCTTCTGCCCAGAAGGAAGGACTCTAGTTTGTGTTAAGTTGACAAATCTAACCAGCAAAATTGCTTTGCCAGGAAATTATGAGTTTTCTAATTTTAGCATAATTTTACCAAAATCATCTTTGAACTGACAATTTTATGAGAACTTTGGGATTATCTGAGCGAAATAATTGCATTCATAAGGTCACAAAGTCATTCAATTCCACATACACACATATGCAAATAACAAGAGAGTTGAGTAAATGCAATTACTAAATAGCTGAAAAGTCTACAAACTTGTGTGCATTTATTTAAGGTTTGTGGACAACTGAAGTCACTGTCTCTCATTCTATTAGAAAATTCTGTCACCAGAAAGTAGAAAAGTCTAGAAAACACTCGTCAAGACATTTGGATAATGGGAGTGATTATGATCAATGTGTGTGGTATACTTTGTAAAAATGTCACAATGAGACTGTTATTTATATAAATTATATACACTAACCTCGGGAAAGAAAACACTTGACACCACATAATGAGCTGTGACTCCACTACTCAGTCAGCCTAACTTCATACCTCTCTGAATCTACAACTAATCTGGATCATTTAAAATGCAACAGTCACTATTATGCTATTGTGTTTTGAAATTTCTTTAGAGATTTATCTACTACCTTCCAAATAACAGAGAGATGGTAGACCAAGGATTGCTTTCCCATGATAAACCTTTTACAACAAGCATTATTTTCTCCATCGAACTAGTATACATGATGTGTATGATTTTTTCATATGATATATTTTAATCATATTCTTTCCTATCATCTAACTGCTCCCAGTTAGATCATTCCCACCTTCCTAATCACCAACATCATTTTTATTCCCCCCTCTCTCTTTCAAATAAAAAAATGAAAATCAACACAAAAGATAGATTTTTTTAAAAAAAATACCAAACAAAACAAATATGGCCAAGTATTTTTTAGAATGATTTTGAACAATAAACTTTAAACTCATCCTCAGTGGTCTCAACAGTGTCTAAGTCACTGAAGTTTCTGTACCCCCTTAAATTCCAAGAGCTAACCATTAGGGATGGAAATACGGCTCCACAGTTAACAGCATTTTCTGCTCTTGCAGACAATGTAGGTTCTGTACCCAGCACCCACATGGCAACTTCAATCATTTGTAACTGCAGTTCCAGGGGATTCAACAACCTCCCCTGCCCTCCTCTCTCTTCAGGCCTCTGCAGGCACCAGGTATACACCTAGTGCACATACATGTACACAGACAAAACACTTGCATCAAAGTAAATCTCTCTTCTTTAAAGGATACATGTTGTCAGGAGGTGCACACGCCTTTAATCCCAGCACTCAGAAGACAGAGGCAGGTGGATCTCTGTGAGTTTCAGGCCAGTCTGGTCTACAGAGCCATCCAGAGCTACATAGAGAGACCCTGTCTCAGAATAATCAAGCAAATTAAAAAGGATACATGTTTCATTATGTTATTCTTGATGTATAAGTATTTAAAAACGTGTACAAATTTTATATAAATAATAAATGAACAGGCCAGTGATATAAATGATAGTTACCTGTAACAGACCTTTCTTTCCTCTTTGACAAATCCCACCCTGTTTTCAGTTTTGCCCAGTTGAACAAAAGCCGTTTATGTTTACTACATGTAACTCGGAAATAATGAAAGCCTAAATCAACTGAATTTCCTTTTTTAAGTTGAGATTTCTAGGAGAAATAAAAGCAGGATTTTTTTTCTAAATAGCTGATCAATTACACTTAATTTTTTTTTTTTTTTGCATTGAGAGCAGCATGTTTAGAAGACATAGAACTGCCCGTTTTATAAGAAGGGCTTTCCCTTTTCTGCTTCTTGCAAAAGGTCCTAAACCTGTTTCAAAAGAAAAGCCAACAGGATGCAAAGCCTTTGACATCCCTCTGGAGTAAAAGAATACAATGTCCCAAAGATCTGTTTTCACATTCTATCAGCACACTCCTGTGTTTATAATGCTATCAGGTATCTGTAGCTCTCACACGTCCACTGTCGTGTGGCTCAGCACCAAAGACTGTTAGAATCTGACATGCTCTTGTTGGTGAGAAAACTGTTTTCACCGTCATCAAGAATCTGAATACTGGGCACTTCTGGCCCTTGACATTGCCCTATGCTTCCAAGGCGCTTAGGGGAAATGGGACTCTTGTCATTAGCATCTGTGAACTGAGTGGTTCCTAATAACTCTCATGAGCTGAGCAAATAAGATAGAAGCATGGCACTATTAATTATAGTAATTACCTGCTTCCTGATTATTCTTGCTGCCTCCCAGTCTTGCCACAGCCCAGATGACTTTGTGGCTATCACTTCTCCTGGACATGTCATGATTGGAGGTTTGTTTGCCATTCATGAAAAAATGATGTCCTCAGACGACCATCCCAGGAGACCACAAATCCAGAAATGTGTTGGGTGAGTAAAACTGGGAGAGAGGGGCGGTGGGGAGAAATTAGAATTCAAGACTGTGCTGTAAGACTAAGATGTGCAGATAGTTTGCTTGTGACAGCATTTTAAACAATAGAACAAGAGTTTATTTTGAAGTTGTATCTGGTTAGTTTTGTGGTCCTTACAATAGATTCATCAGCCCTATATGTGCAATCAACTTCCAAACACAGGGGTAGAGAAGGCTTTACAGTAATGTATTTTTTTTAACTATGCTTTTTAAAAAATCTCCGAAGCCACTTGGAAGGACACTGTAACTAACCTGTTCTGCACAACAGCAAGCATGCCATGCTTATATTTCTGTCGCCCGCAGCATGTACGCCATTATTATAAGCATAGGTTTCTTGTTTTGTGCCTTATTTAAAAGTCCACGTTTGAGGTTTTTCAAGCATAGGTTCATTGTTTTATGCCTTATTTAAAAGTCCACGTTTGAGTTTTTCACGCTCACATTTCATCAGTGCTATATTCCTTTCACTCTAGAATAATCTCATCCTTTTCGAATAAGTTAGGACCATCCTCGCATCAGAATGCTCCTTTTCCCTCTTAGTGAACAAATTGCAGCATGCAGAATAATTCTGGTCACGGTGTCATGTGCAAAACTAAAACTGGGGGAATGGTGTTACAGGTGGATTTTTTCTTTTTAAGGAAAACAAGTGTTTTAGTTAAATTTCAGTTTTAGGACACAGTTTTTGAGAAATTGACTTGCAGTTCCCGTCTGTAAAAAAACGAGACCAGATAACCTTTAGGGACACAGGCAGCATCAGCTTCAGTTGGTATGACAATGTGAACCTCAAGCCTCCCTGTGCCTCTTAAAATTCTGATTACAACCTGATATAATCTTAAATTTCTCTTTTATTTCACTTTTCTGTTTTGTTTTGTTTGTTTTGCTTTGAGACAGGTCTCCTTATATATCTCAGGCTAGCCTCAACTGTTGCTCCCTTTTGCCTTGACCTCCAGAGTGCTGGGATTTGAAACATGTATCATCACATCCAATCTCCTGCTTATTTGTTTCCTTATCAAATAGTGCTGAAATGGCACAAAATAATAAGTGAAGATTTTCAGTGCATAAAATTGGCACCCAAAAAATTGAAGCCCATAATTTTAAGCCAATAACCAACGATAAATCTAAATGTAACATTTGATCTAACAAACTTCTTCCAGGAAGAAAAAAATCACAAATAAATTAAATGTTTGACTGCATTGTCACACCTCAAGAGAAATGTGTTTTACTAACACCAAGCCAGGGGCTGGCGTCACCTGGCCCCTGTTCTGAGCACTGGGGACACAAAGGTCATTGAGTTTACATGTAAGGGACTATGAAAATACGATATGGGTTAATTATGAGGTAATCTACTAATCTTTTCTCTCATTTTCAATAAACATTCTAATGATTTTCCACATTTTATCTTCAGTCATCCCACAGTGACAAATAGTAATTTTCAAGTAATCCTAACTTAATGAGCTCTAAGGAAACTTTAAAATCAAAACTATGAAGTCTTCCTTTATTCACTTAAAAAGCAGCCACTGATCTTTTATTTTATATGAGGTCATAATTGTAATGTTTATGTACAGTAGCGAATGAAATAGCAGTGAGTCAGGATTAAATTACTGAGGTCCCTAAAATAATCCCAAAGCAAGATGCATGCAAGAAATGTTCTCTGAAACAGCTGCATCTCTGATCTACACTAGTCAGCATTCTCTGAACAAGGACTGGGCTTTATCCAGTAATTCTTAAAAGTCTCATTGATGTGTTTGGACACATATATGTATGTAACAACAATTAGTGAAAAAGAGGCCACATATTTGAAAGAGAACAAGGAGAGGCAGCATATGGGAGGGCTTAGATCAAGGAAAGAGAATGAGGAAATGATATAATTATATTATAATCTCAACAAAAGAAATTATTTTTAAAAATAAAAATTTGAATTTATAAAAGTCTCATTTATCTGATTTCCAACCACAACAGATTAAAACCAGAAAACTGAAAGATAGGATTTAAGTCTAAGAAGTGTCTGCACTGACAGCAGTAACATGCTGACACGAAACTACCAAGGGAGCAAAACTCAGCACACCAGATATCACAGAACGTTAAACTGTTCAACACAATCCCAAGAGTCGTCAAGAAAAGGCTAAGCGCTGTGCTGTAGACTCTTCTTATGAAACGTGTGTTTCTAACATTATCCCTTTTAAAGGTTTCCATTAAAATTATTTTCATCGGGGGAGTGGGAGGAAGGAGTTGGAAGTGGCTATGATCAAGGTACATTGTTCAAAGCACCACAGGCAACTAATGGCTGCTGGGAGAAGGAGCCTCCCCCAGGAATGAGTCTCCTTATTGGCTATCCAATACAGAGTGATCAGCCTTGGAACCATATACATACAAACAACAAAAGTGAATTCAGCAGGTTATATTTATATATATTTGTACATGCACACATATGTATGTAATGATAATAATCAAAGAAAAAGAGGCCACTGGCTAGATAGAGTTGGGAGGACATGGGTTAAGTGAACAGTAGTATCTAGGAGGCACTGGAGGGAGAATGATACAGTTATATTTTAATAAAAATGTACCTTTGTAAGATACATTGTTTATATTTATAAAACTGTCTCCAAATAAATAGAAGGTATTCTATTAAAATTATCATCAGAGGGGGGAAGAAGGGAAAGGTTGTTTTCAAATAAAGTTCATATTTTTCATGAAATCACCTGGACTCATCCAAAAATTATCCGTCAAAGGGCAGAGGTGTGGGTGAGGTGAGCTATCCCCATATCAATAGATTAGTCATGTCTTGTTTCAGAAAATGGTTGTTTCTCCACAGCTTTGAAATATCAGCATTTCTTCAAGCTCTGGCTATGATACACAGCATTGAGGTGATCAATAACTCGACACTGTTGTCCGGAGTCACACTGGGGTATGAAATCTATGACTCTTGTACCGAAGTCACAGCAGCCGTGGCAGCAACTCTGAGGTTCCTCTCTAAATTCAACTGCTCTAGAGAAACGGTGACCTTTCAGTGTGACTATTCCAGCTACATGCCAAGGGTGAAAGCTGTCATAGGGGCTGGCTACTCTGAAATATCCATGGCTGTCTCAAGGATGCTCAACTTACAGCTCATGCCACAGGTACATTTTTGGTCTACTTCCTTCCATACATTGATTTTGATTACATTTGTTTTTAGGAAAAGATTGGAGAAACCTGGGAATTAGGTAAGGGGTAGTTTTTGCAATAAACAGGAACTAATTTCTGACAGTTTTTAACTTGATATAGAAAAGACACCTATCTCTGAGGGCTTCACCTGCTCTGTTTCCATAGTAACATCAGCTAGGTTCAAAGAAGGCAATGTAACTAAACACGGTTGGGTGCTAACATGAGTTGATCTTCTTATAGCAAGAGAATTTAGGAGAGGCAATAGAAATCAAAGGACAATGAGCTTACCATAACCGGCTCCTGTGCCCCACAACCATAACACAGATTCTGTCTGCTTCCAGGTGAGTTATGAATCCACAGCAGAAATCCTGAGTGACAAAATCCGCTTCCCTTCATTTTTACGGACTGTACCCAGTGACTTCTACCAAACTAAAGCAATGGCCCACCTGATTCAACAATCTGGATGGAACTGGATTGGTGTCATCACAACAGATGATGACTATGGAAGACTAGCTTTGAACACGTTTGCAATTCAGGCTGCTGCCAACAACGTGTGCATTGCCTTCAAAGAGGTTCTGCCAGCCTTCCTCTCAGATAATAGTATCGAAGTCAGAATCAATCAGACACTGGAGAAAATCATTGCAGAAGCCCAGGTTAATGTCATTGTGGTGTTTCTGAGGAAATTCCATGTTTTTAATCTCTTCACTAAAGCCATTGAAAGGAAAATAAATAAGCTCTGGATTGCTAGTGATAATTGGTCAACTGCTACCAAGATTATCACCATTCCTAATGTTAAGAAGCTTGGCAAAGTGGTAGGGTTTACCTTCAGAAGAGGAAATATGTCTTCTTTCCATTCTTTTCTTCAAACTCTGCATATGTATCCCAATAACAATAACAAACCCCTACAAGAATTTGCCATGCTTTTTTCTGCCTGTAAACACATCAAAGATGGTGATTTGAGTCAATGCATTTCCAACTATTCTCATGCAACTTTGACCCATGACACTACCAAGACTGTTGAAAACCACTTCTTCATGAGAAACGACTTTCTCTGGCATTACACTGAGCCCGGGCTCATCCACAGCATTCAGCTTGCAGTGTTTGCCCTTGGCCATGCCGTGCGGGACCTGTGTCAAGCCCGAGACTGTCAGAAACCTAACGCCTTTCAACCATGGGAGGTACTAATTCACATATCCAAGCCCATTCACCTACTATCATTTTCCTTCTTGATTTATTTTACAAAGGTCCACAGTACTTACTCTTAACCTTATCCCTTCTACAAGTGAAGACTGTCATTTTGTAACCTATATTGCTAATATAACTTTTTATTCTTGAAGATAGCTATATTTTATCCTCATTTCTTTCCTTAAGCCTCAAAGCTCTGTTTTATTTTCTGAGGAGGTTTTTTTAATAGTGCTGTCTTCCTCTGTGGGAGCCCGTTTTCAGGTTCCTCGTGGCTTTACCCAGCATGTCCACATAGAGGGTGATTAGGACCACCGGCCTGAGTGCAGGTGTCTGAGATGGTCTGCACTTGGCTGTGCTGGGGGAGGAGGTCTTTTGCTCCACTCCTTGGCATCTCTATAAATACCCTGGGGCAGCGACAGTCAGGGTTCGTTGCAATAGGTTCCAGGCTCTCTCGAGGCTATCCTTTATTTTCTATCTGTTTATCTCCACAATCTAAATCCTTTTATCTAATATTTCCTGCTGCTCACACTCAAGAAAACTCTGGGGAGCTGTAGGGTTGGTGGGTAAACGCCCCGCATTCCTCCTCAGACATATGGATTATTTTCAATACTTGATATGCATTATGTTGTTTAATTATTTTTACCAATAAGAATTAGACTGCACAAATTGAAAGACTGTTTTTGCAATCGTTAAATACAATAGTGTTTCCCATTTCATCTGATATGAAATGTTTCAGATTTGATATCTTAGGTATAGGACAAAGTCTATCAGTAAAATTAATCTTTGCTTATACTTGCCTTGTTCATGTAACTTCAAGGTGGTCTTATACAATATTTTAGTTTAGCTATGTTGTGCCAGTGAAGTTAAGTGTAGCATTTTTCACTTGTACTATCAAGTTGGTGCTCAAAAACTCAGATTTGCAGCATTTTGGATTAGGGATACTCCTCATGTATGTGAGGAAACTATAGACAAAAAGCATCATAAACTAACATGACTTCAGTCCTGGTCTTCTTACTTCCCCTCTAATTGTAAGGCAGGTACATTATATTCCTATCCTTTAGTCCAGTAGTTCTCAACCTGTGGGTTGTGACCTGTTTGGGGCGGGGGGAGGGGGGGATATCCAACCACCCTTTCACATGGGTTGCCTAAGACCATTAGAAAACACAGATATTTGCATTATGATTCATAACAGAGGCAAAATTATACTTACAAAGTAGTAGTGAAAATCATTTTATGGTTGTGGATCACCACATAAAGAACTATATTAAACGGTCACAGCATTAGGAAAGTTGAGAACCACTGCTCCAGTAAATGTTCTTACTTTCTCATAAGTAAGATGCTGTCTGTAGAGTGCGCACGTGTGTGTGTGTGTGTGTGTGTGTGTGTGTGTGTGTGTGTGTGTGTGTGTGTGTTTTAAGATTTGTGTTTTTGTTTTATGTGTATGAGTGTTTTGCCTGCATGTATGTATGTGCACTGTGTGCAAGCAATGCCTGCTGAAGCCAGAAGAGAGTGTTGAATCCCTGGAATTGGAGTTAAACATAGTTGTGAGTCACCATGTGGGTGCTGAGACTAGAACCTGAGTCAGTTAAAAGCGCAGCCAGTGTTCTTAACCACTGAGCCATCTCTTCAGCCCCCTCTCGAGTCTCCTTCAAGGAAATGTTGTTAGGTTTATTATATTATCATAATTTAGGTTTAGACGGGACACCAAGTGTGCTTGCAGTAATGTTTTCCTTTCTTTTCTTGGATTACTGTGGAAAGACTTAAAGTTTAATATGGCTTGGAGGCTAGAGAGATGGCTTAAAGGTCTTAAGACAGTATCATGTTACAACATATATGTCCTTTAGAGTTAGAAGTGAGCAGAGGATAGAGGAGAATAAGACAGTGCGGATGGTATAAGCGCCTTCTAGAATGTTATTGGTATTTTTGTCATCATCACTTTTTTGCTATTGCTTAGAATCGAAACAATGGCCTTGTGCAAGCTAAGCTTGTGCTGCCAGGCGCTGCATCCTAGCAACATCAACAGCACCAGCAACATCAGCACCAGCAACATCAGCACCGATGCCTGCGGTAACCTGCTTACTCATTCAGATGAATCGTTTCCATGTCTGTTTGTTTGTTTGTTCCTACTTTGCTGTTGTTGCTGCTGTCGTCTTGGTTTTGTTTTGCTCTGGGGTTCAGGGAGCATCCTCCCTCTGAGCTGCAGACTCAGCCCTGGAACCACGTATTTGAAATTGCTCATTTTTAAATTGTACTTATTTTTATTTTTAATAGATGCATAATCACTATACACGTTGTGGGACACGTATGGCTCATTTTCAGGGACTTTTTGCTTTATAAAGAGAAAGCCCAAACTCTAATAAAGATGTAAACGATTAGCGATTAGGTTCTTCATTGGAAGTAAAATTCTTCTACATAGGATACACATATTTCTAATAACCTTTAAACATCTACTTGAAAGCACTTCCTTAGCGCTATATAAAACTCTAATGAGGGATTGGGGAAGAAAACTTTAAATTACCTTTGTTTAGACCCCTCTCCTTTAGACCCCTACATTCCATATGGCATTTTCTATACATTTCAATACTTCTCACCTAGGGTACTGCAGAAAAGCACTTTTTGGTTTTAAAAAGTAGACTATTATACTGAAATGACTGAGCTGAATTTTAGAAAAGAGAGACTGGAAGAGAAATGGAGACTAGTCCTTGAACCTACAGGATACAAGAGAAAATAACAGGAGGAATTTTATAAGTGAAAAGAAACAGAAACAGACAGAGCTATTTATTTATCTACCAAAGATCTGGAAAGTATTTTATATCAGAAATATATCTCAAATATTTTGAAAAAAAACTTGAGAAAATAGAATCTTAATGTTTTATTTAAACACTAGGAGCCTGAGGTCGCTTCCCATGCCTCTGAGAACCTGCTAATTTAGAAACAGATTGAAAAGGAGGAGACAGGGTGAGGCATTCCTTTGATCATGATGCAAGTGAGTCACACAATAATCAGTGCCAGGTTTGGGTGACAAGTCCTCCAATCAACGGCCTTTTTACATAGAAAATCTTTATAAGACATTGAATTTTAAAACAAACATTAACGTTTGGGATCCCTGATCAAGGATGCATTCCTAATTGCTTAACCCCCTAGCAAAATGCCCTAATAGTAATATACTTCAGGAGTGGTTTTACATCCAACTAAATTTAGATTCCAGTGGCGTTAGGACCCTGCTTTGGTTGTGTTTGGTGAGAGCAGTGTTCAGGGACAGCACACAGTCACCGTTATTTTACTTCCACAGATTTTTACCGTTCTTCAGGTGTACGCAAGCAAAACTTCTTCATGTTGTAGCTAATGGTTCGGTTTTGGCTGCTTCTTCCATTCGGTCCTATATAAAGTAATGGGAGACATGGCTGGGAGGAGATGTTAACAGCCACACCTCACATGTTTACTTAGGACGTATTTGTTAGCTGCCTCAGTGTTCCAGGCACTGTGTTGTGCGCTGCGGGTACCCTGGGGGAGGAAAACAGAATCCCCTCCTACAGCAGTCAACGTGGTATGTAATCAGATGATTGCCGAGCTGCATGCTGCGCAGGAGGGCACACTGCGTATGCGGCATGTCATACACACACCAGACAAACGTGGCAGCACAGCACATAACCCAGGCAGCAAGTTCAGCCTTAGCAACTTAACATTCTCTGAAGCCCGGACAACGTCACAGGACTGGAGTCTTGAAGGGAAGCTGGAAACAAATGAGACCAGGGATTCAGGTGGGGCACTTTGTCAAAAGACTTGGCCAGAAAGGACATCTCAAAATTCGATGTGCAATTGAATTACCGCAGAACTGGAAAACCTGTCTTTTTAACAGCATGCCAGGTGATGCTCCAGTTGCTGATATAGGGAATCTGTGAAGGATGCCTAGAGTTTGGACGGTAGAGAGCAAAACGGGGACCAATTAAAAACTTTTTAGGCAGCAGAGTGATGACCTATTTTCCACTGCAGAGACAGCGTTTTGACTGATATGAACATTAGAGAAAATGGATGAAGAATATTTAGAATAGATCAGATGTTTTTTGTTTTTCTTTTTGTTTTAAAGCAAAAACACAACAAAGGTCACAAATGATTCCCAATCAGGACAGTTAATACTGTGTGTTAAAAATGGAAACATGGAGAAATGTGAAAGTCTGGTGGGAAAAAAATATAGACCTTCTGTTTTGGAGATGATGAATTTCAAGAACTTAGAAGACATGGAATTATGCAATGGTGGCTTCATATCAGTCTGGAAGTTGGGGGAGGCTTGAGCGTGACCTTCAGTTGTAAGGGTAATAGTAGCTACTGATGTTAAGGCTGTGCTTCTGGGATTTTGAGCTGGAGATGGATCACTTTTTATCTCTACAGTTTGTGGGGAGGGCCACAGAACTTATGTTTTATGCTCTACCCTAAGGGAGTGGAAGAGGAGATATACTTGGAGCCAAGTCGTAGAGGTCAGGGAATGAGAAGAACTCGGAGTTAAAGTATTTGCCATAGCCACTCCCAGAGCTGGGAGTGAAACTGTCAATCTTGGTTTGCTGGGTGTTTTGTTATGCCACAGAAAATTTGACTAAAGAAACAGATACGGTCTGGGCACTAGGACAAAGACGTGAGTCTACTCTTCCTGCTGCGCTCTAATTTGGTCACATGGATACAACTTCCCACAAACAAGCTTATGTAGAGAGATGGAGCACGCATCAGGTGCTTAGGGAAATGGAGCCCAAGATAAACACATAATGTTAACTAGTGTGGGCCCCGGCCCATGGTCTTAAAAACAGAATATCAACATACAGAAGTGAATCCTATAATAGAAATGCCATTCTCAGTCTCTAAATTTTGTGGTGTGGACTCCAAATTTAGTCCCCCTGGGGGGGGGGGGGTCGTAATTGTTGGAAAATAGCACTTCATAATTTAGAAGTTCTGTTCAAAATTTACCTTACTCCGAAGTCGATGTTCTGAGGTCTTTCCTAAGTAAGGGTTTCACTGTTATTTTCTTCTGCCCTCTTAGAGCAAGCATAGATTGTGCATGGCTATTATGCAATGCTATTGTTATTTATAGAACATATCTGGATCAGATCTTCATATAAACTATAACTAGATTCGGGGAGGGGGAAGCAGGTGGAAATTACAGTTTAAACACAAGACTAAAAAAGAGATCTGCTTCCTAAGTCAGTGACTGAGGCTGATGTGGGAGCACTGCTTGAGAAAGGAGCACAATTTAAAGTGGTGCTTAGGCAGAAGTGGGGGAACATTGAAGCCATTTTGTTTATTAAAGCAAAGCTCTTTATCATTGAAGCGCTGATTTATTCATTTAGTTTCAGTCCCTCCAGTTTGTTTTTGTTTTTTTTTTTTTTTTTAATTCTGGTCAATGTTAGAATAAAAAAAAGTTGTTTTTTTTTTTGAAGCCAGGTCTCATGCAGTCCAGGTTGGCCTTGAGCTCCCAGCCCCCCACTGCACGCGCGCGCGCGCACACACACACACACACACACACACACACACACACACACACACAATCTGAGTGCTGGGATGGTGCCACCATGCCCGGTCTACGTGGATTGAACCCAGGACATCATACATGTTATGAGAGTGCTCTACCCTCTGAATCACACCCATAGCCAGAGAATAAGATGTCATTTCTGTTGTTAATTCCATCATGATAGCTCTGATGCATTCTGCCGCTTTAAAGCCATTAATTTACATTCACTAAACGAAGGAATAAACCCGTGGGGACAAGTAATAAAATCAACACACACTTTGAGATTTTGCTAAGGCAATATATTTGGTTATTACGTGACATAATAGATAATACATTTACCTAAAAGTGTAAGTTGATTTTTTTTTTCAGTCTAGTGACAAAAAATAAAGCATTTCAAATTAGTCCAGAATAGATGGAGAAGAATAATTCTATTCACATAGAATAATGTCTGCCTCATCCCATATATGTTTAACCCACCAAAGCCACATAGAACCGTGGACTTAGGCAACCAGTGGGCCATGATGAGTGTGTTGAGAGAGGGCACACACTGTGCTTAGTCATCAAGTAAACAGCAGACTACACTCTCCTAGTTTCAACTCCAGTGTCCTTTCTGTACAGCACAAGCTCAGTGTGGCTGCCGTAGCCAGCCAAGCACTTCGCGCTCCAGCCCCCTTAGATACCGGTTCTCACCACACCAACTGGACAGCAAGGCAGGTCATTTCTCAGTTGCCTTTCTTTCTTCCAGAATGAAAAGAAATCACTTTGTAACTTCAGTTAGAATTCAGAGGTCACTTGATTGTGTGCTCATCACTGAGACAGACTTAAGAAGCATCAGAGAAACGATGACAAGGAGTATTTTACCATCACTATTGCATGAGCCATGATAGAAGGAGCCAAAAGCCCCCACCTGCTCCACAGAACCCGTCCTGAAAATCTGCCACATGGACACGTGCAGGTGCTGAGATTTCAGGTTCATAGGCTGGAAAAGCTATCATCTCTAGAAAACTAACATGCTTTTTATAATTTCACATGGGAAAAACCTGCAGAGATAACATCTAGAACCTGGGAGAAGGGGCAGGAGCACTGTGGTGATATTGTGTTCCCCAAAATATTGTGCACCCTAATAAACTTACCTGGGGTCAGAGAACAGAACAGCCACTAGATAGACATAGAGGCCAGAAAATGGTGGCACACATGCCTTTTTTTTTTTTTTTTATTTTGCAATACAATTCAGTTCTACATATCAGCCACGGATTCCCTTGTTCTCCCCCCCTCCCGCCCCCCTCATCTTCCCCCCAGCCCGCCCCCCATTCCCATCTCCTCCAGGGCAAAGCCTTCCCCGCGGACTGAGATCAACCTGGTAGACTCAGTCCAGGTAGGTCCAGTCCCCTCCTCCCAGGCTGAGCCAAGTGATCCTGCATAGGCCCCAGGTTTCAAACAGCCAACTCATGCAACGAGCACAGGACCCAGTCCCACTGCCTGGATGCCTCCCAAACAGATCAAGCCAATCAACTGTCTCACCCATTCAGAGGGCCTGATCCAGTGGGGACCCCTCAGCCATTGGTTCATAGTTCATGTGTTTCCATTCGTTTGGCTATTTGTCCCTGTGCTTTATCCAACCTTGGTCTCAACAATTCTCGCTCATATAAACCCTCCTCATTCTCGCTAATTGGACTCCCAGAGATCCACCTGGGGCCTAGCCATGGATCTCTGCATCCAGATCCCTCAGTAGTTGGATGAGGTTTCTAGCACGACAATTAGGGTGCTTGGCCATCCCATCACCAGAGTAGGTCAGTTCGGGCTGTATCTCGACCATTGCCAGCAGACTATTGTGAGGATATCTTTGTGGATTTCTGTGGGCCTCTCTAGCACTTTGCTTCTTCCTATTCTCATGTGGTCTTCATTTACCATGGTCTCCTATTCCTTGTTCTCCCTCTCTGTTGTTGATCCAGCTGGGATCTCCCGCTCCCCCAAGCTCTCTTTCCCTCGACCCTCGACCTTCACTACCCCCACTCATGTCCAGGCTGTTCATGTAGATCTCATTCCATATCACTGTCATTGGGCGATCCCCGTGTCTTTCTTGGGGTCCTGTTTTCCAGGTAGCCTCCCTGGTGATGTGAGTAGCAGTCCAGTCATCCTTGTTCTACATCTAGTATCCTGCTATGAGTGAGTACATACCATGTTTGTCTTTCTGAGTCTGGGTTACCTCACTCAGGATGATTTTTTCTAGATCCATCCATTTGTCTGAAAACCTCATGATGTCATTGCTTTTCTCTGCTGAGTAGTATTCCATTGTGTATATGTACCACATTTTGTTTATCCATTCTTCAGTTGAAGGGCATCTAGGTTGTTTCCATGTTCTGGCTATTACAAACAATGCTGATATGAACATAGCTGAACAAGTGCTCTTATGGTGTGGTTGAGCATTCCTTGGGTATATGCCCAAGAGTGGTATAGCTGGATCTTGGGGGAGATGGATTCCCAATTTTCTAAGAAAGCGCCATATTGGAAAGGAAGAAGTCAAGCTTTCCCTATTTGCAGATGACATGATAGTATACTTGAATGACCCCAAAGATTCCACCAAGGAACTGATACAGCTTATAAACACCTTCAGCAACATAGCAGGATACAAGATCAACTCAAAAAAATCAGTAGCCCTCCTATATACAATTGACAAAGAAGCGGAGAAGGAAATCAGAGATACATCACCCTTTACTATAGCCACAAAAGACATAAAATACCTTGGGGTAACACTAACCAAGCAAGTGAAGGACCTATATGACAAGAACTTTAAGTCCCTGAAAAAAGAAATTGAAGAAGATGTCAGAAAGAGATGTCCCATGCTCATGGATAGGCAGGACTACCATAGTAAAAATGGCAATCTTACCAAAGGCACACACGCCTTTAATCCTATCACTTGGGAGGCAGAGATCCATCCAGATCTCTGTGAGTTCAAGGCCACACTGGAAACAGCCAGGAATGGTGACTCACGCCTTTAATCCCAGGAAGTGATGGCAGAAAGCAGAAAGGTATATAAGGTGTGAAAACCAGGAACCAGAAACTAGAAGCTTTTGGCTGGTTAAGTTTTTAGGCTTTTAGCAGCAGTTCAGCTGAGATCTATGAGGCTTCCAGTCTGAGGAAACAGGATCAGCTGAGGAATTGGTGAGGTTAGGTGGCTGTGGCTTGCTCTGTTTCTCTGATCATTCAGCATTCACCCCAATACCTGGCTCAGGTTTGTTTTTTTTAATAAGACCTTTTAAGATTCGTGCTACAGGGCACTCTTTCTTAAACAGTTCTATATATTTAAACATGCCCAAACAATGATCGAGAATCTTTTTTTTTTTTTTTTTTCTTTTCAGTTTAAGTAATATTCCTGAGGGTGCAGTGTCCTCACTGGGATTAAAGGATGTACCGAAACTGCCCTGTTCACTCATGTGTTTACCTTTCACAGCTACTTGACGTGCTGAAAAATGTGACATTCACCGACGGAAGGAATTCATTTCATTTCGATGCCCATGGGGATTTAAACACTGGTTATGACGTAGTGCTCTGGAAGGAGATCAATGGCCTCATGACTATCACAAAAATGGCAGAATACGACCTGCAGCACGATGTCTTTGTCACCACAAACCAAGAATCAAAGCGCGAGTTCAGGAAACTTAAGGTGATTTTGGCGTAGGCCGCTTTGCTGAATTCAAGTCAACTAGTATCTCACCTGCGAAGTCCTGATCTCCAGCAGGGCCTCCGACGATCATCCCACGGTTCACTGACCGCCTTCTCTCCCTAAATTCCGTGGCCGACTGGCATAACACTCTAACACAGACTTTCCATTCTCTCATTCCTCTCTCCTCAGTGTTCTCATTTCTGAGTATTGGCAAAATTCCTCTCACTATGAGGTCAACTCTGTGTGTGCCCCCTAAGTAGAAGAACTTGGGGCAGGAGAGGTGGAAGTACAAACCTTGTTCATTGATATTAAATATATGAGCCCCAGTGTCCAGCGGACCTTGTGTGGCTAGGCAATCAACCCCACTATTCCCCGGCAGCATTAAGTCTCTTTTCTTGCTAGCTGGCCATTTCATACTCTCCTCTGACTTCACTCCATCGCCTCTAGTGGATCCTGCTTTCTGTTCTATAAACACGGAAGGAATAGGAAGAAGAACTGTGCATATCTGTGCCTGTGCTCCTAGATTCCATCTGGCCCTGTGGATGGACTGCTTTGCTTGTGCCCAAAGGCAGTACCTCCACTTGACCTGTGGGCCCCAGCCCTTTCACTTGTTTAAGGACTGGCTCTGCCCACTGCATGTTCTCCTGCATCCTCTGTGATGCTCTCTTCTGCCCTGTCCACATGCTGATATAAGTATGTTTTATTTCTCTCATATTCAGAAGGCAGCAGCTGCATTGATTTCCCGCATCCTCCTCCATTTGACACTCAAGCCCCTATTTCTCTTGATGGCAAAAAAACTCCTTGAAAATAATAAATATCTGACTGGCTGCAATTCCTCTCCTTCCATTCTCTTTTAATCTATCAGAATTGTTTGTCTCGCTCCCTTACACTAAACCCAAATATCATCCTAATTCATCTAACAGCCATATACAGTCTTCCCTCCGTACCGTGGGCCTTCCTTGCTCCCTAGACTCCACACTCCTTTGATTTCCCCGTGTCTCTAACCACTGTTTCTGTCTCCTTTGTTGGGTCCTTATCTTTCCAATACCTCTAAACACCGGAGTGCCCAGGCTCAGCCCTGCTCTTTGTTGTCTGTTTAGGGATCTTATCGGACTCCTGTCTTTAAATAATGTCATTCTGTAGGAGGCTGGTGGCTTCTTGATTTTTGTCTTTTAACTCAAATAACGGCCTAGCCGGCATCTCTACGTGGATATTTACCTGATGGCTGTCCTCACCGACTGTCTCCAAAGCAAAGCTCTTGATATTCTTTCCTACAACTCAGGAAATGGCCACCGTCCTTTGTCAGCTGCCCGCGAGGCACCCTGGTGGGATGCTTGTCCCTGCTCTGACGTACAACACACTTGTCACGCTGCAGACTCTGAAAGTTTAACTTGCAAAATGAGTCTGAAGTCTGACTACCGTTTCCCCCGGGTTATCCACTGACACTCCACTGTGAGGTCCAGTCACTGCTCACGCAGGTGGCAGTGTAGCTTTGTGACTGTCCCTTGAGCTAAAAAGATAAAAATCAAGAAGCCACCAGCCTCCTTGGAAAATGCAATGATTTGCTCAGAACTCTTCTACAACATCGTATTTCTTTACAGGTAAAAGCTGGAGGGGTTTTTTTGGGTGTGTGTGTGTGTGTGTGTGTGTGTGTGTGTGTGTGTGTGTGTGTGTTCCCTCTCCTGCCTCTGTCTAGCATTTTCCTGTCCCCAACACCTCCTCTCCTCCCCTGCAACTCCACAGCTCTCCCTCTCTGTCTCTTGATGGAAGGACCCTGCACCTGCTGCATTCTATTTTCAATTGTCACACCTGAATCAGGCATGATGGTGAGTGCCTGCCATCCTAGCAACTTGAGAAGCTGAGACAGGGGAATCATGAGCCTAGGTTAACACGGTGAGATCCTGCCTTAAAAAAAAAATCACATCTAAGCTTATAACGTGATATAAGTTAGCTGTCAACCACATGTTGACAGCTAACTTATAACCACATGTTGACAGCTAACTTATATCCTTGGAAGACAGAGATGCAGTCGTGCCTTGTGCTCCCAAAGTCTCCCACCTTCTCTGATATTGCAGGCACCATCCAGCACCATCCGAGGAGCCCTACCTTATGCTAAGCCCTGCAGCTCACCCCGGGGCTTTTTAAACCATGGGATGCCTCACTTTCTCACTGAATCAAGAGCAGAGTCTCTACTGTTTTTGTGAGAAGCACTGTTTTTTCAGTTGTTGCAGGATGTATCTCCATTTCCTATATGGAAGATTCAGTGAGACTGAGAGATGTGCCCTGAGGGGCGGCGTAAAGCTTTACTACAACAGTGAGGGTTTAGTAACTAGGGGAAGGGCTGACCAGCAGAGTACAAGTCTTCCTTCTGGGGGGAGACAGTCATACACATCTAGCCTATTGCAGAAACCAACAGTATCAGAGGTCATTTGGTCAGATTTCAAGATTGTCAACACACAGGCTAGTTGGAGTATCACTTCTGACTGTCCAAAACATCAAATAATCTTACATCTATTTTTATTCCAAAGTTATCCACATCAGACTCTAAAATGCATTTACTATCTCTTTATGTGGAGGGAGAAAACGTGCTATGTTCCTAAGAAGGAAGGCAGAATTATAACCTAAATTTTCGTGACGATTTCAATATTAGCTGCAAGAACATGTGGTGTATATACACAACAAATTATCAGCCATAGAGAAGAATGAAATCTTGCCATTTGTAACAAAATGAGAACTTTAAACATTATGCTAAGAGAAAAAAGCCAGACACAGAGAAGCAAGAACCATGTATTCTGTCTCATATTTGAAAGCTTATATAGCCATGCTGAGGGTAGAGTAGTAATTGATGAAAGTTGACAAAGGCAGGGAGCAGATGAGCAAAGGTGAATGGATTTGACTGATACACATTGGACATATGATATATTGAAATACCACACTAAATGCTATCAAAAATAAAATAAAATATTTTTGAAGTATTATTTACATATTTTGGGTTTTTTTTTAAACTAACATTCTAACAGTTTTAAATTCCAAATTTTCCCCTGCTTTGTTTTTCAAAGGTATACAGGATGTGATCCTTATATGCCATGATTAGGACTTTCTTCTAAAATTATAAAAATCTAGGGGCTGGAGAAATGACTCCATGGTTATGAGCACTTGGCTGCTTTTCTAGAGGACCAGAGTTTGGTCCCCAGAACCCACATCAGTGACTCACAACTGCCTGTAATGACAGCTCCAAAGGATGCAACACCCTCTTCTGGTACACACAGACACAGACACACACACACACACACACACACACACACACACACACACAACAAAGAAGAGGGGAGAGATTCATGAACATAAATTTTTAAAATCTTGTTAAAAAATACAGAAGTCCTATTTTTCTTGCAGAATTCTTCCTTCAGCATAAAATTGGAAATTCCCAGATCTTCATCTCCTTTTTCAGCTTTACAAATATGTGTTTTTCCCCTCTGCTGGGGGTTCTCTGAAAGAGCCACTTTCCGTGATTTGCTTATAGAAGCAAATGTCACTAGACTTAGTAGTAAATTGCTGTGGATATCGCTTTGTATACTGTGAATGTGTTGCTCTGATTGGCTAATAAATAAAGTGCTGATTGGCTAGTAGCCAGGCAGGAAGTATAGGTGGGACAAAGAGAGAGGAGAATGCTGGAAGAGGAAGGCTGAGTCAGGAGTCGCCAGCCAGACACAAAGGAAGCAAGATGTAAAAGTACTGGTAAGCCACAAGCCACATGGCAACTTGTAGATTAATAGAAATGGGTTAATTTAAGATATAAGAACTAAATAGCAAGAAGCCTGCCACGGCCATACAGTTTATAAGTAATGTAAGTCTCTGTTTGTTTACTTGGGTCTGAGCAGCTACAGGAGCCGGGTGGACACAGGAAAACTCCAGCTACAATGAATGCCTTTAGACCCCAGGACTCTGAAGGCAGAGGCAGGTGAATGCAAGTTCAAGGCCAGCCTGGTCCACATAGTGAGTTCTGTGCCAGCCAAAAACCCAGTAGGGGGAAAAAAGTTGTAAAAGATCCATAAAGTAGTTTTTTCATCCAAAAATATCTCATATATTTTAAGCTTGTTCCTGTTCCTTAAGATGGGAATGCTATGAAAAAGACCAAAAAAAAATGCTACTTAGCAAATATTTAAGTGAGGAATAGCTAGGATAAACCTCGTTTTTAATTATTTGGTGGTTCTATTTTTTTCTTTTACTGTAGCAAATTCTATCAAAATGCTCCAAGGAATGCAGTCCTGGTCAAATGAAGAAAGCCACAGGAAGCCAACATATGTGCTGCTATGACTGTGTGAGCTGCCCGGAGAATCACTATAGCAACCAGACAGGTAACCGCAGGCATCACCCACTGCCAGTGATGCCTCTGAATTATTTCCCTTAGGCTGAATATTAATCTTAGCTTTGTCTTTTATTTCATGTGTTTCTTTCTATTCCATTCTGGATATCAAACCTTGGGCTTTGTGTTTACTAGGTCCACATTCTACCACTGAGCTACAGTCCCAGACCCTCTCTAGGCCCATGCTCTACCACTGAGCTACAGCCCCAGACCCTCTCTAGGTCGATGATCTACCACTGAGCTATAGCCCCAGACCCTCTCTAGGCCCGTGTTCTGTCACTGAGCTTCAGCCCCAGACCCTCTCTAGGCCCGTGTTCTACCACTGAGCTACAGCCCCAGTCCCTATTTTTATTTGTTCTTGTCCTCAAGAGAGAGATTCTGAAACAGTCTTGCATGATTCATTTAGCTTGGACAGGATTACAAGAATCATAGGTGTAGAGGGAGGAAATGGCTTAAGCTATGTCTAATTCCAAAACTACCTTCTGAACAAGATCCCTAAACTGCCACCAATAATAGCAAGTTCACAAGAAACTAGTGTCTCTCTGGAGTATATAGATTTCCTGAAGAATCATGGCCCAGCTGGCCCTTTGACTTTCTCTGTTCTACTTTCCCATCTTCCTCATAGCTTCCGTTGACCTTCCTCTCCCATATTCTTGGGGTTCTGTGTAGGTTTTATTTGAATAAGTAACCAATATGACCTCCCCCGGCCTTATTTTTTATACTGTATTGTGGACAACCACCTAGATTAAATGTTTGTGATGTAACCATTCTCCTTTCCCTGCTAGATATGGATCACTGCCTTTTATGCAACAATGAAACCCACTGGGCCCCGGTAAGGAGCACTTCGTGCTTTGAGAAGGAAGTGGAGTATCTGGACTGGGATGACTCTTTGGCACTCCTCCTCATTGCCCTCTCCCTACTAGGAATCGCCTTTGTTCTGGCCATTGGCATAATATTTACAAGAAACCTGAACACACCAGTCGTGAAATCATCTGGGGGATTAACGGTCTGCTACGTGATGCTCATCTGCCATGCCCTTAATTTTGCCAGCACAGGCTTTTTCATTGGAGAACCACAAGACTTTGCGTGCAAGACCAGGCAGACGCTGTTTGGCGTGAGCTTTACCCTCTGTGTCTCCTGCATTTTGATGAAGTCCCTGAAAATTTTGCTAGCGTTCAGTTTCGATCCCAAGCTGAAGACCTTCCTGAAGTGCCTCTATAGGCCAGTCCCCATTGTCCTCACCTGCACGGGCATTCAGGTGGTCATTTGCACTCTCTGGCTGGTCTTGGCAGCACCTGCTGTGGAGGAGAACATCTCCTTGCCTAGAGTCATTATCCTGGAATGCGAGGAGGGATCCGTCCTTGCATTTGGCACCATGCTGGGCTACATCGCAGTCCTGGCCTTCGTATGCTTCCTGTTTGCATTCAAAGGGAGGAAACTTCCTGAGAATTACAACGAAGCTAAGTTCCTGACCTTCGGCATGCTGATTTACTTCATCGCTTGGATCACATTCATCCCTGTCTATGCCACCACATTCGGCAAGTATTTGCCTGCTGTTGAGATTATAGTCATTCTGATATCCAATTATGGGATTCTGTGTTGTACATTCTTCCCCAAGTGCTACGTTATTCTTTGCAAGCAAAAGACTAACACCAAATCAGCCTTCCTCCAGGTGGTTTACAATTATTCATCTCACAGTGCCGACACCCTTGCCTTGAGTCATGCTTCCCTAGCCACCATTCACCATGACACTGCAATAACCAATCCCAGCCATGACGACAAGGTTGCAGGCTGTCCCAGCAGCAACCATAGTCTGGCACAAGTCTTTGCTCACATTGTTAGGGAAGACACTACAAAGGTGTCTAAAACTTGGCATCAGAAAAGAAGTTCAAGTATATGAATGCGGTTTTTTGTTTGTTTTTTCGTTTTGTTTTGTTTTGTTGGTTCCTCTGTGTAGCTTTGCACCTTTCCTGGAGCTCACTCTGTAGACCAGGCTGGCCTCGAACTCACAAAGATCCGCCTGCCTCTGCCTCCCAAGTGCTGAGATTAAAGGGGGAGGCCACGATCCCTGAGGAGATGCTTCTAGTTTTTGCTGTAAATTGTGTACGTACTTTCCCAGCAAATACATCTTGTGTGGTTTTGCTACCCTTCGCATGAATACTCGCTCTGTTTGACCACCTATAATAAGAAAAATAAAGCTTTCAGTATTAATCTCCTTTTGTTTTCTATTACTTCCTTCAGCCTTTATCTTGACCAGCCTTCCTCTTAGGCAATTCGAAGTCAGTACATAACACATCAGGTTTTTTCCATCCCCTGCTGTTCTCATTGAAAGAATGATAAACGGTGTTGGTGGTAGCACCCGTTACCGGTGGAAAGGTCAGGAGTCACAACAGAACCTGGTTACTTAGTAGCAGAGAACTTTATTGGGGGGGGGGGGGAACAAAAGGACCAGGCCTGGGAAAGAGCATGTGCAGAGGGCAGAGAAAAAGATGGGGGTCTGGGGGGAGAGCAGAGAGAGAGGATCTGCATCCGGATTTTTAAGGGCTCCTGGTATGGAGCTACACCACGCATGCGCTGATTGCGTGATAACGCAGCCACCAGTGCACACTGATGATGTAAGACGCAAGACCTTTGGCTTAACTCCTGAACTGCGCATGTGCAGTCCTGTAGCTGGAGTGAGGGCAGAATTCTAACACTCATACCTCTCTGCAGGGGCCCTGCTTCTTTTTCAAGCATTGTGATCCTTCTAGTCAACTGAAGTTGAACAAGTTTTGGGGCAGTTCCTACATATCCAGTAATATACTAAATGCAAAGGTACAAGAAGTTACAATGGGTCATTTCTAGTCTCCAGGAGCTGAAATTCCACAGGAAGACAGGTATCTTCAATCACTCTACAGATCCTTCATTTATGATGTGTACGGAGAACTGTGACAGTATAATTACAGTCAGCCACCTAGGGAGATGAAGGCAGGGTTTAGAAGGCTAAGTCAGGGATGTGATATTATTTTAATGCCCTAAAATATGAATGGAAGTTAGTTAGGTAGTCAAAGAATGCACAGAAAGGGGGAAGGAGGTTCTACAGAAGAAAAGTAACAAGAATACATGTACAGGGACTACATCCATTCTTTCACTGCCCAGGAATCCTCTCTAGCATGTGGAGTCAGGTCAGGAATAAATGCCACGGCCTGGAGCTCCTCGCTGAGGAGTTCAGTCTTTATCTTGCTTGGTGGCTCTCATAGTGTCTGGCTGGGTGATAGCTGGCTCAAACTTCTTCATTAGAAAGAGCCTGCCGCGTGGTGGCTCATGTCTTTAATCCCAGCACTCGGGAGGCAGAGGCAGGCGGATCTCTGTGAGTTCGAGGCTAGCCTGGTCTACAAAGCGAGTTCCAGGAAAGGCGCAAAGCTACACAGAGAAACCCTGTCTAAAAAAAAAAAAAAAAAGAGCCTTCTGATACAAGATGGCAGATAATCTTATTAAGAGCAGCTAGTATCTGTAACAGGAATTGGAAAGGAGGCTGTGTATGTGTTCTTGAGCTGGGAAGGAAGTAGCCATTTATTTCAAACTACTGGTGAAGGATGACTTATGAGGGTCTAGCTCGGTTTACTGGAAGGTGATAAGGGATCCAAGAGGAAGTGGGGAAGGGAGAATGTTGAACTTGAAATGGTGGACACCATCTAAAGATATATCAAGCATTCACATGGAGACTTTGAGCTCAATGGACAACAATCAAGGTTGGTAGCAAGGACTCGGATGCCAGATTCATATTACTTCTGTCCTTTAAAGAGCAGATTAAACAGGGCTGAAGTGTTGGCTCAGAGGTTAAGAGCACTTTTTGCTCTTTCATAGTACCTAGGTTTGATTCCCAGAACGCACATGGTGGCTCACAACCAACTGTAACTCCAGCTCCAGGAGATCCAAAATCCTCTTCTGGCCTCTGAGGACAGTAGGCATGGTGCACATACCTACATGCAAGCAAAACACCCATACATATAAAAAAAAAAAAAAGTAAATCTAAGCCGGGCGGTGGTGGCTCACGCCTTTAATCCCAGCACTTGGGAGGCAGAGGCAGGTGAATCTCTGAGTTCGAGGCCAGCCTGGTCTACAGAGTGAGTTCCAGGACAGCCAGGACTGTTCATAGAGAAACCCTGTCTCGAAAAAAAAAAAAAAAAATAAGTAAATCTAAAAGAAAATGTTTAACCACATAAACAGATAGGAGGCCTTGTCTCAAACAAAGCAAAAACAGGGTTGGAGAGATGGCTCAGTAGTTAAGGGCTTGTTGCTCTGGCAAAGGAGCAGAGTCCAGTGTCCAGCAACCACCCTGGGTGGCTTACAACCTACAGTTCTGGCTCCACAAGAATCTATTGCTCTATTCTGGTCTTCACAGAGACAATAAAACACACATACACATAAATAAAATAAATAAGCCTTAAACATACACACACACACACACACACACACACACACACACACACACACACACACACGAACAATATTGTCCCTGCTCTGATTTTCTTTTTAGCTGCCATTGTCTTTTTTCCTCTCTTTACAACCAAAGGGGGAATGTAATTGTCATGTTGGTGACTTATTGGTGACGGATTAGTTCTGAGACCATTGAACTGTCAGCTAGGTAGACCACTTTGTTGAAATAGCTCACAGCAAAGTTACAGTGACACTTTGTCTCTTAGATTTAATTTATAATTTTGTGTCTGTTGAAACGCACCTTCTCAGTCCCTCGGGTGGTTCTATCTGATATGAGCCTTTTGTCACTTGTGCTGTCCCGAGCAGTGTTGGCCTCCTTTGTCGCTGTGTCTTTCCTGATGTGACTGTTGCATCTGGGTGGTTCTGCCTCAAGCAGCCTGTGCTCCCTCAGCATGCCCTCGCCTGTAATATTATCATCTCCAAGTCCGTACTTTGGCCTAGATAACTCTCCAAACCGCTTCCCTGCACAGGGTCAGTCTGTAGCTAGCCTACTCACTCACCTCTCCAGACTTAAAGGTCAGTGTCCCCAAAATGAAGTTTGTGTTTTACTTCCCTTTAATCCCTCCTTCTTAGTTCCTATTTCTCACCATGCTATCCCACTGCTGGACTAATTGGAAATCTGGGTTTCATTCTTTGAGCACATTGACCATTTCACCCTCTTATACCTTTCATTTGTCTTGTAGCTTTTAATTTTCTTATTCCTATATTTTCTCAGAACTTTGCCATCACGTGCCAGGCATAGTGGTGCAAGCCTTTAACTCCAGCCCTCAGTAAGGAGGAAGGTGGATATATGTGAATTTGAAGCTGGATGCGTCTACATAGTGAATTCCAGGCCAGCTAGGGCTATACAGTGTGACTCAGTCTCTCTCTCTCTCTCTCTCTCTCTCTCTCTCTCTCTCTCTCTCTCTCTCTCTCTCTCTCTCTCTCACACACACACACACACACACACACACACACACACCATCACCACCCTGCTGTACAGTCTGTCCCTGCTGTCATCACTTCCTTGATCAAGTCCTTCATCACCTCTTTTATAAACTGTTGCAACAGCCACTGATTTGACTCTGATCTCAAATGCTTTACTGTCAAGAAAGTAGATCTCTTCACAGACTTCGTGTTTATAGTACACTAGCTTCATTTCCACACAAAGGGGGCTGCAAGGAGCTTTTCATGTTACTCACATATTCCAAAGCCTGTAATAAGTCAAAGGACTTATCCTAATAGCTACGTTCTCCAAGTTCAGCACCAACTTAGGCTCTGCTCTTCCCAGTGCAGTAATCTTACAAAGTGTTAGAGGTAGCCCACATCATGCTGCTTCATGCCTGCAAGCCTGGACTGCTCTCTGCACTTCATCTTCTTTACCTGTGACTATCTGAGGTGTAGCTAAACCCACCAGACATAAAGAAACTACTTCCTCTTCTAATACAACCAATTTCTGCCTTGATCATAGCAACTATCACACATCATTGCATCCCCTTGGTTTGTCTTCATTTATTCAGCTAATGGCTTCTGAGTGCCTATACAAGAACAGGCATAATCTAAACCTAGGAAATATAAAAACACTAAGTGACTGGTGAGTTCTATGTTCTCAGGAAGTTTACACTCCAGTATTTGCGACATTTTGCAGTGAGGACAAGTTCTACCCTGTACTTGCCCATCGGCTACCAGCATCACCAACTCCAAGACCCCAGAGTCACCTCTTATAAAGTCATGTCTCTGCTGCTCGAGATTCCCACCCAACACATAAAATCCATCATCACAGCTCAATCCTTCTCAAGTAGTTCTGTTGTACCCATTTCATGAAACCCCCAGAGACCACCAAGGAGCCAGTTTCTGATGCAAGCACATAGGGTCCTTTTATTGTCAGGTTCGAACCTGGGCCACTGCCCAGCAGATGGAGGGAAATATGGTGGCGGGGGTGGGGGTGGGGGGTAGAGAGTTTTTATAAGGAAAAACCACAAGCCCGGAATTACATGCTTTGGCAACTTGAGAATGGGTAGAAGGGATATGGGACAAGGTGATCTTTGAAACTATTGGTCTAGACGTTTGGCTTGAAACTATTGGGTTGAACTTTTTGGCAGGGAACCACAAGTTGCTGGGCAGGATTATCTGGGCTGCTCAGCTGGATTATCTAGATATCTTCAAGGGTCATAAACCACAGACAGAATGTCTGCAGGAGCATGCTGCCCTGTATCTCTTCAAGTTGTCACAGAACATTCCTGAAGTTCTTCTTGGACCTGAATACAGTAGGCACTCTAAGATGGTGACCCTTCCCTAAGATGGAGTCTGTATTGCCTTCACATCCCCCGCTTCACAAGTACCAATGACAGGACTCAATCATGAGTCCTACCTGTCAGAGGTTCAAGGTATTGGGACCTAAGAACCATTAGCTAACAGATTTTTCTGTATCTATTACCATTCTTAAGGCCCTGTAGTTCTGATCTTTGAGAAATACTTCTTTGGTTCTGCACAAAAAGGTCAAGTATCTTATCTTATTGCAGAACCATTTTAGTTAATAAATTTATCAATTGACAATTCTGAACCTATTTTCCTGGTGTGTCAATGGGCATTATAGTTGGCCATCTTGCCTCTATGCCAGGGAGTTTCCTTTTTACCCAGCATTTCAACCTTATTCTGGACAGGGAGCATGGGATGATGTATTCTCTTCTGGAACTGCTTCAAGCCGGCTTTGGGACATTGTTGTCAGGGCCCCAAAAAAGGCTGAAGGCTGGTCAAAGGCTGGGCAATGGGGCATTTGTCAGAAGCATTTGTCAGGCTATCTGATCCTGTAGAGACAGGGAATAATCATAGTAACACTCTCCTAGTCAGGAAAATTTAATAATCTCTGATTGCATTCACAATTAAATTTTACCTCCTTGATAAGGAATAGACATTTTTAGAAAGAATATGTGGTGGTAGGGGGTTGGTGGTTGATTACTCAGCCTGAATATACTCATATACAATATGACAGTACTGGACTGGAGAGATGGCTCAGTGGTTAAGGGCACTGGCTGCTCTTTCAAAGGACAGGGATGCAATTTCTAGCACCCACAAGGTGGCTCACAATGGTCTTTGACTCTAGTTCTAGGGGATCTGACATCCCTTCTGGTCTCTACAGGTACCAGGCATGCAAATGGAACACAAGTACGTACAGGCAAAATACTGATAGACAGATAAAATAAGGTTTTTAACAACCAATGTGGTGATGACATCTTATAAAATTGTTAAAGGGATAAAGCATTCTGATGCACATCAAAATGTTAAGAAATGACTATCCTGTTGGTGGTTTCACTGGCTCATAGCTCTGTTGACATGAAAATAGTTTCTCCTGTTGATCTGGAACCAAAACAGCAGGATGGCTTCCAGATTCCTGGGTTGCTCACACAAAACAAAAGTCGCAGGGGTGGGCCACCAACAGAGCAACAAAAGACACATTGTTCTATGTAAGGTGTGAGCTTTACTTCAGGTACAGAGCTCTGGACCTTTATGCCAGTGGAGTGAGAAACGAAGTTTGGAATTACTTGAAGCTGAAACTACATCCTTGTCACCATGTGAATCAGGCAAGGAAGACAATGGCCACTCTCTTGTAAAATTTTCCTTTCACTGTTGAAGCTCTTAGATTCCAGGGGGAGTAAGATAAATAAGCTTTTTAATCTCTTTTTGAAATAAAGGATTTATTACCTTTTTAATATAAAGGTTGGCCAGGCGGTGGTGGCGCACGCCTTTAATCCCAGCACTTGGGAGGCAGAGGCAGGTGGATCTCTGTGAGTTCGAGGCCAGCCTGGTCTCCAAAGCCAGTACCAGGAAAGGCACAAAGCTACACAGAGAAACCCTGTCTTGAAAAAAACCAAAAAATAAAAAAAATAGTTTATATAAAGGTAATACCAAAATGTTTTTTTTTCTAATTCAAAAACAAAAGCAAGAAAAACACACAAGAAAATGCCCACATCTCCACCCACCCAGAAGCTGGCCACCTCTTTACAGATCATCCTGTAAAGCCTAAATCATTACTCAGACGGATACTTTGCCATTAGTCAAAGCCAACTGATTGAGAATTCAGTGCACTTAGAATCCAGTGTCAGAATAACTCATAATTATCCTCTTATCCTGTTCTCAGGGACATACATAGTAAAATATTTTATCATCAACATAGGGTGGGGTACAATCCACATTGCACACACAGTTTTTATTATTAGGAAATCAGAAGTCAGTCAGCTCAGGTTTTATGTCTCTCAAGGGCAAAGTCCAGTGTAATTATCACTCGTGTGTCTTAGATTTCATACAAGCCATCCCCAATTTAGAACTCAATAAATGCTGAATGAGCCATCAAGATTCTCATATACAGTCTTAAAATCTTGATCTGCCCAGTAACACAATGACATCTTCCCAAGCTTATCCCCTCATAGTACAGTATCCTCCTAAGAATTTCAAACAGCTAGAGCATGAAGCAGTTGCTTGTCCAGGGCTCAAACTACCGTAAAAATAAAATAAGAGATGAAAGATGTACAGAAGTTTGAAAACACGAAGCTTCCATCATGACACTACCTTTGTTATTCTTCCCACCCCCTTTGTATGAAAAGAAAAGATTTATTTCAGTGTACACTTCCAGGTCACAGTTTATTATCAAGGGAGTTGTAGGGCAGGAATCTAAAAGCAGGAACCAAAACAGAAACCATGGGGAATGTAGCTTACGGGCTTGCTCACTGGTTAGTGCTCAGCTGGCTTTTTAAATTACAGCTCAGATCCACCTGCCCAGTTATGGTACCACCCACAACGGGCTGAGCCCCCCTCACACACACACAAACCCATCAATCATCAATCAAGACAATCTCTCATAGACATGTTCACAGACCAATCTGTTTTCAGGGCAATCCCTCAGTTAAGATTCTCTCCTCCCAGGTGACTCTAAGTTGAGACAGGTTGACAATAAAAAGTAGCAGCACAGGAAGGTTCCAGTTAACTCTACTGCAGCAGTGATCATGATGATAACAGTGTTCAGGCATGGCAAGAGGATGTATAGGAAATTCTGTTCACAGGTATGGAGCTGGGATGGTGGTTACCTCTCTCTTCTGGTAGCATACAGAGCACCTTCCAGTACTGCGAACACTAGTCAGTAGGGGGTGAAGACTCAACATAGACGCCAACTCAACATCTCCATGTTCAATGAGATGTGGAAGTTTCCTCTTCAGCAATAGAGCTTTATTTTGTGGTTGCTTTCCACAACAGCCTGAGTTGTTTGGGGGGTTCCGATGGGGACCCTTTGACCAACAACTCAATTAGATGCAACCCATTTCTGGCAGTGGAAATTTTACTTGTTGGCTAAAGATGTCTAGTTGGTGTGTTCGCCCCCATTATCTGGTGACTTTATTTGGATGGCATTCATATATATATATATATATATGATGTTTCTACAGTATGACCCCTCAGATGGCCCTGGGTGTTAGCTGTCCTTTGCTGTGTCTTTTCCCTTTCTCCCACCTCCCCTCTCCCTCTGTAGAACCCTGCTCCTGTGTGGCCCTGTCTCTCCATAACTGTGCATTCTGTTTCTCCATCCTTCTCCAATCTCCCTTGGTCCTTTACTCTGGACCTAACCTCTGTGGTTACACCGATTGGAACATGCCGACTGGAGGCGTAAAAGCTAACACCCATATGTGAGAGAATACATACCATATTTGTCTTTTAAGGCCTGAGTTACCTCACTCAGGATAACTTTTTTTCCTAGCTCCATCATTTACACGTGTATTTCAGGATTTTGATTTTTTTTTTGGACAGGTGAATAATATTTCCTTGCATAAATGTATCATATTTTCTTATTCATTCATCTATTGATGAACATTGGGAATGTTTCCAATTTCTGATTATTAGAATAGAGCAACAATAAACATGAATAAGCGAGGATCTCTATAGTAAGGTGTAGAATCCTTTTGGTATACTCCCAAGAATGAAACAGCTGGATCTTGAGGTAGATCTATTCCCAGCTCCCTGATGAACCACCACACTGATTTCCACAGTCATGGTACAAGTTTGCACTCACATCAGCAACAGATAAGTATTCCGCCACCTGGCATTTGCAGGGTCTGAGGCTAAAGAATCAGTACTAAGTCACTTGACTTTCATGTGACTCATTACATTTTCCAATTTAGAACATGAAGGACCTGGATGAAATTATGTTCAATGTTCCCCTGAGTCTAAAGTCTATAGCTCCAGATCCATCATAAGGGACTTCAGGGCAGAGGTACTCCTGCCCCTGTTTGGGTGTGCTGTTTCTGATTTTGCACTGAAGCACATCTACCCCGTTATAAAGCAGTTACTAGTTTTGCTCAGTTCTCCTCCTCTATATCCCCAGTGCAATGCGGTGTCCAGCCAATGAGCACAATTTTACCTTTTATGGGAAAGTGTACTGTGTTGGCTAAATCAACAAATGTGTTTGATCCTTAGAAGAAAAATACATAGCGTCGTGTTCATCCGATATCACAGAGAATGCGATAATCCCAGAGAGCAATCCTCAGTCATTCCACTCAAGGTGAACTCAAAGACTTGACCATCTTTGCTTTCTGCTTATGGAGAAGAGAAATGACATAAAAGCTTTTTTCCCCCCTTAAGCCATTAGCTAAAAGAAACTGAAGTTTGGAACACAGCTCGTGCTTCTGTGAATGTTAGGACTTTCTTTTCTTTCAAGCAGCCTTCCAAAATCAAACACACGCACACACTCACACACACTTAAACACACACACACATCCAAACATATGCACTCACATACATACAAACACACATACTCACACACACACTTAAACACACACACACATCCAAACATATGCACTCACATACATACAAACACACACACACACACACACTCACTCACACATACACACACCCCACTTGTCATTTACCCTTCAAGGATGTCGAGAAAGTAAGAAGACTGTTCTAAGACACTGGCACATTCTTTTCTTGTTTTCCTAGAAAACACAACGAGCTGCTCTTGGAGGGAATGTGAATAAGCCAGTGTCTGAGTCACCCAGAGTGGGTTTCTGTGAGGTTCCAATTCTGTGTTTACAATAAAGAACTGGGTAGGGAAGCAGGGGGCAGTCTATCCCATTGTCAGCAGTAGATTACCAATTTATATAAGATATGCACTTAGACGTCACAGAGATGCTTCTGTTTCCTCATGGCTAAATTGTGTTCTAAAATTAGATATAGAGAACTTGGGTGAGAAAGGTGAAGGAGGAGGGTTGGTCACAGATCAGGTAAGTCTCCCAGATACGTCAGAAGGAAAAATGTGTGCACAGCAGTTCCCTTGCCAGGTAAACATTTGTATTTCTTTTCCTTGGCATTATATTTAAGTTACTCCTCTAACATCGCAAAAAAAAAAAAATTCTTCTTGATTTTCCTACCAAATTTCAACAGCACTGTTTTTTTTAAAAAAAAAAAAAGAAAAGAAAAGAAAGAAAGAAAGAAGAAGAAAAGAGTGGTATGAAAAAAGAAGGAAGGAAGAAAAGAAAGAGACAGACTGACAATGAAACTACTTGTCTAAGGGCAGGTGAGATGGCTCCAAGCTATTAAAGGAGCTTGCAGCCAAGCCTGTCGACCTGAGTTTGATTCCCAGAGCCCCACGTGATGGAAGGAGAGAAGTGATTCCTTTAAGTTATCCTCTGATGCCCACATGTACGTATACCATGGAGTGTACCAAAACAGGGAGATAAATAAATGCAATTTTAAAAACTAAAAACTATGATTCTGGCCTATCATATGAGGTTATCACAAAGATAAAAACGTAATAACACAGGGCTGGAGAGATGGATCAGTGGTTTAGAGCACTTGTTCTTGCAGAGGCCCCGGGGTTCAGTGCCAGCATCCCCAGCATAGTGGCTCACAATTACCCGTAACTCCAGTTCTAGAAAATCTGATGTCCTCTTCTGACCTCCATGGATGCCAGACATGCACATGGTGCACATTCATACATGAAACCAAAATATTCATGTACATAAATTAAAATAATCTAAAAATTTCAAAGATAATGCACATTAAAGTACTTTGACAGCTGTACATCACTATTCAAAATATTATTACTGTCACCATTACAGCATTTGTTTTCACAATAATTTTGTGGTGTAACTCTAAGGAGGAAGTTAGGAAGAAGCAGTGTTGAGTGCCTACTTATACTCACACAAATTGAAATGAATTCATGCACATGATCCGCTACTAGACGACCAGTTCACACACAGTAAAATGGATTAAAAAAAAAAAAAGATTTCTGGAATTCTACAAGAACATTTCCCCCATGTGCTTGCCCTACACTGCTTAAACTTGAAGAGAAAGAAAAGAGAGAGAGAGAGAGAGAGAGAGAGAGAGAGAGAGAGAGAGAGAGAGAGAGAGAATAAGTTATCTAACAGACAGCTGAGTGAAATGTTCAGGTCCCATCACAAACCTGTTTCTCCGGAAAGACAAAACAAGATGTGACGAGGAGGAAAGAGAGCCATGCAGAGCACTCACACATGAGCAACAAGACAGGTGTGCTCAGTGTGACCAGGGTGTGAGCACGGGCCTAGGAACACGTGGAGGGACAAGGGGGAACAATCCCTTTTACTAAGCCTATGTAGAGGCAGATTCTGATAGAAACCCCACAGTTATAAATCTGGACCTCCGAAACAAGTTCTTCACTATACAGAGATATATCTACAAGACATTCTTTACAACACTCCTCAAAATAATAGAAAGCTTTGAAAATTAAAGAATTAAATTTCCATAAATAAATTATAGTACAATTTCTCAATGAAAGATTGTTTTTAAAAACTTTTTAAAGCTGAGGTAAATTTTACGTGAACAGATATTTAAAGGCCCTGTAAAGCATTAAATGAAGAAAGAAAAGTTGAAGAGAATTTCTTCCATAATTGGTAGATAGATGAGAGAGAGAGAGAGAGAGAGAGAAACACACACACACACACACACACACACACACACACACACACACACACACACACATCCAATTAACAACATTTCCCTCTAAACATTGCACGGCCAGGTAGATTTCCATTTGCTCTGTTTTATTATTCTTTTCATTTTTTATTAACAATGAGTACATTTTGTTTAAGAATAAAAACATAAATAAATCCCACGTTTAGCCTGCCCATGTATCGACTTGGTGAAATTGCAATGGAAATCAAAGAAATGCTTCAGGAAATAAAACAAACACTACGGAATAGTCTAAGGTAAGGATAATGAAGAGAGCTGGGGATGTGCCAGCAACAGTCGGTCCTTGCGGATAAGGCACCAGGGATAAAGGGGAGGTGATGCTGATGCAGCAGCGAACACCCACAAATCCTAAATCCATCCTTTTGATTAAATAGGGCCACATAGATCCCAGGATATTAATGTTTGTTAATAAACATAAGGTGACAAGTGTAGTACAACCAAGAGAAAACGGATTTTGATATAAAATTCACGCTAGGTGTGATGACTCATGCCTGCAATTTCTTTGGCTTTTCTAATCCAAAGTAATTTTTGTGATTTTTTTAAAAATTAAAGTGTAATTTCATCATTTCTCCCTCTATCTCTTCCCTTCCGCCCATTCTATATTGCCTCCTTAATTCCTCCCAAATTCAAGAGCTCTTTTTCTTTATTATGGTTAAATATGTAAATTAATGCATTAATATATAAATAGGAGCAGCTGAGTTTATTTACTGTTGGTTGTGTGTATATGAGCTTGGGACTGAGTAGGCAGTTAGCAAGCATCTCCCTGGGGAGGACCATGTCTCCTTGTCTCAGCAGTCCTTCGTTGCCTGTAGTTCTTTGTCTAGAGTGGGACCTCAGGAGATTTCCGCCTCCTGGGTTATTAAGTCCCTTGTTGTCACTGCCCAGGTCTTATTTAGGCAGCTATGTTATTGAGGGGTCATGGGTTAAGCTTCCACGGCATCTCTAAGAGACAACAGCGATAAAAAAACAGCAACAGGTTTCCCGGTCCTCTGGTTCTTACAATCCTCCCTCCCCTTCCTCTGAGATGTCCCCTGAGCCTGAGGTGTGGGGATTACGTTATGGATGTATCCGGTGGGACCCAGGACCCCTTGACCAGTAGCTCTCTGCATTTCACCAACTGTGGTTTTCTGTAATGGTGTCTGTCCATCTGCTGCCCAGAGAAGCTTCTGGGATGGGGTGAGAGCTACATCTATCTGTGGGGCTAAGGATCGACACTCAGAATGCAGTCGAGGAATCGAGTTTAGTAAAGGGTCACAGTTGTAATTTCCATATTCAGGAAGCAGAGGAACTGGGATCATGAGGTCAAGGCCAACCTGGGCTACAAAGCAAAACCTTAGGAGGGAAGCCGTAGAAGAAAGCAAAAGAAAGAGAGGGAGGAGGGATTGTACAAGCCAGTAGGGGTGGAGGGGGGGCATGTCAACGCACAAGGGAACCCACAGAAACAACTAACCTGGCCTCATAGTGGCTCACAGACTCTGAACCAACAACCAGGGAGCCTGCATGGGACCGACCTCTACATATGTGTGACAGCTGTGTAGCTTGGTCTATTTGCAGGACTCCTAACAGGGGGATCAGGGTCCGTCCCTAATGCTTGAGCTGGCTTTTGGCAACCTATTCCCCATACTGGGTTGCCTCACCCAGCCTTAATACAAAGGCTTAGTATTAGTCCTTCCTCAACTTGACATGGCATGCTTCGTTGACACCCATGGGAGGCCTGCCCCTTCCTGAACAGAAACTGAGGAGGAGTGGATGATGGGGGTAGGGACAGAGGGGAGGTGCGGAGAGGGAAGGGGAGGAGAGGCGGGAGGGGAAACTGAGGTCGGGATGTAAAATAAATGAAAAAATTTAATTAATAAAGAAAAAAAAAACAGAGAGGCAAAGGCAAACTTGGCCTCACTTTTTCCTCTGACATAAGAGAAGTCTATGTTTAGAATTTTTCACTGACAAAAGAAGAGGAGAGAGAAAATGTACTACATAAAACTTCGGAATACGGACTGTGAGTTAGTTGAGGACGGGAAGAAGTCATCCACTTCATTGGCCCGGACCGGAATTCCCTTAAGCGCCAATTTGTAAAACAATTTGAGGATACTGCTGCCACCTAGTGGGCAATGATATTTTTACTTTTTATTATAGCAAACTGAGACCCTCAAGGAATACTTGCAAAATAATTTCATAAGTGCTAATATTTACGTCTCAGTATAATTCAATACTTATGAATGAAAGCATAGACATAAAATATTTACTTTATTAATTTACTTATATAAATGATTAGAAGTGGTAACATAATTAGAAGCAAATAATTTGTTTCTAGAGTTTTAGAGAAAAGAATACAATTTTAACCAACAAAGCAAGAAGCAAGATAATAACCTACCATCTTTTACTTTGTATACTTAGGGTAAAATAATTGCATAAACTGTCTTTTCTTCCAAATGTAAATGTAATGTGCATGCACAAAATCTTCATTAAATATTTAATACCATTTGTTAATTCATTCCAAACTTGTTAATATTTCCCCTTCGTACAAACAACAATAAGTTCCATTCAGAATGTTTGGGGTTTTCTATAATTGTGTCAGGTCTTACTGACAGTTATGATGAGCAATACCCATCATAACTTAACTCCCACCTGAACTCCACATACTAACTCAGAACCAAGTTCCAATGTTCATTGATACAGGAATCTTTGCACTATAAAATACAAGAGAAATTAAAACTGAAACATAAAGTCTCATCCAATCTTTGTTGGAAATGTATGTGTCATCTAAATGTGACTTCCTAAAGCAAAGCCTCTGTTGTGCTGTGCTGACCATGGACACAGCCTCCGTGTCTTCTAGAAACTTGACTTACATTCTAGGAAAAGTCAACCCTGGTCTTTGCCTAGGAAGCGGTTAATGGGAAACAGGCTTGTTTCACACCAGGCCAGAACACACTGAAGGGGCTTTGCAGGTGAGCGGAGGAAGCTGAGCACAGGAAGGGTGTGCCGTCTCCCAGATACAAACTCCACTCCTCCTGGATTATTCAGTGATGAAGACAGGAAGGAGGAAGAAGCATAAGCAGGCTGCAGGACTGAGGAGTCTGAAGCAGGCTGATTTTGCTGGATTCTTGATGAGCAAACAAACAATTGGCATTGGGCTGAAGGAGAAAAGAAAAAACAGAAGACAGAGTACCACAGTCAGTAAGCAATCAAATTTAGGCTACGGATGAGTTGTTTGCTTAGTATTTTTAATTCTGTTTTCACCTATGTTTAAAGTTTACTTTTGTTTTTATTTTATTAAGTTTGTTCTTTGGCAGTTTCTTACATGTACATATTGTATTCTGATGGACTCTCGTCTCCAACCTTCCTTATCTCCCTCTCAACCCTGTGAACCCCTCTCCTCCCTACAAGTCCCTTTCCCAGGCTGGTGGCATTTTGTTTATTTTGCATCCCACAGAGTTCAACCAAGGCCGTCTGTGTGACCATGGATTTGAGGCCGTCCACTAGAGCTTGGTGGCCTCACCAGTGGATGCGTGACTGAAGATCATGACCTCCCCACCCCTGTGATCTATCGGTAACCTGTAATCCAGCAAGGAGAAGTAAGGCCATGTGCACCTCTCAGATCGACACTCCACTGGTGACAGGCCCTGTCTGGTGCAGGCCACTGCAGCCACTGTGAGATCATGATTACGATGGTTGTGTCAGACCCTGAACACTTCAGAGCTCTTCCCCTCATCTTCCAGCTCCTACATTCTTACTGGCCCTTCTTCTTCCACAGTGCTCTCTGAGTCTTAGAGGCGAGAGAGTAAATATCTTGTACAGAGCTGGGCACTTGTTTATCATGTAGTCTCGGCATCTTGAGCAGCTGAGCCTAAGATGGGAGGCTTCATTGGAAGGAGAGGCTTTTCTGTCTGAGAAGTGGCACTTGTCTATGGATATAAACACAAATAATTTGAAGGCAGCTTGGCGTCATGTCAGTTTAGCTAAACAATGGTAGTAAGTTGCCCGCTCGGGTCTATCATCTCCCTGGCCACGTGGTTTTTGCTCAGTTTATAACAGCAAGCACACCACTCCTGTGGCATGGACCTCAGATTCAACCAGAAAGTGCTTGGTTATCCCCATAATAGTTATGCCCCAGTGGACACATCTTGCCTACAAGGTTAATATTATGGTTTGTATGGTCCACAGCTGGGTGAGGTTTCTGTCCTAACAGCCTGTATAGCATCTTACAGTACTATGAAAGCTAGTCAGCAAAAAGGAAGATTCCAGCCTGATTTCTCTGCATCTTAAATCCAAGGTATGTGGTCGCTTGTTCTGGTGGCCAATAAAGAGAAAAGGCAGCACCTATTTTGTTTTAGGAGCTTCTGGAGCCTCCCTGGGGAACAGTTCATAAGGAAGTGTCCCACACCTGGCACTAGGATTTTTGCTGAATGACCTCTAGGGTCTATGTGCAGCGTTATCTAGCCATGCGTTGCCCTGTCTCTCTTCTAATTTTATTTTTGTTATATTTTTAGTTGGTTTGCACCATCTGTCACTCACTTTAGCCCAGTCATACTTGTTTTCTGGCCTTCGACGGAACTTCCCTGTGCATTTCCTCCTTTGTAACAACTCTTTCTTCTGTCGACACGCTCTCCTTCCGGCTAACTCCTTCACTTGAAACTCCATGCAAAGGTCATCTCTTCAATGAGTTCTTCTTTGATCACTCCATGAAAAATTATAGTCTACTCCCTGTACGGTACTCTAAACCTTCCTTCAGCCTTACTTATTTTAACTTTGTCATATAACTTCTTAAACCTCAGTCACCTGTCACTTAATGACAAGTATGTTTGAAGACACATATAGATGGTCAAGTTCATCACACCAGGAACATCATAAAATGTATTCGTAAACTGATGTGGCATGGTATTCCTAAGCAATGTCACCTTACAGGACAGTGTTTGTGTGCATGATATAATTTTAGTGCAGACTTCGTTTCTATGACACTCATTATTGCATTGATTTTTCTGTTTGTCATACACTTTTTAATATCTGCCTCAATAAAATAGAGCATACACTCAAGAGAACAGAGAGGGTTTTTTTTTCCACTCACTGACGTAATCACAAGGGCCTGGAACTTTTGTCACTCAGTTGATATTTTGTAGTAAGCAAAGATGAAAAGAAAGTTAAGAAAATCTTCAAAAAGTAAACAAAAAAGCAATAAAATGGGAAAGACCAGGAAGAAAACATGAAGATCCAACACGGTCACATCCAAATAAATCTTCCACAATAAATGCAGAAAAAGTACTGGGGTGGAATTTATCAGAGAAAATTTTCAAGAAATTATCCACTACTTTCAATTCTAAATAATGAGTATCCATAGCATGGAGCTCACAAAATGTCAAGAACTTTGGATCTACACCAAAATACGTCATTGTGAAATCTTAGACCATGGCAGAACCAAAGGAAAAATATCCCCCCCCAAAAAAAAATTCTAGAAGAAAAAAAAGTTTTCTTAAAGTTAGGAGTCTCACAGTGCCCAACTTCTCAGCAATAACCAACACTGGTAGAAACATAAGTACAGTTGAGAAGGGTGCCGTCCTGTGGCAACCTCTTCAAATCCTGAAATAATGTTCTTTTTACTTCAGAGCCTTACACCAAGCCTCACTAAGGATAAGGTTCCTTTTCATTATCTTATGGGGTGAGTTAAATATATCAGCACATTTAACATAACAAGTGGCTTTCCATTCAAGCACTACCTTAAGTAAGCAAACGCCATTTCCCTATTTTACCTAGAAAATGAAGAATCTCTTTTACTACATTAATTTTCCTGCCAACTAAGAATGGAGGACACACCCTCAACCTGTTCACACCTACCCTCCTGCACTGTGTTCACATAAGGAAAAGGAAACTAAATGGTGAGGTGGAACACAGCTGTAATGTCAGCGCCTGAGAGGATGGAACAAAAGGATCAGGAATTAAGGGGCCAGTGTGAGCTACAGGGGTGGAGGCTGCTTTCCTCGGCTGTGAATAAGGGTGTGTATGCAGGGATAGAGGAAGACAAGGAAGGTGTCTGCTGCATGTTTTAAGAACTGTCTTTGGTCAAGACTGGTATCCACGTCTTCAGCTGTGGCGGTAAGAACTCAGATCATATTAGCACTTTTCACATCCTCAACGACTGGAAGTGTTCTGGTCTCGAGCAACGTCTATATAAACATATACTTGGGAAGTAATTGCAGGACTTTCACTAAATTTCTGCTGTTCCCTTGAGATCTCCTCCTCTTCCTTCTTAAAGTTCTAAATGTCAGAGTAACTTCAGAATGTTCCTTGATAAAAACAAAAAATACCCCCATTTTGTTGTTGCCTTTTCTGTTGCTGGTGTCCTAAGTGTTTGCTTCTTGAATGGTAGGTGAGCAGGCCTCACACCTCACAAGAACTATGGTAAGTTTACCCCAGCACTGGGGACCACTGAGATGACTCTGCAGGAAAACCATCGTTTTGAACTTTTCCCACTGAAAGATTAGTAGAAGGTCAGAAAACAAGTTAGTTAAGGTCCTCCTAACACTTCCCTCGGGAGAGAAGACTTTCCTGGCAAGGGAACATCATCCCAGATAGATTGGCAGTTCCTTGGGGCAATGTCATAACTCAGCCTTTGCATCTTTTGTCTTAGACTAAGACAGACCATACATTTTTCAATTTAAAAAAAGGAAAGGAAGAAAAAAAGAAAGAGAGAGAGAGAAGGAAAGAGAAAGAAAAAAAGATTAACCTATACCAATGCTATTCCTGGGCACAACAGTGTGTTTTAAGAAGTAATCATGGCAGATGGAGAAATCAGGAATGTAAACTATATTAATAGAGAACACAATTTTGAAGGCACGATCCTGAAAACATTCTTTTCAAATAAGTGACGTGAATCTTTGGGTTGAAAAACAGCACAAAACCAGAACGGGTCAGCTGAAACTACCATGGATGAGTACCCTCTGTGAAGGGCACTGGCTGTGTGCTGTCATATCAGAACCCAGAGCACAGAGCAAACACTCACTAAATATTGTTTAATGAATAAATACAATATCATGGCTGAAAAGAAATAAAGGAATACAATCATTTTATCTTCTATTAAAATGATTCAACTAATTTTTAATTTGTTCTAACCATGGAGCTAAGGAAAACATTTCTTAGGCAGCTGTAAATAATTCATGTAGAGTTCTGCCCCAAAGTCATAGCTTACTCCTGCCAGGGGTAGGGAATAGAACGCAAGTTATTCTTTCTCTTGTGACCTGAGCTCTTATTTCCTATGTCTGTGCTGTGTAGGCCTGTGATACCAGGGAAGCTTGAGTATATGTGCACAACATCTTGTTCACTCCAGGACAATGAACTTAGTTAGTTTAATACTTTATGGTGGACTATTAGCGATGAACTATTTCTCAGAGATAGTTCACTCTAGCTCTATGGGTGCTTCCCCAGTGATTCGAAAATAAAACATTTTAAAAAGAAAAGCATTTGAACGGTGGGAGAATTGTCAAAGAACATAATGGAGGAACCATTAGATATCTCTGTGGCAATGCACTCTCTCAAGTAGGAATTCGTTCAGTTTGGTTCCATCAATATTTATCTGTAGGCATGCTATATGCTGGGCAACATAACCAGCACTGCAGATACGAGACAGAAAGGGATATAGATTGTGAAGTGTTTCGGTCTTTTTCTAAAACCAGCCTCGATGAAGTCTATTTTAGTTTCCTTCAGTTGCTGTGATAAACGTATCCAAGACAGGAACTCAGGGCAGGAGCCTGAAGACAGAACCTGAAACAGAGGAATGCTCCATACCAGTTTGCTCTCCATGGCTTGTTCAGGTTGCTTCTTATACCACCCAAAAGCTGCCCAGGGGTGGTTCTACCCACAGTGGGCTGGACCTTCCTGCATCGGTCGTCAATTTTACCTACAGCAAAATTTTATGAAGGCAATTTTTCAGTAGAGGTTCCCTCTTCCCAAGTGACTCTAGTCTGTGCCAATTGATGAAAACTAACCAACACGAAATCTCTTCTATTTTGAAGACTTGAATTCATCCATTCACTATTCAACACCTAGTTAGCATCTACTAAGTGCCTATTTTCCCCTATACATATATACTGGGAAAATAATAATAAATCCTTCTGGTCAGAGAACCCACAGATGTCTACAAGGAATTTCATAAATTTAAGTGCCCTGGGTTCAGGTACTAGGGAAAGAAATCACGTCTTCTAAGCATTATTGGAGAGTAAGACTTCAGCATTCCAAACGCCCCCAGCCTCACACCCAAAGCCTGCTCTTGCTTACTGTATCTTTTCACTGTATTTTTCTTTTATCCACTACTCCCCATCTAACATCACTGCTTATACCAGCTTTGAGAAATAGCTGGTGCATAGTAGGGCTTGGATAGCCAAGGTATAAATGAACAAAAGATAAAGATTCTGTTTTTACAGATGAGATCAAGATTAGTCCATGACTGTTACATGTCTCAGCTTCACAGGCAGTTGTGAAGACTTAAGCCACGCTCTTGCTACAGTCACTAGTCCACCTGTGGGAGGGTTACAGAATTGCTCCTGCGAGCTCCTTAGTTTAAGAGGAGCAGGACATTGCAGAGAAGGCCTGCTTTCAGTCTAGTTAGAAGGAAAACCATCTAGACATCCAGCTACAGGAACACGACTGCTTAGGGGTGTGGAAGGAATCTTTAGTTTGTTTAGAGTTCCTGCCCTTGCTTGGTGAGACTTGATGTTTCTTGCATTTGGAAGTTTATAAAAGGTTTAGATTTATTCTCTAGTGGGACCAACGCCAAAATCCTGATGAAAATCCCTCTCTACTCAGTACCAAGAAATGTCTTTTAAATGAGTCGTGTGAGCTGTCTCAAGGGTTGGTGGATCTGCGCCCCAAAATTTTCACTCGGACCCAGGGCGTCCCCAGGAGAATCGTAGTCCTGTGTCAGGGCTGAGGCGGGAACAGGGAGCAGATATTGCGCAGCTTCAGTACAGCATCCAGGGCAGGGCGGGGCGGGGCGGGGCGGGGTCCTACCCCGGGGCTCTGGAGCCGGTGGCTGTGGGTTTCAGAGAGTGTGATGTGCAAGATGCTCTGGGTCCGCAGCAGCGTCCTGCGCTTGCAGTTCACCGTCCGACGCGCCCCTCAAACTGTCTCGAGCTGGCCGGGATGGGGTCCCCGGGTCGCGGGCCACCCCTGTAGCTCCAGCAGCCAGAACCCCAGCGGCTCTGAGCCCCCAGGTTAGGGTAGGGCAAGGCTGGGAGGGAGGGGGCTGCGAGAGGGCGGGCCAGGGGCTCGGGCTGGAGGGTGCAGGCTTGCGGATGCTCTAGGCTTCTGGTCCTGCCTGTCGCTTTCACTACAGGGAAGGTTCACAGGATTCCCGCCCAGTACAAGCCTTCGCAATTCGACAAGAAAATCCTGCTGTGGACCAGACGTTTCAAATCCATAGACGAGATCCCGCCCCTAGTACCGTAAGTGTGAAAAGGGGTCTTGGCCTGGGTGCCTGGGTTTCACCGAGGGGAGACACAGTGTCCAACCAGTGTGCTTGCTGGCCAGGGGCAAGGCAGCCGTGGTGCTGCAGAGTTTTTCACACTAACACAGTCACGGACAATTTACACCACTCCCCTAATGAGGGTAAATGTCAAGGTGCTTGACTGGACAGTAGGAAGTTGGGATTATCGAGGGCACGAGCTACATGAAAACCTAGGAGTCTATCGGGCGGTTCCCAGCCTTATAGACACGGGTTCCTGGAGAGCTCTGAGTAGGCTGAGCAGTGGAGTACTGTGATGGTCAGCATCCACGTGACAGGCTACAGAATTGCAAAAAAGACATTTCTGAGCATGTCTGTGAGGTATTACTAGATTAGGTTAACTGAGGTAGGAAGGAAGACCCACCGGTGGTGGGGTGTGTGTTGGGGGTGGGGCGGTTCCTGGACAGAATAAAAAAGCCGAGCACAAGCATTCATCACTCTTGACTTCCCATGGATATGTATGGCCGCCTCAGCTACAAACTCCATGCTTTATCATCCCCCATGATAGCCTACATCCTCGATCTATCCACACCATACCACAATGACAGCCTGTGAACCAAAGTAAACACATCCTTAATTTGCCTTTGTCAAGGTATTTTGTTAAAGTAATGGAAAGTCATTCAAATACTTAAGCTAAACTAGAACCTGGGTGGTGGTGGTTGGGGTGACAGAGACAGAGAGGGGCCAGTGTCAGGGGATGGGTCCCTACTGCTCCATTGACAAGGAGAGAGTCCCAGATAGGACTATTTGGCGACTGGAGAGTAGCCATCTGGTACCAGGTTTCCTGGCGCTGGGAAGCTAGGCAACTTCAGTATGGTTGGTCTCATCATAAATGGCTTCAAGTGAAGGGAAGAGAAAAAAACGTGTGCTGGAAAAAATGCACAATACCCAGTAATTCATTGTGAAGCATTTCCTTGCTTTTTGAGAAATAGTTAAAAAAATAAAACGTGAAATTTTGAAACCAACTTAAATGTATTTTCTAATATTAAAAACAAATTTTACTTTCCTTGACATTTGTAGACTCCAAACTGCTGAAAACATGAGTCTCAGAAAAATTTCAGGTCAAGTTCTACTTGTTAAAATTTAATATTTTAGAGTCAAATAAAATGTAGAAAGAATATAAGTAGAACAAGAAATAAAATTCCACCCTCAGTTGGTTTGAGTTTTGATATCTATTTATACTAAATTAAGAAGTAAAGAATCTGCAATGTTGCAAATTAATTTCCAAGAGAACCTATTTCCATATTGCATCATCACAGCCAAATATGGGAAAGATCCACATTACAGAAATAATTTAATTCCCCCAGGATCACAGTCAACAGAAGTGACATACATAGGGGCATTAAACAATGAATGAGATACTTATAAAAGCACTGTAATTTTGAGCTCAGAGTATTTGTGTACTTTTCATTTTATTATTTTCTATAATTTTTTAGAGCTTTGCTATTTAGGAGGGACACTCTGTTAAGATGTTAAGCTTGCAATGTAAGGAATGTTCTTCTCTATGATTTTAATAGACAAATAATTAACAGGAGACCTAAAGTTTTTGCACTGCACACTGATTCTATTTATAGTAACTGTGTTTTTTCTTTTTCTTTTGTTTTTAATTGCTAAACTAACTCTGTATGCCAGATCACAGCTAGATAAGGTTAAAATGATCAGCTCTTTTAGCCAGCAACAAATACAATCTAATAATGTCTCCCCGGACACTAATTGAACCTGTTTGCAACTGACATTTTAAGTTTAATTCTGCCTAAAGTATAATGAAAACAAGCTATTGTGGGGGTTTTTTGTGATTTTTTTTTCAAATAATCAGAGTTAAAGTTTTCCTTTTCAAGAGAAATTTAACATGTCTTTATTTTTAAAAATGTAACTGCATTATAACTAATATAGAAACTTTATACCAGATAAGAGTGCCATTCATTATTTTCAAGAGTCAAGAACCATATACATGTTGATAAATTGTTACTTAATTATCATTGTAAATTGGTAAAGTTTTGTTTCAATATAAAAGCACCCAAAGCTTGATTCCCATTGTAACAGTTTTTAGTGCTAAAATCTAAGGTAATTAATTATACTACACTTGCATGTAACTAGTCTCTTTGGAGAATAAGATAGATAGGACAGGACAGGAAGAAACTGAGAGGTTCTTGAAAGAGAGTGTGGGAAAGGGGGTTAAGTATAAGCTATTCCAAATGGCTTCAATTCTTTTATCCCAGCTAAGAAATAACAAACCACAGTCCAACACATTGCTAGTGGTTTTACCTTGATCAATTAGAAACGAAATATATTACACTGGTTTCATTAGATTGAAATCTAAATAAATGTGTACTAATTTGAAATTGCTAAGACAAATGGGCTAGCTTTTGGTGTAGTCTTTTAGGACTATGGTTTGCATTTGGGGAAATATTGGGCTATTCAAGCAATAAATTACTATTTATCGTGCTCGTCAGAAAACTGGATTGCTTTAGAATTAACAAATACTAAAATATCAGCAAATATTAAAAATAATTAACGAAATGCACATCTCGGTTTAGGCCTGAAATGGTAGCTGCCGCCAGAAACAAAGCTCGGGTGAAAGCTTGTTACATAATGATCGGGCTCACGATCGTTGCCTGCTTTGCCGTGATTGTGTCAGCCAAAAGGGTGAGTGTCTCCCTAGAACATACACCCCGTGGTGGTGGGCAGGGGAGGAGGCGCAGGGGCAGACCACTTGTCTACCTTCTGGAGGCCCAGGTTTCCGTCCAACCCTATAGGGTTGGGGGGAGAGAAACAGGACTAGTTTTAAGAAATATGATGGACCTTGTTCTGAACTCAGGGATTGACGATGCTTTACGAACAAATTCATCTTTGGATCCCGGATCCACCCACATACATATATCATAAGAGACACAAATCTGTTCATGAAAAATTGGATCCAAAACAATTGGTCAAGAGAGACAGAAGGTTTTTTTTTTTCCCCCACTTGTAAAATAACAAAGACTAGTTTAAAATCTGTTGTGCAAAAGTAAAGCGGACTAGCTCATTCTCTAAATCATTACGTAAGTAGTGGTTGCACAGACTTAGGAGACAGAAGAGTGCAGGTTGGAAGTGACTGTTGGGGTTGAGGATGAGCTGCTCTTTGCCATCCTCCATGCACACTTTCTATTTAATATCTATAAAGAGAAGTGTGGAGATGACCATTTCACGTTCTGTGCTCTGCCTCTAAGACTCCCGTCTCTGCACCCTCTGGACCATTTTTTATTTTTATTTATTTATTTTTTAACCATGAGCAGCTCCAACAATACTGACAGATGCTCCAAGAACCTCCACCTGGGGGTTGTCTCTAGACACACTCGACTTCAGTGTGTCACCTGTGCCTGGGCTGGGTAGCCTGATCTCAGCATCCTCACTTCTGGGTGTATTTAGGCAGCCGTCATTCCATCCATGGCTCCTCCTTCTTTTGGGGTGGCAGGCATTCATCAGACTTCACCGCTTGGATTTTTTTTTTTAAGTTTCATTTATGTATACAAGGTGATCATATTCACCCCCTTTACCCTCTGGAATCTTCCTTTTCACTCTGAACCCCTTCTCATTCCCACCTAGCCAGTGGCTACACCGTGAGCGAAGATGACACCCTCATCCTCAGAGGGGACACTTCAGAACCATGATCACTGGGCTGAGTGCTCAAAAGTGAACAAAGAACTCTCAACCATCTCATTTTTAGCCTCTCCTGGATAACTGCTTGCCAAACTGGCAATTCTCTGGTTCTAGAAATCTTTTAATGGAAACTATATTCTCCTTTTTTTGTTTGTTTTGTTTTGTTGAGACCGGGTTTCTCTGTGTAGTCCTGGCTGTTCAGGAACTTACTCTGTAGGCCAGGCTGGCCCCAAACTCAAGAGATTTGTCTGCCTCTGCTTCCCAAGTGCTGGGATTAAAGGTATGTGCCGCTGCTGCCTGGTATATATATTCTCTTCTAAATGAACACTGGGGTTGCTTGTTTTGTTTAATCAAATAAATGACCCCCTTCTGCCAGTTTCTCAGGCAGGTGAAAGGACTTACTTCACACCTTTCCTGTCTCCTTCAGCTTCCCATTCACAGCACAGTGAAGACCCCAATCCTGCACTCACTCCTTTGTATAAGTAGTTAAAGTTCCGACTCACAGCTGTTATGGCCAGTGTTTTCCCAAATGCCCTCTGGCTGAAACCATTCTGATCCAGCCTGGCATCTCTCTCCCATCCTTTGCCAGCACAAGCTTTGAGTTACACTCATTTCTAGTACCTTAGGATCTCCCTTTTGGGCTTCAGTGTTTGAAGATACTTCTGATACGTTTTACCCAACACACATGTCTATTTGAACCAAGAGAGGTGACAGTGGATTCCTGGTATTAACTATCCAGTTGAGTAGAAGTCGAGCATCTTGGGTGATTTTTTTTTTACACTGTAACACTAAGCCATTTTGAGGGGTGGGGATATTATCTGTGAGAGTTGCTTAAGGTACCTTTTCCTCCTTTTCACTTTACAAAGGCTTTTCCATATATCTAGCAATGATGTAAGTTCTTCTAAATAGTCCTGTTGTGTTGTGTTTTGTTTTTAGGCTGTAGAACGACATGAATCCTTAACAAGCTGGAATCTGGCAAAGAAAGCCAAGTGGCGTGAAGAAGCTGCATTGGCTGCACAGGCTAAGGCTAAATGATGCTCTAAGTGTCAAAACACTCACTCAGACACCATTACTATTATTAGCAACAATAAAAGATTGATACAATATTTGCTCTGGTTTTATTTTGGTAACAAAAACATTAAGATCTTTTTAATGTTTTAGTAAACATTTACTAACACCCATTAAAAAACAGTGCACAAAAGTATAACTATCTTGGTAGATTTTCACACAGCAAACAGAAGGCGAAGGGACCCTAGTCCACTCAAGCACGTGGCTCTGGCAGGCCTTTCCCTTCTTCCCCTTTCCCTGTGCCTTGCTCAAAACCACTAGATCACATTCCTAAAGCTAGCTGCCACGGTCTGTTCCCTTATTCGGCCACTTCCTGCTCCTGAGACTGACTACCAAGGTCCAGCAATCAGAAGCCCCCTTTGGTTCACCTAATTAACTTGTTCAATCAAAATTAAACACCTGGTCCTAACACGAGTTTCCCTTTACCTTCATAAACCTTCATTTGCCTATGTGCCACATCTGTCTCCCCTCTATCCAGAGGCAGTTTTGTCCCTCTGGGACAAATATCCCTTCCCCTTTTCCCTTGTCCCCTTCCCCTTCTCTCTAGTCCCCTATCTCCTTTACCACTGCATCCTAACCCCTTTCCTCCTCTTAAAAATCACACCTGCAAGGTCATTTGCTGCTGTTTTTCTGCCTGAGTCAGAATGCAGCCACTTTAACTTTTCTTTCCCACTTAATAAAGGATCTCTCTGTGAACACTGGTCTTTGGATGTGGTTTGTGCCAAGTCAGGGGTCCAGGAGGAAGCCCCTGATGTTGGGGGGGTGTCCTTCAAAAGGAAGCCCCAAGTGAGTGAAGTCCTGAGTGTTTGTTGACATGGAAACAGCCATGAGGAAGGTCCAAGCCCTTGGACCCATGGGAAATTAGCAAAGCTGTTCTCCATATGGGCTGGGCTTTAAGTTGGGAAAAGCATCTTCCTCTGATCCAAGTGCCAGTGTTTACAGAGGACTGGTCAGTGTGTACAAACACCAGCAACTGCAGCTTCCTTCTCCCAGATGTTCACAGTCCGAGACAGCTTGCCAACAGACACCTCCTATGGAGACTAGTTAACCTCTCCTTCTGCTGTACCTAACAGACAGGGTGTGGTGGTGGTAGTGCCATTCCACCAGTGTGCACACTGCACCTGGCAATTGCTATAATTAACAAGGCAATTCCATGTAGTTTATCTGGTAATTAAAAGGTTTATTTCAGGGGTAACTTACAACCAATAAGGGGTCAATTACTCTGACTTGGTCTGCAAATCCAGCTTCCAGGACCATGAGGAGCTAAGAGAGTGAATGCATATACATCTCTCGTCTTAAGGGGTCCCTCTTGGCCACACCCCAGGGGCAGGTCATAGGCAGGTGTGGCAGTTACTTGCTGCCACACTAGGGGCAGTGTTTCAAGGTCAAGCTGGAAGAGCTACCCACTACACCTGACCCCAGCTTTTCTGCAATGTGCCTGTCCTTTCTTCCTTCCCTTGCTGCCCCAGTCAGGTTTCCAGATCCAAATTCCATGGACTACAGCACTGGTAGGCTCACTGCTCAAAATAATTAATCAACAGAACTTCAGAACTCTACTCTCTCTCAACTCAGAACACCTAAAAGGTGACCATCGTTCTACATTTCATTGTTGATTAGTTTTACCTGGTTTTGAACAAGTAGAGATGGGATCATATAGTATGTGTTTGATGTGTGGACTCTTATCATTACATTATGATGTTCATGCACAAAGTGTATACTTACATTCCTCCTTTTACTGCTAACTTTCATCAATCAATGGTACCCCGTGCATGTAACCCATGCACCGTGGTGACTGAGGTAGTATTCCCATGAAGTTAAAGCTAGTCTGGGCTGTAGTGTGAGACCTTGTCTCTAAACCAAGAAACAAAAAACCCCACATACTAATTCTCAACCCAAGGTCTCTAGTATTTGGTACCTGAATAGTCCCTTTAGTTATGCTTTCACTAGTTGGCAATTAAGTAACAGATCCGAAAAGTCTAAGAATTATTCCAGAGTTTATTTCATTGATGAAGTATTAAAATAGTAATTAGAAAAGCAATTTTAAAAACAGAAAAGGAGCCTGGCAGTGGTGGTGCACACCTTTAATCCCAGTACTCGGGAGAGGCAGAGGCAGGTGGATCTTTGAGTTTGAGGCTAGCCTGGTCTACAAAGCGAGTTCTAGGACAGTTAGGACTACACAGAGAAACCCTATTTCAAAAAATAAATAAATAAAAGAGGAAAAAGTGTGTCAGTAGTCTTTAAACTTAAAAATTATGTACCTCATCCTCACATGTTCTTTATTTAGCATTTACCTTTTAATCATGTTTCTTTTAGCTTTACAAACTACTTTCTTAGAAAAAATATAGAATGTCTTAATAAATATGCTTGAGGGGGTAGTATAGGAAAAAAACACAAGAAACAAAAAAACCCAAACCAAAAAAAAACCACACCAAACAACACTCCCAAAAAAACCCAGAAACTAAAAAAGTAAAGGCATAAACTTAAATAAATGAAGGCACACAAATCAATGTAACCAAATTATCTGAGAGTAAATGAGATAAAAGAACAAGAAGAGGCAAGAAAAAAGTATTAGAAATGGCAAGTGAGGCAAAAACCTACCTCCCAGACTGTTAAGAGAATATGGTGGACTAGCGCACTTCCTGCTTCCTGCCAAGATGGAGGATCGAGGACTCAATGTGCACCCCTACCTAAAACACCAGAGAAAAATGTGGACAGACAGTAAATACTGTGGGCAGTCATTTGTAAAACCAAAGGGTCCTAAGACTACCCCCATTTCCCTTCCTAGAGAGTTTAAAGATGGGCCAGCATGACAGGGAACCCCTGAAATCTGAGCTGAAAGCCGAGACTGCAGAGCTCATGACAGAGCACAGTAGGCAGGCACAAGGGGATAGGGCTTCAGACTCAGCGGTTCCTCTTGTATGCAGCCAAGTTGAGCAGGTGTAATTACTACCCAAGGCCATCAAAATAACCCCTGAAGGACAAGAGAAACCAATCCCTAGGACTCACCTGTGGCTGAGTCAGTCACCTTATAACTCACAGGCTAAGGGAGATGCTCAGACCAGCACTGGCCCTACAAAGTTTAAACAAGCTTGTAAAAAACAACTGGATTTTTTTTTGCCCATGTAACTTCATTGCAGCTGTGTGGCGTGGCGGCTGTTAAGAACCAGTGCTGCAGTAACTCTGGGTGCAGTCATCTTTACTATCGTGATTTCACTGCTCTGGGATATGTACCAGAAGGGCTCAACTCCATTAGCCGTCAGACACACACGGGTCAAAACAACATGAAGTACCATCTCCTTCATTGGAATGGCTATTACCAAACAGAAAACAAAATAACAAACGCTGGTTAGGACGTGCAAAAGAGAGCCTGTGCATACTACCGATGGGAGTAAAACTAGCAAGGCCAGCGAGAAAAGTGTGCTACTTTTAAACAAAAAAAACTACCACATGGGACTTGTCCACTTTGCCTGACAATTTCTCTGTTTTCAATAGTCTCTGTGAGATATACACTACTGTGGTAGTATAAATAAGATGTCCACTGTAATTCTGGCATTGAAATACTTGGTCCCGAGTTGGTGGTTGTTTGGGAAGCACAAGAGGTATGGCCTTGCTGGAGGAAGTATGTCACTAGGGGTGAACTCTGAGGCTTCAAAAGACTGCTACTGAGGACTCCGACCCCCGTGGAAGTGTGAGTCTTTCTTCTGTGAGTTGACTGGACCACAGTGCTTTATCATGGCAGTAGAAAAGCGTCTAGTCCAGCTACCGACTGTGCTTATGAGGCACCACTTAAACACCTTCACCTCATTAAAAAATCACTGTGACTGCTGATGTAACTGATTTGACAGCTAGCATCCTGCTATTTGCTCTATTTTTTTTTTTTGGGGGGGGGGGTCCCCTTTCTTCTCTTTTTTCTACCTAGTTTTGAATTAACTATTCTTTATGATTCTTGTTTTATAAATGGACAGACTATTAACTGTTGCATCTGTTTTTTTTTTTTTTTTTTTTTTGGTTTTTCGAGACAGGGTTTCTCTGTGTAGCTTTGCTCCTTTCCTGGAACTCGCTTTGGAGACCAGGCTGGCCTCGAACTCACAGAGATCCGCCTGGCTCTGCCTCCCGAGTGCTGGGATTAAAGGCGTGCGCCACCACTGCCCGGCTATGTTGCATCTGTTTTTATTCCATTGAGAATATACAATCTTAGCAATAATAATGAAAATAAACACACATAATAAATGTAACTGCCAAACAGTATTTTATTGTGTTTAGTAGAGTGTAACATTTCATAATATTGCATAATGCTCAAATGTTTGTTTGTTTGTTTGTTTAGTTAAGTGAGAATCCCTCATCTCATCTCACTTTCCAATCAGGAGACAACAGCCTTTTAGGGCCTTACTATACTGGCTCCTAACAGCATGTCACATTTCAGACAACAGCAGTGCTATGTACTGAAATGAATACGAGTTCATTTTATTTCACAGTATCACAATAAGCAACCAGTAGGTTACTGAATTTAGAACACTAACAAAAATCCACACATTTTTACATTTACTTTTTCCATCATACTCCTTTATAAAGAAGAAAAACTATAAAAGCAGAGGTAATAAATTCTTTAGTTCTTCACCCAGTGAGTCAATCTTTAGCTGCAAACAGGTTTCAGGAACCAAATGAGAAGCTATTTCTGTGCCAGGAGATTTACTTTAAAAACAAAAAGCAAAACAAAAAATACCCTGTTTCAGTGTTACCAGTAAGTGACAAATGACATTAAAAACTAAGAACACTAAAAATGAGGTTAGAATAACCATTCAAAAACTAAACAAACAAATAGTAAGAACCTAGGCCAGTGTATCAAGTGTTTATAAAACAAGTGAGCATGATTGCATAGTTCAACCAGTAGAAATTCAAGTTCAATTAAATTTAATTAAATGGGCCAATTTAATTAAACAGACTCTTTCAACTATTTTTCTTTGTATCTGCATTAATGTCGAATACATTCCCTAAAACACATTTTACTTTTTTTTGGCACAGTATCTGTCATGTGTGTGTGTCATAAATCTCAGAACAGCATCCAATTAAGTTGTGTCACAAGGGACAGTATTATGATGATGAAAATAAATTTTGGGGCATTTTAAATGGCACACTTACAAAGCTATCCTTTATTCTTGGTTCAACAAAAAAGAACTAGACCTTAAAGTGGGACCAAGTGCCCTTCACATGCAAATCTAATCAAATTACACAAGATACAGATCCAAGAAATTAAATGTATATTTAAATATTCAAAATATGATCAAGTTCTGTGCTTAGAAAAACAACATTTGTCCCACTGGTACTTTCTAAAATCTCCTATGATAGGTCATTCATTCTATGTGTCTGCAAATAATTTTTATATATATAATGTATATATATGTATGTGTATATGTACACACACACACATAATTTCTTCTATAAGAACTAAGAGATTTGATATAGTGACTACTGGGTCCTCAAAGCAGGCACAGCTGGCTAGGTTTGAAGTATGCTGCATCAACAAGTTCAACTAACTGATTACAAAGAATCGAATACCCTGTCATCTTTTACTTAGAAACATTGGCACCATAAGACAGTGTTTATTTGATAAATTCACCCACCAACTTGGTAATCTTTCTATCACTACCCTGTTTCTTTGAATGTACATATGTAAAAGGGAAACCTTTTATACTTAACTCTTTAACTTCCATTACAATAAAAAGGGCAGACACAATCCTCTACTTAATATTACAGAAGGACCAACAGATACAATCAGCACTATGGAAACCATTTAAACCTACATTTTATGGTTGTAGGCTTTTAGTGTCTTGCCACAAGCTTAGGTTCATGATATACAGTTTACAAAGTGTCCTACTATTTAAAAGTACTCCTATATACACATTCCTTAGGTCACATGCCTCTGATTTCCAGCAGAAACATTACAAATGCTATCATAAATGAAATCTTTCTTTATAGAATAGACTTTGAATCATATCAAAATTGTTTTAGTTCCCATCTTAAAAGAGTTATAAATTAGGTTTTACATAAGTATTCTTAAGTATGTAATTGGATATATCCATAACCTACATATAACTATAAATCAAAAGACTGAATTTGATAATCACACATCTGCTTAGAAAATTCTACCAAGCACAGTTCTATGGGGATAACACATACATGTGTAAATAAATATAAATTTTCTATCAAAACCTTTTAGACTTTCATATTTCAAGAGACTTTTTGCTATTAACTCATAAAACACAAATTAGACTGACCAATCTGATACAAAGGTCACCTACCATATAGTTCATAATAAAAAGCAGTATGACCTGCTGTGTATTACCAAAAGGAAATATTCCTAATATGGACTTCTACACATTAAGTAATCCTTAGCAGTTTTCATTAGTATCACTCATTTAGTAGAAACATTAAAATGCATTTACCAAAATTTAGTACATGACAAGGTGATTTCTTCATGAAACTTTTGTCATTTAAGTACTCAAGTTCACAGCTATACAGAGAATAAAATGCTTCAAGATCTTCTGAAAACTCAGAGAAAATAATTAGTTTTAGGTATGAAGCTACTTTAGATTCATGATCACCTCTCTATCATGATCCTCTTTAAAATGAGGAGTGAAAATAAACATTATTTCTAAAAGGATAGCATATCTGGATAATATATAAAATACACTAGAATAATAGTATTTTATGTGAACAAGACAAATATTTAAGTGTTTTCTAGGTATATAGTGTGATCAAATGAACAGCTTCTCTCTTCATAACTGCCACATTTTAACCATCAGTACACTAATTCTTCTATTTTATAAATACATTTTGCAAGTTTTCTGTTGCAATCGTTTGAAGTATAACCTACAGCACAGTGATTTATAATCTAAAGTAGAGATTATTACATTCTAATTCAGCTCTTATATGACTTCATGCTCCTGAAGCTTCCTTTCATTTTGATGTTTGCTTCCAGACAGAGGTAGATTTCGAAGCCTGGACATTGCCAGACTTCCATGATCAGTGTTCACAACACTGCTGCTGTGCAGTTTTCAAGAATACTTGAAAAGTTTAGAACTGCTATATAATACCAAGCCCTCTTTTTCAAGCTTGAGTGAAATAATTGCATAATGTATATTCACAAAGAGATATAAAAATCCAAACAACACAAGACAAACACAGCTACATCGAAATGAACAATCAAAACAACAAACAGAAATCTATAAAGAAAGGGTGCATCCAAATAAAAGCTTTCGTTTCATTTTTGCTTTTGAAAAGTGCACCCATTTTTTTCTTTGCCGTATTATATAAAAACATTTCTACCAACACTGGTAATATGGAAGAGATATCAGAAGCCAGCCATTTCAGTCAGTCATTGCCACGACCACCTGTTAGAGGTGAAATCCTTCCATTGGTGCCTCCTGCTGCTGAAATACAAACTGTTGCTGGTTTTCATCCACCTGTGGTACAATGCTGGGATCATCATCTTCTACACCAAAATAGTGTTCAATCAGATCAAAAGCTTTTTGATAAATTTCCTGATTTTCATGACTTTGCAGAAACTCAATTTTATCCAAGCCTATCATAGAAAGAATACACACAAGAAACAAATTATTATTAGGGTTTCAGTATATATTATATGAAAATAACAAATCAATAGCATTCATTCACTCCACTAAGATTGAGAGATTTTTTAAATTTATTTTTTGCACAAATCAGTGAGTTCACACTTAGGCCTTATTCTTTAAGAATGACGAGTACAGCGGACTAGGGATGTAGCTCATTTGGTAAGAATGCTTGACTACCACACAGGAAACCCTAGATTCAAACACCCTTAGTGCATAAAAGCAGGCAGGTGGTACATGCCTGTAACCTAGCACTGGGCGGTACAGGCAACAGGATCAGAAGTTTAAGATCATCCTTGACGACACAAAGAGTCCCAGGACAGCTCAGGCTCATAAAATCCTGTCTTTCTAAAGAATAAATAAACAAACAAACAAGCACTGGGGGTAAAAGTTCAGGGAAGTACAATGTGATAAAAGACACACATTGGGAAGGAAGGTTACAAGCACCAGCCAGCCTGCTGTGTTCTTGACTAAGTTCGATTATCTGCACTTGAGTTATAAAAGCCTAGAGTAACTCCACAGACCCCTTCCAGAACAACTATGCTAAATAATGAACAAAAAGAGAAATGAAACAAATGCATAAACTAAAACACATCGAACCAGAGGGTTTGGGTATGAAATTCATGCAAACCTATATTAGAATCCATGACACTTCACAACAAAATACCATATATGGCTGTTACAGAATGTCCTAAAATTACAATCTATAAAGAAGCGTGAGAAAAAAACTTCATTTTGAAAGGATGAAAGAAACGTGTAGCATCCTATTTTATTGCTTTCAGAAAAAAAAAAATTCTACACAGATCTGAGTGACACTAGAATATTTTCCATTCAAAGACAAATGACTTTGGGCCAAGCAGATGACTCAGCAGGTAAAGGTGCTTGCCATTCACACCTGGCAGCATGGGTTAGAATCCTGTAGCCCCACGGGAAATGGAAGCAAGAAGTGACTCCACAAAGCTATCAGAAGATACTCACATATGCACTATGAACTCATGTCCACAAACCACCTTAATAATAAAAACATGTCTAAATGTTTAAAATGTAGGGTAAGGAATAAGCAAAGCAGTCACCATCTCTACAGACAAGCACAAAACACCCCAAACTCCAGTATAATCTGGGATTAAAAAGACTGTTAATAAGAAAATACTGGTTTTTTAACTTAATTTTTTTATTTCTGTATATGTGTATGAGCAAGCTTGACTTTCTGTGCATCACATGCATGCAAGAACCTAAGGAGGACTGGATGTTCAGGTCACCTGACTGAGGTTACAGGAGATGGTGACCTGCCCCGTGTGGTTACTGGAACAGAATCTGGGTCCTATGCTAGCACAGTGTGCTGGCTGGATTGTGTCACCACGACACAACCTATCTGAGAGGAGAGACCCACAACTGAGAAGATGCCTCCATGACATCAGGCTGTGGAGGCCTGCGAGCATTTTCTTAATTAGGGATTGATGTGGGAGGGCCCATCCACTGTGGGTGGTGCCACCCCTGGGCAGGTAACCCTGAAATGTATAAGAAACAGGATGAGCAAGCCATGGCAGCAAACCAATAAGCAGAACTCAGTGATATCTTCTATATTTTGAAATAAGAGTAATATATCTCAGGCTTTGTTTAAGAATTCCAAGTAAAAGCTTAAGTCAGTGTACAAAAAAAAGGGACTTACTAGAGAACAGTGAATATTCCTATTAATAAATCTTTTAAAAATCAAGCCTGATGACCTGAATTCAACCCATGAAGTTGTCCTCTAGCCTCCACAAAAATGCCATGGCACACAAGCCAATGGACCCCAGCCTGTACACACAATAACAAGCTCAAAAAATCACCACTGTGAAAACAGTAAAGTACAGAACTAAATAAAGTACAATAAATAGTCAACTGTGATTAGGAAATAGACTAATACAAGAGAAACAGCACTTTCTTTTTTAATAATTTATTCTTACTTTATGTGCCAGCATGTATGTCTATGTGAGGGAGTTAGATCCACTGAAACCTGAGTCACAGAGTTGTGACTCTGTGCTGGGAATTGAACCACTTCAATTCTGGAAGAGTAGCCAGTGCTATTAACCATTGAGTCATCTGTCTAGCTCAGAAATAGCACTTTCTATACAACATAAACCAAGAAATTACATAAAAGCAATTTATTAACATCACTTTACACAAGCCAATGAAAGGAAATACCAAGTTATAGAGGTCCTTTCATACACACATAATTGACACTGTCAATTAAAAGCCCTTAGGTAAACGAAATGAAAAAATAAACAATGTGTGCCATTGATTCAGCATTTGCATTCCTGAAAATTTATCTGGACATACTGATTCAGCTGGATATGACAGTCAATGCTTCTAATCACAACTCCCAGGAAACTGAGGTGAAGGCCAGCCTGGGCTACACAGTGAGTTCTAGGCCTGTCTCAGCTACACAGTTGACAGCTGGTATCCAAAAAAAAAAAAAAAAAACATCCCAAACCAAGACAAAAAAATAGAAGAAGTAAATTTACAAGCAGAAAGATGATTGCTTTGGCTTTTTTAAAGCACTAAATAATTTGGAAACTAATGGCTAATTACAAGTATGTGACTAAAACTACTAAAATATTGCTTAAACTACACTTACACATCTATTCAATACCTTATACATCTATGCAATCATGGAGAAATGTACAACACACATTACTTAAATCAACGTAAAGTACTTGTACAAAAGGGAAATATAAAAAGGAAGGTAGATACAGGAAGTTAAACGTAAAAAGAAAATGAAGAAGAATTGCTACAATACGAGGTATGGGTAACTATTTTCAAATATTTTTCAAATATTATACTGCTTTTATAATGGAAAAAAAAGCCATATAGAATGGGGGAGGGTGGAGGTGCAGAAGGGGGAGAGCCACTTAGGGCAGATAGTTAAGAATAAACTATAATTAAACTTTCACCTGCCTACTTACCATATGCTTCTTCAATGAGCGCACAGTAGGGATTGACACCCACTCCACTCTGCTTAGACTCTTGTTCTCCAAGACGTAAAATGTTTTCAAGTCCATTCAAAGCCACTTGAACTATTTTGGAGTCCATGACAGTCAAAAGGTCACAAAGTGGTTTAATGCAGCCCAAGGTTACCAAATACCTTCACAGAGATGTTAAAGAGAGATGGGGGAGGGAGGGTTTAAAACTGTGTATCATAGCAACACAGAACCAGAATGAAATGTTACAACCAGTAATGAAAGTGTTTCTATACACACTTTTTATTGCTGTTCTTTTTGAGTCAGGGTCTCACATGTAGCCCTGGCTGGCCTGGAACATACTATGTAGATCAGTCTGGTCTTGAACTCACAGATTTTAACTGCCTCTGTCTCCTGAGTGCTGGGATTACAGACAAGGCTATGTCACCATACCTGGCTTAAACTCAGACAGTTTTTTATTTACATTGCAATCTTTAAACTGTTTTCTCCTGTTCTCCAGTTTCACATAATTAGCAATAATGGCATTACAAATATTACAAAATGTCCACACAGACCAACACTTAGATGATTTTGCAGAGGAGGGTTAGGAAATGCAGGTTCCACCCGTTTCTTTTTTAAAAGTGAGACAGTGTGTTCTCTCTCTCCTTCCCTCCTCCCTCTTGGTTTATTCGTTAGAAAGGTACAAATGGAGAAGGAAAGGGAACACACAAATTCAATTTCAAAAGATTTCTTACAACAGCAATCATAGCCAATGCTCTGAAGCAAACATTATTATTTCAGGAATGCAAAAGATCACAAAGAAGAAAACAGGCCACCCTGGTAAATGTTAGGAAGTACTGTTCGCCGGGCGGTGGTGGTGCACGCCTTTAATCCCAGCACTGGGGAGGCAAAGCCAAGCGGATCTCTGTGAGTTCGAGGCCATCCTGGGCTACAGAGTGAGTTCCAGGACAGGCACCAGAACTACACAGAGAAACCCTGATTTAAAAAAAAAAAAAAAAAAAAAAGTACTGTTCACAGAAATATCCCTTAATTTCCTAATGCATTATTATTACCTACTTTTCACTTCTTATATAAATGAAGTGATTTTTCTTTTCACTTGGCAAAGAGTTCACATGAACCACAAAGGGTTCTACCTGTTTTTAACAGGCTTTGGAGCCAGACTGTATGGTTTCAAATCCTAATTCCATTTAATTAGTTATGTAACTTTGAGCAACTTCTCTCTACCTCAGTTTCCCAACAGGAAGTATGTTACAAAAGTTTTTGCTCCTTTGAAAAAGGAGTGTGTGTGTATGTGAGTGTGGGGGGAGCAGGGTGGCTGAGCACCTGCTGTGCAAGGATTCTCTGGGTTCATTCTTGGAACCCACAGTGAGAAAACTGATCCCACAGTGTCATCCTCTGGCTTCCACACATACACTGTGACACACACCCACACATTAAAAAAAAAAGGTATGCACTCAATTTCCAAGTAACTGAACAAAAACATTTCTGAGTGAATAATATCTCATAGGTATGAGGTTAAATGAAATAAAATATATAAAAATACCTGGTGTAACCAAAATGACTTAGCTACCAAAACAATAACTGGCAATAGTAAGCACAACTATTGTGGTAAGCATGCTGAATCTAATCTGAGATTAAAACATTTTCTTCCCGTATATGTGTCTACTTTCAGCTTAACACAGATAAAAATAACAGGAGCGATTAAAAAAGACACAACAAAGCAAAGTCTGTTTTATTACTGCTTATATTTATGACACGATATAAAGGAAATACTAATTAAAATAAGGGAGAACAGAAAAGGAGCAGGCACAGATGCTATCTCTATACACAGACATGAAGGTTGGCAGTATACGTGAAGGTACTGAAAGACAACTGGTCTACCAAGACACAGTGGCACATTTATAATCTCAGCACTTAGGAGCCTGGCCAAGGAAATAATGAAAAGTTGTTACAAAATGAAACGTGAATAATGAAAATAACTGTTAGCATGATAAAGTTACTTTTTTCCCCTCTGAAGGGCACTGTGGCACACACCTTTATTCACAACAATCAGGAGATAAAAGCCAATAGATCTGAGTTCAAGGCCAGTCTGGTCTACATAGTAAATTCTAGACAAGCCAGAGCAACATAGTGAGATCCTGTCTCAATATACATACATACATACATATATACATATATATATATATACATACACACACATACATGTATGTATACATGTATTTTCAAATATTGTACTATTTTTATAAGAAAAATGTATGCCACTGAAAAAGGCACACAACAGTGAGAACTAGTCTCTAAAAACAAGAAACAAACAAGATAATGATCTAACATTTGGTGGATTTAAAATCCTTTGCTTTGCTAAGATAGTATCATAATTTATCATTTTAGAAATTTTTAAGAGTTATATATTTAATAGAAAATATTTCTTAAATAGTTTTATGGGAGGATTTTTAAGAATGAGAAGATTATGTAGAGAAATCAAGTTTATTTGAGTTACAAAGTCTATCTTTGCTATAGAAGTAAAAAAGATGGAAGATATACAATACACAAAGACTGGAATCAAGACTTGAAAATGACAGTTACAAACGACAGCAGTACCTCATTCTAACTGAGACCCCAATGTTTAGTAAGCACTGTGCTAAGCACGTCAAGTGCACACATTTCACTTTTCATATGGTTACTGAATTCATTAGCAAGAAGAAACTCGACTAGAAAGGTTAAATGATTCTGTCAAAACTGATCCTGTGACAAGTTTTACTGAGGGGCAGGACTTGACCAGTACTTGGCCAGGCTTACTTAAAGTCATGTACCAACTATGAGTGCTGTCAGGAATATACATAATAAAAGGCACAGCTAATAAAACATGGTATAGAAGGAAAAAGACAAGTCGTGCATAAAAGCACTACACTATGTACCAGCAAGACAACAACCAATAAAGAGAACACCATTAAAACAAATGCATATTTTAATTTTACTTTAAACAAGTTGATAGTCATATGTCTAACTTCTATATAATAGTTAATTTTGTGATTTTAATGCTTAAAACAAATCTAATGCTCATGACAGTGTATTTCTGCAAATCAACAAATTCTTCCCATCTGAATTTCTAATCTCTGCCAAGGAAGATGGAGTTAACTTTCACTTAAGTAAAAATAATGAGAGAAACCAGAGGAAAGAGACAACAAATGCTGTCGTCTCGTGTTACTGCATATCAAACAGACATAAAAATGCTAGTTTCATCCATCAATGAAAAACACGTTTTATTTCAAATTGTCTGATTCACATTGAAAGACAATGTTAAAGAATCCGAATCCACCTGATTTGCTCTGGAGTGCCTCCTGATGTGGCATTAGTTATGGCCCATGCGGCTTCTTTTCTGGTACGAAATTCTGCTTTCTGGAGAACCTCAATCAAAACCGGGAAAATACTTGCATCTATGACAGCCTAAGAAAAAGGATCCGACAAAATTAGTGCAAATACTGTTTCAGAACTACTGTCACGTGCAGCACTGAAAAAAAGAGGCTTTCTGTGAGAGCAGCCCAAGGACGGCTCAGCAGTATGGGCAACTGTTGCTCTTAGCAGAGGACCTGGGTGTGGTCCACAGACACCTTGGCTACCACGGGCACCTGTACATGTTGTGCTTTACAGGCACATAATTTTTCTACATCTTAAGATGTGAGAGGTTTTAGAAAGATTCTGTTTTAATCTGTCAATACTCTAACTGATTTCTTTTGTAAAAAGAAATGAGCTTTTTTAAAGAATGGAGAATGTGTCAGTAAAATATAAACATCAAAAGTGATAAACTGCAGGCATGTGACTAACCAAATGGGTAAGCATCCTTTGGCTCAAGAAAGCTGACAGAACCTAATAAACACTGAAAGCCAAAGATGATTCCTGATATTTAAAACTGATGGAAACCCCGCCCAGACAGGGTCTCCCATACTGCCCATTCTGGCCTCAAAAATCATCATCCTGACTCAGTCTCAATTTACACCTATGCTACACCTTTTTAAAAAAACCTTTTTTCTTCCTAGACAAGGTGTCCCTATCTATAGCCCATGTGGCCTCCAACTGTAACCTCCTCCTGCTTCAGCCTCTAAGAACTGGGATTACAGGGGTGAGCCACTGTGCTCAGCAGAAACTAACTTTACATCTCAGCCACGTCTACAGACGTAACAGGCATTCCTCACTGGGTTACTAACCACAAATGCTTTCACTTAGAGAAGAAAAGGCCATGCTGAACGCCAGCCATCCCAGTCCCGACCCTCCTGCTGTCATCTCAACTCTGAAAGGCGCTTACCTGGATCTGAGCTCTGTTTCCTGCAGTGATGTTAGAAATGGTCCAGCAGGCTTCCTTTCTAATTGACTCCTTTGGACTACCCAACAAATGTAAGAGGCAGGGCAATGCAGAACAGTTCAAAATGACCTAAAATGGGGAAGACAGAAAACAGAAGGGGCTTTAGTATAAACGCAAACATCTTATGAATTATTACAAGTACAGAAGTCATCTGACAAACAAAGGAATAAATTCCTGTCAAGGTGAAAACGGGGCAACTGCTAAGTTCTACACCCTGCCGTTAGCAGGTCTGACCTAGTGCTACTGGAGTTCTCCACTGCAGTGGGAATCAGACATATCCACCAAACACACAAACTAAAGTAATACAGCTATCACATCATCAGCACAGATTAGGTTTGGAAGACTACTACCAAGTAGGGAAGTCTTGAAACTTGAAACTTGAAACAGTTGTGATTTCCGCTCATACCCATAGAAATATCTGCAAAGTTCAACTTAGAAAACTACTTGAAGAATGACTTAGTGACGGAAGATAGGATTAACCTCATTTTTCAAAACAAATGACTGAATGATATTCTTTCCCAAACCCATGTATAGCATTATAAAAATTTTCAAGTACAGAATAAATCTATTCTGTTTTGTTTTTAGAATTTGGCTTTTATAATGAAGTATTATCTAGTTAGGTGTGTGGCACACGCCTTTAATTCCAGTATTCAAAAAGCAGAGAGGAGCAAGTTTCTGTGAGTTCAAAGCCAGTCAGAGCTACTAATGAGACCCTGTCTCACACAAAAACCAACTGGCATAAATACTGCCTGCTTTGTCCTAAGACTGATGACCATCCACAATGATTTTGATTTAGTGAGGGTGGAAGGTATGCAGCATTAATATCTTGAAAATTTAGCTGGTAAGTGCAGTGTATAGAGAACTACCCTTAAAATGGGCATTATCGCCTGTTAATGATTATTCTTTTAAGAACTGTGGTAGAGCCGGGCGGTGGTGGCGCACGCCTTTAATCCCAGCACTCGGGAGGCAGAGCCAGGCGGATCTCTGTGAGTTCGAGGCCAGCCTGGTCTCCAAAGCGAGTTCCAGGAAAGGCGCAAAGCTACACAGAGAAACCCTGTCTCGAAAAACCAAAAAAAAAAAAAAAAAAAAAGAACTGTGGTAGGTTATCAAAACAGAAACCTATCTGGAGTCAATCTTAACATCTTACCATTCTCCCAAACAGGTATGTGCACATACAGTTAATCACCAATTCTGGAACCATTTCCTTGCTAGCTTTCCTTTGGTCTTATAATCTGATTCTTAAGTCCTATAACCTATTGATAACAAATCACAGCTGCTATTCTAGTTGTTTAATGGTTATTGAACATAACTCATGTATCTACCTTTCTCCTTATGACTGTAAATCTCATCTCATCTACTCAAGTACTACTCTACTTATTCAGTTCCACTCATCTACAGAACTACAGATTTCTCATCATGCCCATCTTATAAAACCTTAATGCACTCACTGGATGATCAGCTCATAGCACAAGCATTTCCTTGTTAGTTTGCTTTGTTTGAGTCTCAAATTCTACTGAGTGAGTTAGCTAAGCACCCTGCTTTATTTCAATGACTTCTACCTAGTTAAGATTCTGAATCCTAACATCTGGCTGTCCCACAGCCAAACATTAGAAAGATGGCCAGCCCAAGTTTGAGGTCTCCATGGGGTCCCTCTCCTTGAAGCTCCTCCAGCTGAAGGGGAGGAGGAATTGTGGGAGCACACCAGGAGAACAGGGCCCAAAGGGGCTGGGAAATCAACTAAGCAGGGTTCGTGGTGGTTTACAGAGACTGGTGGCAATCACAGAGCTGCTTCAGTCCTGTGTGTATATGTTATGGTTGTCGGCTTGGCGTTTTGGGGGGACTCCTGACAGTGGGAGTGGGGGTGTCTCTGACTCCTTTGCCTGCTCTTGAGAGCCTTTTCCTCCTACGAGTTACCTCACCTAGCCTTGATATGAGGGTTTGTGCCTGGTCTTTCTGTACCTTGTTGTGCCATGTCCAGTTGATGTCCCTGGGAGGCCTGCTCTTTTCTCGGGGAAGTGGGGGTGTGGAGGTAGGGGGAAAGACTGGGAGGAGTCGAGGAAGGGGAAGCTGCAGTCAGGATGTATTGTATGAGAGAAGAATAAATTAAAAGGATTCTGAATCCTCTGAGCAGAACATTTGGTACATTTTGCACTGACAGGGCTCTATGATAGTACCTACCCAATTAGTTGAAAACTGTGCTTACTGCCACAGATGCCTATACAATTACAGTAACTAAGCCTTGATGAACACATAATCAAGTGATATGAAACAATGTTAACAATGTGTCATAAATTCTCAACTCACCTGTGTTTGAATATCATCACCAGTCACAATATTACCAACTGCTCTTAATGCAGGTGATACAACTTTATAGTCATTGTGCCTAAAAATAAAAATACAAGTTTACACACTAACAAGTTAAAAGTTATATAAAGTTGAAAAATAGTATAGAAAACTTCCATAGTCTTCACTCAGAGCTCCTATTCAATTTTTACTTACTAATATTTTAAAGACAAAAAAAATACAATCCAGTATTATAAATGCTATATAACCTCATTATATCTTATCAGGTGACACATTGTGTATACTGTCTCATTATTATGGTACTGAACTCTGGTCACTAAGATTGTATATCATGTTATTCTTCTTTACTATTCTCAATTTCTCCTTTATTCTTAGTATTTGCTGAGGAAATATTTGAGACCATATAAAAATCCCATTCTTTAACCTATTTACTTTATTTTAGAGATTATAATTACATTTCTCCCTTCCCTTTCTTCTCTCCAAACCCTCCCATATACCCCTCCCCTCTGTCCTTCAAATTCATGGTCTCTTTTTTTACAAATTATTATTGCATATATATATATTATATATATATATATATATGTATACACAAATATGTTCCTAAATATAACTTTTTCAGTCCATATAATGTTACTTACATGTATATTATCAGGGCTGACTCCCCTTTCCCCCACTAGTGCTAGTATCTGTATGCTCATTATCTGAATTAGTAATTATTTGTATTTTTTTAACAACCATTTTGTAATGCTATCATCTCGACCATATACCTTATCTACCTATTGACCCATCCACATATTTTAATGTGGACTCTGAGGTTATTGCTATTCACTTATTTATTTATTTATTTATTTAAAGATTTATTTATTCATTATGTATATAGTATTCTGCCTGCATGCATCCCTGCAGGCCAGAAAAGGGCACCAGATCTCATTCTGGATGGTAGTGAGCCACCCTGTGGGTGCTGGGAATTGAACTCAGGAACTTTGGAAGAGCAGCCAGTGCTCTTAACCTCTGAGCCATCTCTCCAGCCCTCACTAATTTATAATAATACATTACTGTTATTTATTTCCAAGCTCATTATTTTCTGTGTTCATCTCATTTTTCCTCATTCTAATCCAATAATTTCTCTAGAAAAGCTACTTTCCTTAAAGGAACAGTGATGTTTAGAAACCAAGAGCTGTGCCCTGAGTGTGCTCACTGTATTTCTAGAGAATCCCTGGTCCAAAAGCCTCCATGCACATACGCACACAGACTTAAACAGCTCCTTATTTGGAAAGCCATGGGTTTCTACTGAGGGATCTAATACTAATCTAACAGCAAAGGCTTTTTCCCTTCACATTTTCTGACTAGAAGCCAGGTGCTTTAGTTCACATCTTCCTACATAATCTGACAAAGAGAGACCACCGGGTCATGAGCTTTTGGCTCTAAGCCTTGTTCTGGCCTGCTTGTCTACCCGCTCTAGTAGAAGTCATTGTCCAGCTGGGGCCTTGACCCCCCACTGCTCCTGTCTAGCTTTTGCAGACACTGTCCTCCTACGGGAACATCACCCCTTGAGCACAGCTCTGTGCTTTGCGCCTTCTGCCTCACTTGGGCTAATTAATGGCCTTTTGTTTTTGTTCTGTTGTTCTTTGAGACAGGGTCTCACTATGTAGCTCTAGCTGATCTGGAACTTGCTATGCCTGAAACTCAGAGATCCACCTGCCCCTGCCTCAAGTGCTGGGACTAAAGGCATGAGCTACTAAAGGCATGCCTAGTTTACTACTAATGGCTTTTTGACAAAACGAAGACAATTGGAAAGAAGGTTGGAGGATATAGAAGCTATAACATCTTTTTAAACAAAATTTTCTTTTAATTTCTTTGCATGGAAAAGCTGTGATTTTAAGCAAAGGTAATGATTGGCCAGTAAAAGAAACACCATGGAGACACTAAATGAATTTCCTGGCTTTGTATTCAAGTCAATTATTGTAAAGAATAATAAACTAGATTATTGGTTCTGTGAAAGCAGTAACTGTGTTCTCTCCCTAATAACATTTCACATGTCACCTTTGGTGCTAACAGACATTCTATAAAGGCTTCCTGAGTTAAGGCGCCTACATAAAGTTTCATTCATACAGAGATTAACTTACAAAATAATTTCCTTGCATTTCAGAATATATATTGAAGGACCAGTATTTAAGGATTATAGCTACTCTATAAAGGGTGGAGTTAGTAACTTTTACATTCTTCCTAAAGATGGTGACTTCTGAAATGTTTAACGCCATGATCTTAACTGTTAAACTTAATATACAATCACGTAACTACTAAGTATAAATTATAGTTACATCAAAAGTTCCACCAATCTTCGACAGACTCCAGAATCAATGACTACTTGAATTTTATCATTGGGTCCATCAGAGAGATATGAAAGAGCCCAGCACACATCTGCTAACACATCTGGATCACTGCTAAACAACAATCGTGATAAGACATTTAAGCAAGGTGAAACCTGTAAGAAAAAAAATGAGTTAATATTTAATTATTTTCTTTAATATCAAGGTTCCTTAACAAAATGTAGAAATTTAGTTAAAAACCAAAATCTAATACAATTAAAGTACTAGAGAATTGTTCTATTATTTCAAGATTATGATGAGGTGTATAAGTATCAATGATTATGGTTGCTATTAATTGGTTATTGAATAAAACATGTTAAAGCAATAAAATACATATCTTTAGTACCTCCTTTTGATATTTAAGCTATATACATATCTAGACTAAAAAGCCTAAATGCTTCATGTTTACAAATATATTTAAATTTTTAGTTTATTTATTACATGTGCTCAACACAAATAAATTGAATAATTAAGCAGCAAAGATAGACGAAATGTAAAAACAAATATTATGAGAGGTTTTCCAAAAGAAGCCACTACTGACAGTATATATTTCTTTTTTTTTTTTTTTTTTTTTTTTGGTTTGTTTTATTTTAAGATGCTGGGGCTTGAACTCAGGGCCCTGCACATGCTAGCTAGCCATAAGATAGACTATCTATCCTGGTCTCAAACTTAAATCTCCTGCCTCAATGTAGCATTACAGGTATGTGCCACCATACCCAGCTCCATTTCTTCTTACTGTAATGAATAATGTCATATATCTTCAACTAAAACAAAACAAAACAAAATTCAATAGGTGTGTTCTAATGCACACCTATAATCCCAGTTCTCAGAAGGCTAAGGCAGAAGGACTTTGAGGCCACCTCCCACTATATAATAAAATACTGTCTGAAATAAACAAAATCCAAAGAAAATACCAGCTAAAAACATGACAAAAGAAATGCCTTAACCTCTCTAGCACCATAATTATTTTAATATCTCATATTACTACAACTAATCAGTGTGAAAGTAAGCAAGGCACTTTACAGCTCTCAATGACTGTTTCCAAGTCTGTGAAACGGAATATTAAATCTGGTCAATTCTGTGATCTTTGCTATTTTCTTGTCAGACAACTCTAATTCAAATACTATTTGCTAACCTCTGTGGCATGAAAAAAATTACCTATTATCCATATATCCAAATTTCTTCACTTGTAAAACAGACATAATAAAGAACTGTCGGATGTGCAAGAATGCATGTAGCTAAGAACAATGCCTGGCATACAGGAATTACTCAAATATCAGCTCTTGTCCCCCATGACCAGTACTGAGTCTCTTCCCAACTTACTTTGAATTTTTTTAGCTGGCAACCTCACAAAGCCCTTAATCTTATCCCTCAGATAGGAGATAGAGTAGTGGCTTCCATTCTCATTCCTTCTCTGGTGAAGATACATCCTAAGCCACCAGTGGGTGCCTGGGATCATGCATAGGTCTGTATTGTTTTCCTATACACATAGACACAGATGTAATAGCTTTCTAGGTTAGCCAAGCCCTTGCCAGGCACTGAGGTTGAAGTTTCAACAACAAAATTAACATGACTCATTTTAGTTCTTTATCATTTTATGGACACATGATTTTTCTCTTAACATAGATTTCAGCAACCTCAATATAACTTTTTCTTTTCTTATTAGTCCGAAAATTTTCATATTTCCATTTAGAAGAGAAGCACTTCACAGCATGATCAAAAAGTGTTTGTAACAGGGTAGGAGAGCAAAGGTCTTGTAATGGTATATAGAAAGGAATGCAATGTAAGGCTCATGAATTACTTATTTTTGGGTTTCCCATTTGCCATGTTTGCACCAGGAGTAGTTGAAAACTCAGAAATCAAAACTACAGATCATGGTAGCAGTACATATGTTACAAATGGCAACGTTAAAAAGAATTACAATGTTTTAATGTTACTTTCCCCTGTACCTCTGAAGACTGAAACAGTACATGAACTATATCTTCTGAAACTGCTTTTGTTTTTGCTGCATCCTTCCTCTAAGGATACAGAAACTGGCTTAGAAAACACATGTGTCCATCCATAAGTTAGTAAACAGAATTAGCACAATTGGATCCTTCCTCAATAACCATGCCTCCACCTGTGCCAACAACCTCCATGAAAAAGGGAAATGCATCAAACAGTTTGCTTTACCTATATTTTACTTCATTTTTTATGTGTATGGGTGTTTCCCTGCATGTATGCATGTATGTCTATCCATCACTTGTGTGCTTGTTGCCCTCAGAGACCAGGAAAGGGCATCGGATCACCTGGAAATGGACTGACAGATGGTTGTGAGCTCTAATCCCCCACTGGAACAGTTTTGTTTTGTTTTTTTTTTTTTTTTAACTATAGAGATTTCTAAATTTAAAAAACTCAGGATAGCTGATATATACACTTTCGTGGAATTAAAAAACAAAGAACTAGGGTCAGGTGTTGTGACACATGTCTTTAATCATAGCATTTAAGAGGCAGAGGCAGGTGGATCTCTATGAGTTTCAGGTCAGCCAGGATTGCATAGTGATACTATGTCAAAAACAACCAACCAAACCAACCTACAAAGCTCTAGAGTTTATACAATCAAGTTAAAAACAATTCTGTCCCATAGTCTTGTCAGAAGCAAGGAAGAGTAACATAAATTTATCTTTGAGGAAATCAGTAGATACTTAAAAATCTTGCCCACAATGACTAAATTAATAAAAAATGACTGACAAAGACAAAACAAAACAGAACAGAACAAACAGAAAGCCAACAACCAACACTTAAAGAGAGAAGTGCCAGAAAAAGCCAATTTATTCCCCAGTACTTTTTAAAATGCCTTTAAAAAAATGGTCCCCTGGTGCCACAGAAGACAGGAGACACTGAGCTGCAAGGAAGGGAAAGAGAGAACATTGACTAGAGCTCAGACCCTGTGTCCTCCATCAACAGGGAGGTGACTAGCATTCAAAGACAAACACTGGGGTTTTACTTTAGGACAAAGGGACAACAAAATGTGAGCCATGCAAAGGGAGTGGGTGTCAGGCAGAGGGAAGGCTGAAACAAAGCCATGAAGGGATCAGAAAGCATGTGACAACCTCTCTTCCACTCCAGGACCTAGCTGTGTTACCTACACGAAACCTTATCGTCTAGCAAAAGAATGCAACATCTGTTTCTGGAAAGCACAACACACTCAGAAAACACTCTAAATGAAGTTCCTTAAAGATTCTAAGGTTTCAAAAAAAAAAAAAGATACTAAGGTCTCACTGCCCAATTAATCATCCCATATCAAGGCTCATGAGATAACAGGCTGTATACATACACCCATTTTCTAGTGAGTTTTGTGTCTTAGTCCTAAATCTATCCAAAGCTAAGGATCAACAGATAATTGAGGCTGAGGACAGCACCCATAAAGAAAACAAAACAATCCAAAGAAAAAGACACTAGAAAAAAATCTGTCATCAGACAGAGGTTAATGAGAGAGGACAGAACTCTGGGTAAACATGAGCAACCAAAGACTAAGAGAGATAATCACTGAAAATGTGATGCACATAAGAAATAAAAGGTCATAAAGTAAGCAACAGAAAGTCTTACACAACCACAAAATTTATCTTATCCAAAAGTCTATTACAATGTGGGGTTTACATTTAAATGGGAGAAGATTTACTTTAAATTAATATAAGTAACATATTATGTCAAAAGAAAAAAAAGTAAAATAATGGGGTGAGCAAACCTCAGGGCGGCTATGACGGATATCAATATTAAGTGCTGCATTAGTCAGTAGAGAGCTCCCAGTCAGCACTTCATAAGCCAAGGCGACGGGAGAGTCAGCCCAGGTGCTGCAGAGATGAGTTGATGGCAACACTGCTCTTGCAGATGGAGTCACCCAGTACCCACACCAGGTAGTTCACACCTGCTAACTCCTGACACTCTCTTCTGGTCTCCACAGACACAGACAGACAGACAGACAGACACACACAGACAGACACACACACACACACACACACACACACACACACACACACACACACACATATCTTAAAGAAGAGAAGCAGCCAAGTCCCACTGTAAGAACAGGCAAGCTGCCTTGTGTGGTAGAACAGTGGAACAGTAGGTCATCGGAGGACCAGGAGAGGAAATTCCTGAAACATTTTTAGTGGGGGTGTGATCTCAAAACTATTTTTATAATTAATAGTAAAATATTTACTTTGGTGACATTTAAACTAATGGATAAAAAGTAAATGGTGGGTAAAATTGTTGGAACCTGGACACAATCCAGGGCAGAAGTAGCAAACTTCATTACACATCATTATATTCTTCACCTCCAACAAAAAGGAACATTTGAAAGAGTCCATTTAAGAAACACCTTGAATTATGCGTAAAAAATAAAAATTTCAATAAACTCACCGCTTGCGCATATGCCTTCCATGAATAATTTATCAGATGAAATGAGAAACGTCTACATAACACTTCTACTCACAGAAATACTTGGGTGGTCTGAACAAGCACTCTCATGATTGAGTCGCATACTGGATTAGCTACTTTCCTCACTGACCGACATTTCTACCTGAATGACTTAATCCTTATTCAGTCTTAAGTATCTGGAGGATAGTTTAGAAACTACAAAGTGAGTCTGTCATTTTAAGAACTACAACTGACTGTATTTCTTGCCAATGATAACTTCCAGATTTCAAAAATGAGAATTTTAGAAAACTTGCATCTTCCCTTTTGAGTCTGACGGCTTGCTAGTACTGATGGTTTATATATATATATTTTTTTTTATATTTTAAGGAACCATATTTTCCAAATGGCCAAAGCACAGTGTTCTAAGATCATGTGTGAGAAAAAGACTCTTCAAATTCAAGGTAAGACTGATGGATCTGAATGTACTAGAAAAGAAAAAGTTCACTGGTGGAATTTTAAACTCCTCAATGAGAGAAACTTCTAAGAAACTACCGCTCTGATGGGTTTTAACACATGCCTTTACCCCAAGCCAGGGCAGCCTGGTTTAACATTTCCAGCCCAGCAAAGGTTACACAGTGAGGGCTTATCTCAAATAAGCATACCACTTCAAGTTTTGGTATAGTATCAAACAACATCCTTTCAACTATCCAAACAAACATCATATTCTTCAGCTAAAACAACACAGCACAGCAAATTAGCACAGAGACAAGTGAGACTTGTGGCACACACCTGCAACTCCAGCACTTCAGAGGCATGAGCAAGAAGCCTACAAACAGTACACGCGTAGTTGAGCAACATAGCAAGCCCCTAGTCAGAAAACAAAGCGCTGGCTGGGCATGCAGTACACACTTTTACCCCCAGCACAGGGGAGGCAGAGTCGGATGAATCTCTCTCTGTGAGACCCAAGCCAACCTGGTTTACACAGTGAGTGTCAGGCCACACTGAGCCACATAGTAGACCCTGTCTCAAAACAACAACAAAAGGCTAAGGATGTAGCTCGATGGTTCAGGACAAAAGGTTCTAAGTTCAATCAGCAGACCCACACAAAACAGACACTCTCAGGACTACTCTTCTTATAAAATTTCTCTTCTTTTGAAACATGCTTTTTGTGAAAAGTATTACTGAACATGTAATTGGTTTGTTATAAGTGAAATAAATATTTAAACTTTTCATAGTTTAAAATTTTAATCTAGTATTATTACATGTAAGTCATATAATAAAAGAATTTGAATCCTGTGGGAGCTTGAATGACAATGGCCCCCATAGGCTCATGTTTGAAGACTTAGTCCCCAATTGGTGGAACTGGAACTGTTTTGGAAAGGATTGGGGGTGTGGCCTTGTTGGAGGAGGAGACTCTTGCCATTCCCAGTGTGCCGTCTCCTGCTTGTGAATAAAGATATGAGCTCTCAACTTCTTATCACCAACATGTTTGCGGCTTGCTTACTTTGCTCTGACATCATGGACTCTAACCCTATGAAACCATAAGTCCTAGTAAATGCTTTCTTTTGTAAGTTGTCTTGGTCATGGTCACAGCAACAGTAAAGTTACTAATACAGATCTTCATAACATTTAAAAATGGAAGGAAGTCCGAAGGCTAAAAGTCCTAAGAATCATTTCTTAGTTGTTTTAAACCGAGAGAATGAATCTGAGGGGCAGCCAACAGTCTAGGGAGGGCAGAAAGTAAAGAGAGATGGCAAACAGGACACAAGTCAGGGAGGTCACAGTGGACTGGTGCATGACAATTCGGACAGGGCATTTAACAAAAATATCTTCGGTCAACAAGGCAAAGCGACAGCCTACAGAATGGGAAAAGGTCTTCACCAACCCCACATCTGACAGAGGACTGATATCCAGAATATATAAGGAACTCAAGAAATTGGACATCAAAATGCCCAACAGTCCAATTAAGAAATGGGCTATAGAACTAAACAGAGAATTCTCAACAGAGGAAACTCAAATCGCTGAAAGACATTTAAGGAATTGCTCAACATCCCTAATTATCAGGGAAATGCAAATCAAAACAACTCTGAGATACCACCTTATGCCTGTCAGAATGGCTAAGATCAAAAACACTGAAGACAGCTTATGCTGGAGAGGATGTGGAGCTAGGGGAACTCTCCTCCACTGCTGGTGGGAATGCAAGCTTGTACAACCACTTTGGAAATCAATATGGCGCTTTCTTAGAAAACTGGGAATCAATCTCCCCCAAGATCCAGCTATACCACTCTTGGGCATATACCCAAGGAATGCTCAATCATACCACAAGAGCACTTGCTCAGCTATGTTCATATCAGCATTGTTTGTAATAGCCAGAACCTGGAAACAACCTACATGCCCTTCAACTGAAGAATGGATAAATAAAATGTGGTACATATACACAATGGAATACTACTCAGCAGAGAAAAACAATGACATCATGAGGTTTGCAGGCAAATGGATGGATCTAGAAAAATCATCCTGAGTGAGGTAACCCAGACTCAGAAAGACAAACATGGTATGTACTCACTCACAGGAGGATATTAGATGTGGAACAAGGACTGGACTGCTACTCACATCACCAGGGAGGCTACCTGGAAAACAGGACCCCAAGAAAGACATGGGGATCACCCAATGACAGAGAAATGGATGAGATCTACATGAACAGCCTGGACATGAGTGGGGGAAATGAAGGGCAAGGGTCGAGGGAAAGAGAGCTTGGGGGAGCGGGAGATTCCAGCTGGATCAAGAACAGAGAGGGAGAACAAGGAATAGAAGACCATGGTAAATGAAGACCACATGAGAATAGGAAGAAGCAAAGTGCTAGAGAGGCCCACAGAAATCCACAAAGATACTCCCACAACAGACTGCTGGCAATGGTCGAGAGACAGCCTGAACTGACCTACTTTGGTGATGGGATGGCCAAACACCCTAATTGTCGTGCTAGAAACCCCACCCAATGACTTAGGGATCTGGATGCAGAGATCCATGGCTAGGCCCTGGGTGGATCTCTGGGAGTCCAATTAGTGAGAATGAGGAGGGTTTATATGAGTGAGAATTGTTGAGACCAAGGTTGGATACAACACAGGGACAAATAGCCAAATGAATGGAAACACATGAACTATGAACCAATGGCTGAGGGGCCCCCAACTAGATCAGGCCCTCTGAATGGGTGAGAGAGTTGATTGGCTTGATCTGTTTGGGAGGCATCCAGGCAGTGGGACCGGGTCCTGTGCTCATGGCATGAGTTGGCTGCTTGAAACCTGGGGCTTATGCAGGGTCGCTTGGCTCGGCCTGGGAGGAGGGGACTGGACCTGACTGGACTGAGTCTACCAGGTTGATCTCAGTCCTCGGGGGAGGCTTTACCCTGGAGGAGGTGGGAATGGGGGGGTGGGCTGGGAGGAAGGGGAGGGGGGCGGGACGGGGGAGAACAAGGGAATCCATGGCTGATATGTAGAACTGAATTGTTTTGTAAAATTACATTTTATTTAAAAATATAAAATAAAAAAAAGTATCTTGTTCTTTGAATAAAACATAGGCAGCCACTAGGAACAGAGGTGTAGTTTCGAAGTTATAGATTATTCTTGTTGCTTTCTTGGGAACAAAAAAAAAAATGATAGCTGGGCAAAAAATAAAATAGAAAGATGATTTGCTAGAAAGCTATTGCAATAAACCAGGTGATAAAAGGGTGATATGTGCATGCAGGTCTCTTTATGGTTATGGTGCTGAACTTTTTTCAGAAAGTACCAGCCAGTGAGAATGTCAGATAATTTATCCCAAAGTCTCTGTGTCATTTTCCATTTTCAATTACCTAACAGTGGATCTGGACAACTACCTTAATCGTATGGGGGTTGGGGAACAACTTCAATTTCCTAAAAATGAAAAGAACTAAACTACAAACATTTCTAATTCAACTCTAAGACATACAGACATCTGGTTACAGTGGAGTTTCTGGCCAGATGAACTAGAGGCAAAAGAAGACTAGCAATTTATAAATTTATTTAATTTGCTGAATGTATAAATAGAGTCAAGTTAATAGAGAAAATAACAAAAATCAAGAGTCTACTCAACCTCAAAAAATCTTATCATAAAGAAACTTACTTATGGAAACAGATTTCTTAACTTGTATATTTTACTCATACCTTACTGAAATTAGGAGGAGGGTTTTTGCCTCTACATAAATTTGAGAGGGCCCACACAGCATTTCTGGTGGTTGTAAGTCTGTTTGAATTTGTTAATAACCTGCCAAGAAAAGAAAAAGAACTGTCATTTTAGATTCACTTTTCCATTTCAACTATTTTCTTGTAATAACTAAATTCTCTTTGATAGACTTTATAAGATATTTAAACTGATAAAACAGAAAAGGTGAACTTAAAATTCACTATAGTTTCATTAAAATTATTATAGTTCTATTTTCTCAAGTCTGAATCTAAGAGCTAAACACTTAAATCATAACAGACTGAAAATAATGGATGTCAGAAGAAATGTACAAGATTACTTTCGTTAAAATAACGAAAATACTACATTATACAAAATCAAGAAGCAGGAAATATAGTGTCAAAGTAAGTGAAGGTCAGCTATTGGTAAAAGAAGTTCTTGGTTTGCATTTTAACAGGTTTTACAACGTGTGTTGTTAAAACTGGCTTGCACTGAATCCTGATATATTTTAAGAAACTGAGTATCTGAAATAAGAATGTCTCTTCTCTGAGCTCCCTATGAAGTTATTAACAGTTTCCCTACACATACAACACACTTCATTATTCTGCTGGTTTGAATGAGACTGGCCCCCACAGGCTCATATATTTGATTACTCAATGAGAGAGCCAAGCAGATGCCATAACAGGCTGCTTGCTCAGTCTTCTGCCAGACATCAGGCCTCAGTTTCCATTTCCTGAGACTGAGCAAGCAGTTTCTGAAAGAACCACGAACAATGAATAATCAATCTTCAATGCCCCTGACAGCAGGGATGAGGGAGACAGCAGGGACCAAGCCTGGGCCATCCCCTACATTGTCTCAAGGCAATGAACAAATAGTGACAAATCCTCTATACCCACCACCCCTTGGAGCTTGACCAAACTTGCCCAAAGATGGTAAAAATGTAGCCCTAGCCAGCTGCTAGCCCTAGCCAATTAGAAATGTACTAACATAGTTGCCACTTGCCATAGTTGCCAATCATAGACAGGATGACCCAACTGCTTCTAAAACTCCCCTTAGCTGTGATTAAAAGGAGCCTGCACATTCCTCTTGTCATCGTTGCCATTTTGTACAGGTGAAGGACCCCTCATGTGCCGGTAGAGTAAATAAATGCTCTTGTTGACTGCATAAGGGTCTGGTGGTCTTTTATGGGACTTCTTGAGGACCCTAACACTTAGGTTCCCCCCAACCCGTGGCTATCTGGGAAGGATTAGGAGGTGAGGCCTAGGTGGGGGAGGTGTACCACTTAGGGGTGTACTTGAGGCTTCCAACAGCCTTCCACCACTCCAGGAATGTGAGCTCCTAGCTGCTGCTCCATGCCTTCTCTCTGCCATGACAAACTCTAACCCTCTGAAACTGCAAGCCCAGCCTTTTTATATGTTAATTATGTCTAAATAGGAGATTCCCAAGATAGTGAGATGAATTAGTAGGAAGGCACTAGCCACTAAGCCTGACTACTGGAGTTCCATCCACAAGATCCATATGATGGAGGCAGAGAACTGACTTCAACAAGCTGTTCTCTGAACCCTACAGGCACACACTAAATGAACAACGGGAGATTCCCTAATGTAGTTTTGTGGGGTTTTTTTTGTTGTTGTTGTTTTTTTAAACTTTTAGGGAGGTATGGACCGTGGTGACATCATACTAAGTCTTTAATACCTTAGAAAAAGAGCACACACAGCAAAATTAGCTGGGTAATTTCAGGAGTTTTTTGAGCTGCTACAGACCTTCACAAACCTGCTAGGTATAGTGAGACCCTAGGTTGAGGGAAAAAAAAATCCCATTTTGTAATGACATCAGCAAAAATGGCAAAGAAGAGAACCCTAAGAAGCTTCCCCCTCCCAGAAGCACCACAAACAAATAGCAAACAACAACAACAAGTTGTAAACACTGTTCTTATCAACTTTGTCAGAATTCTGGAAGACAGTCAAAAGTTTACAGCCACTGAAGGACTGAAATGTATCAATGAACCTTTCTTGTATTTTAATTTATCCTTGCTCAAACCCATCTCTCTAGCCTGGCAGCTGACTTTAAAATGGAATCTTTTTCTCTGGAGGGTCCCTGTTCCAGAACAAGCAGACTAAGAGCATATACCTTGTTTCCAAGTGCTTTTACATGTGGTGCCAGCTTCCTGGGGACCCTAAAAAATGGATACAACGTGTGTTGGTTTTTATTTTGCCTATCTGAGAACTTGCTAGAGGTGGAAAAGTAGCTAAATGTCTCTTAATAAGATGTAGAAACCTAGAGCAAAGAATATAGGGCAAATGGAAGACACTGAAAACATGGAAGAGAAAACCAGGGCATGAAATACTCTGGGGGAATAAGCCGTTAGAAGAGCTTTGGTGTAGCAGACGTCTAGATAGTCACACATCTTCTGGTCAGAGGACACACTCAGGAAGACACTGGGAAGGCCCCAGCTATCGCCTGATTTGCAGGCTTAGCATAATGTGCTGAGTCACAGTGGTGGTATTTGGTGCAGCTAAGTGACACATGGCTGACGACGACGAAGACAATTTTTAAAACCTCTTTTTTTCAAGGGCTAGAAAGTTAGCTCAGCCACTAAGAGCACTTATTGCTCCTGCAGAAGACCCAGGTTTGAGTCCCAGCATCTATACGGTGATTCACAACCAGTGATTCTTCACAACCAGTTGTAATGCCAGTTCCAGGGGATTCGACTGCCCTCTTTTGATCTCTGCGGACACCAAGTACATAGGTGGTACACAGGCAGACATGCAGGCAAAACACTCACATAAAGTAAATTGAACAAAACTAATTTTCAAAACCACCCCCTTCTTTTTATGCCTTCAAATATTTAAAATGCTGTTAAGCCATAAGTCCCACTAAGCTAAAAGCACAGAAACACTAGAGACTATAAATATCCAACAACACAAGCTTTACAAAGTTAACTTTAAAAAAAAAAACTTTAAACAAGCAACTACAATAAGGATCATTAGAACCCAAGAGAAGATAATATGTGTTCTATTATAATCAAAATGTGCAGTTTTCAACAAGGAATTTGTTAGAATTCCTGGCCACTCCCCCAGCTACAGGACCACACATGCATTGTCCAGTAGCCAGGCAAGATGCTTAGTCATCTGAGGGTCTTACATCCTACATTACATGATCTGAGCACAGCGTGGTCATGTAATCTATGTGCATGTGCAGGCTTGGCATAGCTTTATAAGCCCACATGCACATGTGGAGGGGGGCGTCTATAAAAGCAGGTTGCACCTATTCCTTCCCTCTCTTCCTGCACGGTCATTCCATAGGCCTAAGCACACCCCTTCTGTTCCCTTCCCTTAATGAACTCTTATAGTGGGTTTTTGTTGTGCCTCGTGGCTTCTCTTGTACAGTAAACAGCATGCTTAATAATTTTGTGTCAAAATAATATTGTGTCAAATATGTCCAAATAATATTGTGTCACTTAATACATAACAGAATTAAGAGGCATACAAAGAAAAAAGAAAAAAAGAATTAGACATTGGATTTTACCATAAATACTTAAATACTACACTAAAAACTAAAGGATTCTTAGTGAAAGGAAAACAATGAACAAATAGAAAATTATCAATATGAAAATTATAAAATACTAACAGAAAGTATAGGTTTGAAATTAAAAATTCACTAAGGGCTTTCAACAGCAGATATGAACAGGCAGAGAGAATCCATGTATTATCTGAAGGCAGTCTAATTCAAATGATGGGGGTCTGAGAAATAAATGGAAGACAAAAATATAGAGAGAATTTAAGATATCCATGGGACATAATCAATCCTACCAATATATGCATAATGGAAGTACAAGATGGAGAGAAGAAACAGAGCAGAAAGAATATTTGTATCAGCAAACCAAGAAAGGGAGAATTCCAAGAACAAACTCAAAGAAATCCACACTAGGACACACAATCAAAGTCTCAAAAGCCTAATGAGGAAACTATCAGATGCGAAGGAACAAGTAGCCCACGGTGTGTCCAAAGGCTCACTGGTAACAACTGTTTTCTCATATAGAGGAGGACAGAGGCAATGGGATGACATATTTATGGTGCTGAAATTAAAAGAGTCATTCAACACTCTATCTAGAACCACTATCCCTTTGTCAGTGTTTCAGGAGAAAGCAGGGATTCCTTGTCAATTTTATATGTCAAGGAAGATCATCAATGGCAGGTTTGCTTCACAAGATTGGCTAAAGGAAATCTTTCAGGCTGAAATAAAAGGCCAATCCAGAATGGCTAAAACCACACAAATAAGGAACATTACTAAAGATCATGACATGTGAATGAGCTAGACGCTTTTCCCTAGGTGACTTAAAAGATAATTTAGCATTAGACCACAATATATAATGACTTCACTTGTGCCAGTAACAACTTAGAGGGAAGGACAGAGCTGAGTTTTAGATAATTTCTTAAACTAAACCAGTGAAAATTCCAGGCAAAATTGTTGTTAGTTTAAGATGATAATTATACTACCTCAAATAGTCAAAAGGAAAATAACTTTATACAATTTTAAGCCAATAAAGGAAAAAGACTCAGAATGAGCTTCTAACAAGTCACTCACTCTGGCTTCACTACTGAATACTATGAAGCATTAAGGAAGAATTCAATGTCACCCTCAAAGCAAAGGCAAGGCAAACCTATAGACCAATATTTGTTATGAATGTACATATAAAATTTTACAATAAAATTCTAGGAAAATTAATTCCAGGAAATTTCATTTCATAATTCAAATTATTAAAGAGTATCACCTGATAGGATTTTATTCCAGGAATTCAAGGATGGTTCAATACATGATTATCAATGTAATAAACCACATTAATGGGATAAAGAAAACATGATCACTGATACAAAAAAAATTAAAGGCACCCAACATTCTTTCATAATAAAAACAAACAACAAAAATAAAAGGAAATAATTTCAACAAGATAGAAGGAAAACTGGAGGACAGAAAATGAAACTATTTCTATTTACATGTGATATAATCTTATATACAGAAACCTAATGATCTGTAGAAACACATATTAAGACCCAGTCTAAAAGAGGCAAAAAAAAAAACCCTACAAGTTATAATAAGTCAATTCACACAGTTGTAGGGTACACAATCAACACCTTAAATTAACTGAATTCCCATATATTTCCTATGAATAAGCTTTTTTTACAGTAAAAATATAAAGATGTTCTTGGGTTATGAATGACTAAATCCATTACAACTTAAAAACACTGCAAGAAGAAAACATATAAAATGCATCTAACCTATTAGTATGTTTGGATCTTAAATAGTCTCCAAATTTCATGCTAAAGATTCAAGTGATAATAGAACCTTTTGGAGGTGGTACACAGTAGAAATAGATTAAGTCACTGGAGGAATGACTTCAAGATTTGGGGACTCTGGCCCTTTCTGCATGTTAAGTTTGCTTCTGGACCACTGGGTCAGCAGTTTCACCCTACCACACATCCCTGTGATAATGCTGTCTCTGTAGAGATACAAAGCAACTCTGCTAAGTAATCTTATACCTAAGCCTCTGAGACTGTGAGCCAAAAATAAACCTTTCCTCCCGACAAGTTCATCACAATGATAGAAAACTAACATACCTACCCAAACAGCTTAGCAACCCAGTACTCTCCAGAGGATCTGTTGCTTGCTCTCATCTTATGGCTAACTAGCAGCTGCAGTTTGCCACTACTGCCTGGAATCACGAGATACCACTCACATAGTGCTGATCCAGGAAAAGGTCAACAGTCAAAACACAGCTTCCATCAATGTACTGCACTGTTAAACCATCAAACCAATCAAGCATACGTTCAATCAATGTAAACTAGAGACTGCCTTAGAATATATTTAATCAAGGCATAAGAGTTGATTAAAATTGATTACAAAATATTTAAAGATCTAAATAAATTATATTGCATGCCATGTTTTTCTTTTTAAACACTTAATATTATTCAGAAAGCAATTTGCAGATTCAAAATGGCAATTACTTTTTGCAAAAACGGAGTGTTATTCAGCCACAAAACAAATACCACTACAGGAAACAATGCAGGTGAAAACAATAAACTAAGAGAAACGAGCAGGACACAAAGATCATGTTGTTTATTCAACTTATGACATAGCCAGAAAAGGTAACGGCATCAAACACATTTTAGTTCCCAAGGGTGGTGCAGAACTGGGATGTGAATGCTTAATGAGCATTAGGTCTCTGAGCTGAATAAAAATTCAGAAAGGAGACAGTGCTGATAATTGTGTTAACAGCAGAAATATACTTGATGCCACTGCATGAAAGCATATTCAGTGTGGTTAAACTGAGCTGGGCACAGCAGCTCATTCATCCTGTAATCCCAGCACAAGAGGCTGAGTTAGGAGGACTGCCATGAGGCTATCCTCGGATACGTACCGAGTTACAAGCTAGATCAGCCAAGTATGAGACACTATCTAAAAAAGAAAAAAAAATCTTAAGGAAGAAAGGGTTTATTTCAGGCCACAATGTGAGGGTAAAGTTCATCATGAGGAAGCTCTGGCATTTCTCAACACAGAGAAGTCAGCATGTACAGTCAGGAAGCAGAGAATGTTGAATACTGGCACGCAGCTCATTTGTCATGTTTATTCAGCCCAGGATCCCAGTCTATGGAACGGTACCACCTCAACTGAGTCTTCCAACTTCAGTCAATGCAATCTAGAAACTCTATCACAAGCATGCACAGAAGTTTGTCTTGAGGTTAGTCTAGATCCTCTCCAGTCGACAATCAGTATTCACCATCACAGATAAAATGGTAAAGTCTATGTTATCTGTATTTAAAAACAAACTAAACACTGTTTGAAGATTTTCTTATAAGTGGATGAAGCCTCTAAAGAATACATCTCATTTTAAAACAAAAGTAATAAAACTTTTTCCTTTTTATACTATACTATAGCAAGTATTTTCAGCAAATATTTTAGGCTTTTCTGTGGGTACGCAATTCCACTGACACAAGCAAAGCAAAAGAAAACAGGTTAAGAAGCCAGACTACGCTTGAGGGAGGAAATTGGCAAACCAATTATGTATTTATCTTGATTTAATATGTTATTGTGAAGAAATACAAAATTATAAAGCTAAATTACATTTAAATAAAGTTTTTAGCATAGTCTATAGAACTAAGACTTACATTTACTAAGAATCAAATTAGCAAAAAAATAAATAAAACTTCAATCATGAATGATCAAATTACACATTATTAGAAAATGTATATTTACTTAAATATTAGCAAAATGAATTTCTTTTTTTTTTTTGGTTTTTCGAGACAGGGTTTCTCTGTGTAGCTTTGCGCCTTTCCTGGAACTCGCTTTGGAGACCAGGCTAGCCTCGAACTCACAGAGATCCGCCTGCCTCTGCCTCCCGAGAGCTGGGATTAAAGGCGTGAGCCACCACCGCTCGGCTTAGCAAAATGAATTTCAATGTAACAGACAAATAATTCATCATCATTTTTCATCTAGTGACAACATCTGGTAGCTAGCACTATTTATTTTATTTCTTTTTAAACTTTCCAATATTTTGTTTGTCCTCTCCCCCAGACAGGGATTCATATGGCAGAGGATGACCTTGAACTCCTGATCTTTCTGCCTCCACCTCCCAAGTGCAGGGATTATAGGTGTGCCTCACTATGACACACTTCTCAAATTCTGAATGAAATTTTCAATTTCTGTGGTCAAATTTTATAATGAAACTCTTGTATTTTCAGACATTCTTTGTGAAATGCATTATGTAAACTTCCAGCAGTACACAGCTAGATAGTGTGTGTGTGTGTGGGGGGGGGGGGTTGTTCTTTCTTAGATTTGCTCAGTCAGCATCAACAAAGACTTCTGTAGAACGTTTAAGAGACCAGAAGCTAACAAGTGCTTACTACTTCATAAACTGCTACCAATCTGATAAATTTCCTAGAGAAATAGCACCCAAAGCATAAAAAGAAACAAAATGCTCAGTTAATCCACAAATCAAATAATCAGATCAGAAAAATGTCACATGGAAAGGACAATGACAAAAAAGTAAGTCCACAGCAGTAAATTGTAGCAAACAATTCAGTGACCTGCAAGCAACTGGTTCTTAATTAAGTTTAATTGTATTGTCATGTCAAGAAATCATTTCCATGGCAAGCAACTGGTTCTTAATTAAGTTTAATTGTATTGTCATGTCAAGAAATCATTTCCATGTTGTTTATTAGAACAAAGGGTTGCACACTAATCTAAATGTTTAAATTTATTCTATTTAATTCCTCCCCGAAAAGGATGGAGAATGCCACAGAATGACAGTTATTTTTCTTCTAATCATCTCTTTGATTAGTTTTTTTTCTTTCATAATACTCATCACTGACATTTAACCTAGTGAACCTTTCAGTGAATGCTAATTAGCCTGTATACAGAAATCTCTCTTTCAAACAATTTCTGTAGGTTTTTTTTAAAGGACCTTAGATTATAATATGATTATTTTTAAATGTCAAACAGCTAAGACACTCAGCATTTAAGAGCACTTGCTGCTCTTCCAGAGGACTGAAGTTCAGTTCTTAGCACCCATATCAAATAGTTCACAACCACTGTAACCCCAGTTCTAGAAATTCTGATACCCTCCTCTGTCCTCAGGCACCTGCACTCACATGAACATGCTCCCAACACTGACACACACATAAATAAAGATAAATCTCGGGCTGGAGATATGGTTCAGAGTTTAAGAACACTGACAGCTCTTTCAGAGGTCCTGAGTTCAATTCCCAGCAACCACACAGTGGCTCACAATCATCTATAATGAGATATAGTGCCCTCTTCTGGCATGCAGGAATATAGGCAGACAGAACACTGTATATATAATAAATAAATCTTAAAAAAAAAAAAGATAAATTTTGTAAGTAAAGCAGCCAGAGAAGAAACCACTTGCTCAGTCACCTTGAGTAAAAAGTAACTGTCAAGCACTAAAACAAAAATCTCTTATGGTCATTGTAATGCAGACATTTCAAAAACAAATATAAAATTCTGCAGACATCATGAATACACAATTTGTTTCAGTATTTCAGTGTTAAAGACTCCATTTTATGAGGCCCTGGAAAAACAGGGCAGTGGCTAAGAGTATTTGCTGTTCTTGCAGAGGACCTGAGTTCAGATCCTAGCTCACAACTTCCTATATATAACTCTAGTTTCAGAAGTCTGACACCCTCCTTTGGCCTCCATGGACAAGTGTAGTCATGTGCACACACCCCTGTCCCCAAATACACACACAATATATACATAATATTTATAATCTTAAAAAAAAATTTCATGCTATGGAACCACTTAATTGTTATTATATTATAAAGTAGTATATATCCTTGTTAGAATTATTTTAGCACTGAAGTCATCAAGTAAGTGATGACTACTAATAAGTACAGATTAAGAGAACACAGAAGACTCTGTGTGTGTGTGTGTGTGTGTGTGTGTGTGTGTGTGTGTACACACGCGCCACACGCATACACAAGGATTCTCTGTGTATCCCTAGCTGTGCTAGAACTTGCTCTATAGACCAGGCTGGCCTCAACTCACAGAGATCCGCCTGCCTCTGCCTCCCGAGTACAGGGATTAAAGGCATGCGCCACCACTTCCTGGCATCATAAAAGACATTTTAAAAAAGAATACAATTTGTTTTTGTTTTTTTTTTCCTGGTTTTACCTACTTTCAAGTAACTTTAGGCCTGGCAAATCATAAGTAAAAATTGAAAGACCCCACTCATAGCAAGCTTTTACTCAGCCTAAGGAACGCCATTCTGCAAGGCAGGGAAAACAGGGAGGTCATGACTGTGGCTGGCCACCTGGCCTTGGGAAAGAGAGCTGTGGTCAGCCACCCAGCCTTGGGAGAAAAACCGTTGAGTCAAAATAAGACATCTGTGGTTAGCTACCCGACCTTGGGGAATCAACAGTTGGGCTGGGAAAACACCCACAAGGCCAAGTCAGCCACACACATCAAATTCCCGAGAAGTTTAAGAGTTCACCCTGACCTTAATTGAATCCACCAATGGGAACCCTGTAACTATGCCTCTCGCTTCTGTAACCGCGCTTCTGCACCTGGAAACCTTTAAAAAGTCCCCCTTACCCTAGGAGGGCGCGCAAGTCTTCCGAGAGACTTTGTCGCCCAGGTACCTGTATAATAAACCCTCTTGCTGTTTGCATCTGATCTGTGGTTTCGGCGTGTTCCCTGGGGTTGGGGTCTCTCCTGAGGGAAGATCTCCTCAGGGGGGTCTTTCAAAATTACAAAATAAAACATTGTTTGAGAATTTAACTGTTATATAAAAATGGAGGCGTATATAGCTTTCTTTTCCAAATGCAAAATTAACTTAATTATGATAAACTGAAACAAAATACTTACTCTAAAAGAGGTGGAAGTATCTCACAATTCAAAACAAAATCCCTGCATTCTGCATTGTCACCAGCAATGTTACCAAGTGCCCAAACAGCCTGAGAAAAATAAAACAGTGCTCTTAAGACAACATCCTAAGCCAGACACTCCCTGCTAAGAGTGTTAGTAAAGCAACAAAACCATGGTTTTCAAGAACATGTGAGAAACAAAGGCAAGGAAACAGGAAAGGAAAGGAAAATTTTAAATGCAATGCTATAGCATTTTCAATCCTAAATTAAGGGCACTTAAGAAGTTTCCCTCACATTCCATTGAACTTTCAGTAGTCTTCAAAGAGAGCTGAACGAGTCTGTCTATTCTGAATCTACCAAGAGAGACAAAATATATCTAGCAAATTTTCTCATTACTTATACTAGAGATTTGCTCCTTTGCCAAGAATATTCTAGCTAGAATGGTACTGATTTTTGAGTAAGAGAGAAAATACATGGACAAAATATAAATAATAACTAAGATGAGAATTAGATGATGACTAAAAATTTAAGATTAATCCGTTCAGTATAGTTTTAAAAGTAAATGGTAGTAAATGTCAATTATATGAGGAACTATCCAAATGAAAATTATCATTTTATCATACTCTAAAGTTTTCATGGAAATACAAAAGCATATTATGTTTTCAACTGGGAAAGTCTTATTTTAGAATTTAAAACATGAATTATTACTTTTAACATCTACTTGAGATCTAAGATTTAAAAAAAATTAAAACAAGATAAGGAAAAAATTACTTTGAAGATAATTCTTATTATCTGAAGTAACATTATCAAGAGGGGGGCAGATGTGATGTGTGCCTTTTATCCTAGCCAGTACCTAGGAGGCAGAGGCAAGTGGATCTCTGTGTGTTCAAGGTCAGCCAAGGCTACATAGTAAAGCCCTGTCACCCTATCTTTAAAAAAAGTACTCTCTCTCTCTGTTGGTGGGGCTATATATTTTTTTATATGCTTTGACAGGGTAGTCTCCTTTCCTTACTAAAGTAACCAAGTAACCCAGAAGCACATAAGAACCAATACACAATGATGTTCACAACTATATTATTAACACTAGTAAGCTAGAAATAGCAAATGTACAATTAAGGAGTGAATAATGAATGATTGAAAAATATGAGTTTGTGTTGGATAATTAGTAACCTTTTCTTGGAAAAGTAACCTCATAAGAAAACCTTCCAATATTAGCGTTAAGTGGATACAGAATTTCATGAAACTAAATGATGAATGGAACAGGAGACCAACAGATGAACATGCAGAGCAAAAATAAAAGTACCAAAACTTGAATTTCTTTGGATGGTCTAATCATATTATCAGATTTTCTCTCTTAGAAAAAAACTTTGAAAATTTACTACTGAAGTCTATTAAAATGATTCAAATCGAAGTAATACACTATTTTCAAGAAAAATTATGCCCTGTACAGGCAGAGAATGAGTCCAAGCATTCCAGATGTAAGCCTTGCAGGCATCCATGATGCACTCCTTTTTATGTCTCAATGTGCTCTGTCATAAATAAAAACAGTAGATCCTGTGCTGAGACCAGTTCTCATCAAAAACCCAGAATTATGGCTAAAGTAGTCCTCTCTCCCACTTCTAATCTGAGACTCAAAAAAAATAACATATTTTAAATAAATGTTAGGCAAATTAGGAATAAAAATGAGTCAAAGTGGAGATCAAAATTACAAGTAGTATTTTCAATAGAAAATTGAAATCTCTGCATACAACATGTGGCATGAGTTAGAAACTTACCTGTTCCTGCACATCTTCATGTTCCGACGTGAGAAGTTTGATAAAAATTGGAACAGCTCCAGTTTCAATCACTACCTTGGTATGCAGAAAAGTTCCAGAGGCTATATTAGTTAATGCCCAGGCAGCTTCAAACTAAGGAATGAAAAGGGAAATAAAAGAAAGCATAAAGGAAATGTCCCAAGAGAAGAAGAAATAGAGATACTACTAACAGAGTGAAAAACTCATAAATGCTATTTGTTTCCTGGGGGATCATGTCACCCCAACCTCATTTAAGAACATAAAAATTAGAATGCCAGACATTTAGGTGTTTGTTCAACAAAAAGGTTTTATTACATTTGCTAATCTTTCACACAGCAGAACCTCTGAAAGACTAAGGAAAAAAACCCTGAGGAAATATTTTATATTTAACATCAATAGCGATACTAGCCCTCATCAGCTGTAAATAAGGAAACACATGGAAAGCAACTGCAAGTTTACAAATTTCTCCTTGATATCCCTTAGGAGAATGCATTCACGAAGACCGGTAAAGTCACAACCTACTGAAGACCTGTGGAAACTGGAGTGCACAGCTATGACTTTAAAGATGGGAGAAGCTGGAGTGATCACTCTGTGGTGAAGAGCGCATGTGCTCTTACAGGGAACCCACGTTTGACTGTCAGCACCAAAACCTGGGGTCTCAACCTGCCTGTAACTCCAGATGTGATGCCTCTGACCTCGGAGGGCACTGGCACTCATGAGCAACATAGCCACACACATAAACACAACTGTATTGTGTGGTAGTAATGACGACTGTTTTGATTTGTTAAAAATGTAAAACAGCTGTATATTCATTTGATGTCCCCTAGTTTTTAAAAGCCTCATATCTACTTCACATTTTAAAATGTGTGCATGCCTAATAAAAATTGCCTATAGGGCAATGTGTCCCACAGGAACCTCGTTTGAACTTAAACAGTCTGAACTAGCAGAATAATACCCACGTGGGAAACAGTATAGAGCTATCCCCAAATTACACTAGTGAATTTCATCAGAATCGGATACAGTCGATGTTCCTGCATACACACCACACTGTTTACACGAACTATGCTCTCATGAACTACTCCTCCCCTCATCCCCAGTCAACTGCTCCGTCCTCCTCCTGTGTTCCCCAGAGCACTTCTCTCACGGTTCTGCTGTAGTGCTAAGCACACTGAGGTACTTCCTATCTCTCGGTATGCTTACCTTCCACAAGGTAGCAAACTTCTGTAAGCAGAAACAATGCCTTAATTTTGGACTTACATTTTTATATAATGCCTGGCTCTCAAGTTAGCACTCAATAATTTTATTTATTTATTACCATTTATTTCTTCTTTCATTCACTGGAAGTAATAGTAATAAATATCTTAGACCTGTTTCAGTCTGTACTCACAGCTTATATAAAGCAGAGACTAAATCCTATTATTTCTAATTCAAAATAACTGACCTGAAAATAAAGTAGCCTTTTCCTCAGAGACTCTGATTAGAAAGTCTAAACAGGCCGGGCAGTGGTGGTGCACACCTTTAATCCCAGCACTCGGGAGGCAGAGCCAGGCGGATCTCTGTGAGTTCGAGGCCAGCCTGGACTACCAAGTGAGTTCCAGGAAAGGCACAAAGCTACACAGAGAAACCCTGTCTCAAAAAACCAAAAAAAAAAAAAGAAAGTCTAAACAGGTTTTTCACATTCACATGTATTACATATTCTTTTGCTTATGCCTAAAACAGGGGCCTTTCCCAAACTGCTCAAACAAGTGGACCACTATTCTCAGTTGCAATTTCAATAACTGTGTCTCAACAGTCTTCACTACTGACAACAGCACTGATTTCCAAATTCTAAAACATAAGTCTGATTCTAGAGTATACACTGACATCAAAGTGAGAGAATGTAATCTCTTTTTGTAACATCAAAATGTTGGCAAACAGTAGCAAATGATTTGAGAGATTATAACCATATCTGAGTTCAGAGATAATGCTCCCTAGGGGAAAAAAATCTAACTTTGTTCATATTTTTTGTAAGTTATACCAATTTATTCTTTAAAAAAACAAAGAAGATCAGCTAAAAACATTTTAAGCAGTTATTTAAGAACCAACAGAGTTGGATGTAGTGGCTCATGGCTTTAACTCCACCACATTACCAGGGGCAGGCAGAACTCTAAATTTAAGGCCAGGGCTACTTAGACAGACCCTGTCTCAGAAAGAAATGAAGAAGTTTAATAATGAGATAAACACTTTAGTTTGAGTTTTCTAAAAGAAAATAGTTTTTAAAAGGCTGATACCTATAGAATTTCATTAATATTAGCTGTGATTTTATGTTTCCTGAAACTGTTCAATAAAATAATTCCTAACAGAAACTAGCAGTGTAGCCATGCCTTAGCCAAGAATGATACCTACTTTTTCTTTAATTGTCAAGTAGTTAATGAATGCTTACAATATAGCCAGCACTGAAGCCATTTCCACTAGAAACTCAGTCATTTCTAGAAGATTAAGAAAGAAAACTTCAGACTCACTTGTAAAGTACAATTTTCATTTCTTTCAAGAAATTTCACAAATCTCTGTACAACTCCTGGTTTCTGTATAACTTGATCTATTGGTGGATTGGGTTCTAAGATTTAAAAAAGAAAGGTTGTTACATAGACAGAGAAAGACAACGAACTGATGCCCGCTTCATGCAACATGGTATCTTAGTTCCTTTTCCTTGTGCTGTGATAAAATATCCTGACTAAAGACTTAGAGGAGAAGCCAGTCACACTGGCAGGGCTGGAAGCAACTGGTTACACTGCACCCAGAGAGAGCAACAAGCCTCCTCTACTCAGTTCACCTCTGCATCTGTACAGTCCATGCCGTCGGGGGATGGTGCTGATGACAGTGGCAGGCCTTCCCATCTCAGTTAAGGTCATCAAGACAGTCCCTCTCAGGCATGCTCAGAGGCCCGTCTCCTAGGTGACTTTAACAAATTGGAAGTAATGGGACTATCACAGATGGCATAGTAAAGTTTCCCTAGGTTTCGCTGACCTAAGTGTAAACTTTTAGCTGGATATAACTGAAGATAAATATTCTCATTACTGCAGTACTTTTTACAAAGCAAACTCTACTTTTTCATTAATTGCAATGATAGGAAATTAAAATGTATTTTCTAATATGAAATATATTTAAGAGATCATCCTTACAAAATGGGAGAATACTCACAATACAAACTGAGCAAGTCCCCACTAAATTCTTATAGCACTATCCTTGATTTCCAAGGATATTCCCTCACTAGTAATAATATCACTCACTTACCTGTCTTAGTCAAGATTTTGTTTTGTCTAGATATTATTTATTATTTATAGTAATGCTATTAGATTATCTAAAAATCTTAAAATTTTTTTCATGAAATGCAGACTTTTGAGAATCATAAATCCTCTTGTAATTGATGTAAAATTCAAACAAACTTATTTCAAGTACTGACCAGCTACATAAAAGGAAATCTTTCTTGTACCTCGGCTTCAATAAACAGTACTGGTTCAGCAGCTTCTAGGCTGGTGTTCCTATAAGTCTTCTATTCTCTTCATAGAAATGTACCTATTTTACCTACTATTACTCACTATTACCACTTATAAAACTTCACAAACTTCCTAAACTGAATTCTTTTCTCCTGTGTTCCACACATACTTTGTGTGTCTATTAGATGCACTTGTTTTTATAACTTTTTTTTAATGAAGCATAGCCGAGTCACATACACCTATCATGCTCAACCTGACTGTACTAAAACAGCTGTTCACCAAGTCACATGAGAGAGAAGAACTCTCATTCTCCCTGTGACTTCTGCAAAGCTGGCAAAACTATGTCCATTAAATTTTTTCCATGTGTTGTTAATAAAAGTCCAGACTTCAAAATGCCCACCCTCCCCATCTTACAAAACATTAGTAGACACTTCTACCCTTTACCCTCTACCTTTCAAAGTCTCAGAATTTTAGGGGTAGGGTTACCAGCTTCACCTTTTTTCTTTTTCTATTGGAAAACTCTAAACTTTCCTTTTAAAAAAAAAAAAAACAATTTTTTATTTTTGAGGACAGAAGCGATGAGATAGGAGATGAAAACATAGGACGTGTGGTTAGAAGGCAGTGAGAAACGGACACTGAACCATCAGCTACATCAGTATCCCCAGGTCAACAGACACAGACCTGTCAGTTACATCAGAACACAGATGCAGCCTCTTCTGGCAAAGTTCAAAGCAACAGTTTATTACTCCATCCAAAAGAGTCCAATTAAAGTGCACTAGAATTACCAGCTAATTTAACACACACCATGAACTGCTGTTAATAATACATAACAAAATAAGAGTCTACATAGTTTATAAAGGTGATGAGCTATCATAAATAAGATTCAGAGACACTTTGGCAATTTAAACAAGCAAAATAGGAAAATACATGCTTCAGCAGTGAAAACAAAGAGCTTTGGGGAAATTTAGTAAAACTGGAATTGAAGTGTAACCCGTGATTGACATTTGCAAGAGTGGCTCTGATAGGGAAACAGATAAGGGGATTTTAGCAATGGTTATTATCTGACTTGAATCCACGCTGGATTTAACGGCAGGCTGTGCAGTAGCCAGCGGCACACTCCAGTCTGCTTACTGGAAATAGTTAGAACGCTGCTTAACTCCCTGCTGTTTCTGCTTACAGTTCTATTCTCAGCTGCTTTCCATGTTTCCTATACTACAGGTTAAGTAAAAATAGAGTAAATCCAACATTCTCCTATCCTTGATCCATTTGGCAGGAAACATTTATAACCCGTTTTATGTCTAACTTAGGTTAACATCTACTAAGAAGAAACAGTGAAAATAATTGGCATGTAAAGTTTAATAGAAACACGACAGTTTGAACAATTACAGAAGATAAAGTCTTCTTACTAGAAGAGTCTCAGCTCAGAGATTGACGTCACAGATAATGGAAAGATTACTTAAACTCCTTCTAACTACATTCTTACTTTAAAGAAAATAAATTCAATAATGATAAGATTTGGTAGAAAAGTAATTGAGAGCAACTTCAAAATTCTCAAACATAATCTACAGAAATCCTATCAGTTTGACACTATGCATATGTCAAAAACAAATCTTGAAAGAGAGTATAATGAAAAAATTTGAATCATGTAAAATAAACATCAACTTAAAAAATATACTCAAATGTAGCGAATAAAAGAAGTCATTCTTGGGCTGGAGAGATGGCTCAGAGGTTAAGAGCACCGACTGCTCTTCCAGAGGTCCTGAGTTCAATTCCCAGCACCCACATGGTGGCTCACTACCATCTGTAATGAGATCTGGCACCCTCTTCTGTACACATAATAAATAAATAAATCTTTAAAAAAAAAAAAAAAAAAAGAAGTCATTCTTGATTGTATAAGTATTTCTGAAATTTGCTGAGCTACTGGAAGATGAAGGATGAGATATAAAAGTTACATGTATTTATTAAAAAATAAAATCTATGTGATAACTTTTCTCTTATGAAACGTTTTCACACTTATTCTATGTGGTATGTGTGTGTACCTGTTCACAAATGACTGTATGACACGGTATACACATGAAGAACAGAGGGTAACTTGGGAGGAGAGGCAGTTCTCTCCTTCAAGCACACAGGTTCTAGGGATCAAGCTCAGGTCACAGTTTTGTGGCGATCGCCTTTACCCACTGAGCCCTCCTGCCGGCCTATCCTATAACTGTTTGTAATACACTTACTCTTCATACATAAGAGAACAAAGACAAAACCCTTAGAATCCATGCTGAGCAAACAAAATCTCATTTACTCCTCACGTCAGTCAATTTTATCTTTCTTAGGAAATTGAGGCAGGGATTCAGTGTCATCTGCAAAATCTTAACAGTTTCAAAATTCCTTACAATTCAAATTACTAATTCTATAAATTCTACATATGAGACATACTAATATTAACTGGATAAATAAATTGGCCAAATGAACTACAAATGGTCAGTAAATAATGAAAGAGCTGGGTGTATCTGAACTCGCAGCATTTGTGAAGGTGAGGCAGGAAGATCTGGAGAGTTTGGGGCCAGCCTTAGCTACATGGTAAAACCTTGTCTCTTCCAAGTCAAAACTGAACAAATAAAAAGTATGTCTAAAAAATATTTCTATAAGGAATTATAGCCTTATTTATTGGTAACAATCATTTTTATATTTGCTTCTTTATATTCTTCTACAATTTGTAATTTTTTCTACAATGTGTTTAACAATATATTTTTTAAAAGATAATACTTTAAAGTATTTTTTTAAAAGACAGGATCTCTATGCAGCCCTGGATGGATTAGAACTCATGATGTAGACCAGGCTAGCTTTGAACTCACATAGATCTGCCTGCCTCCACCTCCCAAGTGCTGGGATCAAAGGTAAACACAACCAAGCCGGGTGCTGAGGCAGGTGAGCCTACCTGTATGATTTGGAGGTCATCTGGACTTACCTAATGAGCTCCAGATTAGCCAAGGTTAGATAGAGACCCTCTCCCAAAGAAAAAAAGCAAAATGAAAACAGGTGTACACAACCATACCAGGCTAAAATACATTTTAAAGAGAAATTAAGACCTGTCTCTGGTTTTAAAAAGGGCAAAATAAGTGTCTCAAATTTTTAAAACTACAACTCTCTCATAAAATTGTGTACTGTCAATAAGAACTGGGAATCACTCTTGCCTTTAGAAAGCAGCTTTCGGAATTTCTGTGTTGCTGTCAGCTGCTGTTCAGCATTACTAGAGAAAACCATCTGAATCATATCTGCGGTGATCACGTCTTCCTAAAACACAAAAATAAATTAGCATGCAACGATTTCTGTGTGAACATTAATTACATTATTTGATGTCTATCCTGTCTCTGAAGTACCACGGAGCACAGCACAAACACAGTTTTGTAAAGGATACCTCTGGAATGGGCACAGTGGAACTGATGTCTGGGTCCTGGATGGGACTCTCCAGCATACAGTCATCATTTCTGGGCAAAGAGACATTTCTGCGTTTGAACAACTGCAACAAAGAGAAATTATTTTATAGACCGAGTTTTCCAAAACATTCATAGGATTCATATGAGTAAACAAAGCAATTTTTATAATTCAAAATATTAAACAGACATTTACATTTTATAGGACTTGAAAAAACACATATTTCTTTATTTGATTACTAACTGTTGAAGAATTTTTCTAAGAAAATTTTTATTATGGGCTAGAGAGATGGTTCTATGGTTAAAAGTGCATATAGCTCTTGCAGAGCACCAGAGTGAGAGTCCCAGTACCAAAGCTGGATTCCCAGTACCCAAGCTGGACAACTTATAATCATCTGTACCTCCAGCTCCAGGGCACCTGATACCTCTGGTTTCTATGGGCAACTGCACTCATGTGCATATATCCTCACACAGACATACACATAGTAAATAAAAACAAATCTTAAAAAAGAGAAATATTGATTTAAAAAGCAAATCACACAGTATAAATAGCATGCTATAGAGTTACTATAGCCAATTAACAAGCAATAGGAAGCTGGGTGTGGTGGTGCATGCCTGTATCCTAGCACCTGAGGTAGAGGCAGGAAGATCTAGAATCCAAGGTCATCCTTAGCTACAAGAAAATCTGCGGTCAGCCTGGACTACATGAGACACTGTCTAAAACAAAATAAAACAAAAAAGCAATAGGAGAATTTTTCAGGAAAAATATCCCTGTACTTCTTAATAAAAATAGAAAGATAAAACAACCAAACAAAACCTCCTTGTGCTTTGATGACTAAATAAATACAGCTCTTCTTCAGACTGTACACACTATTTTTAGTCAACAGGTGTTTTGTTTGTTTGTTTGCTTGTTTGTTTTTTGTAAGTCCTGCAAGACACTGCAGACAGGAGCTGAAAAACCATGATTATTATATTTCTAAGCAGGCCTTCTTAAACTTTTTTGAATAGTTCTTTTCATATATCATTTTTAGTTTGTTATTGAAGGACTATTTACTTATTTATTATTATTTGTTATTATAAGGGCTACTTATAAATATCTCCAAATCTATAATGGAATGAAAAATGCTAAGAAGTACTCTTAAATGACTTTATATTCTTTATGTTGCATATGCAAAGTATAAATAGAGGCTACGAAATAGAGAAATATATTAGGAAATATAGAAAGCATAAAATGAAAACACAGAAAAATGACACTAATTACCTTAAGACTTATGAAATCCCCAAATGTATACAATGTGTTTTCTGAGGACAAATTCTATACTGAAAACTGGAGGTGATCTAAATGACTCAAGGTAAACATTTTTAGCAGCGGGGAGAAATACGGTAACAAAATGTTTACTAACACAAGAGGAAAATCACTCTAGTCAGTAACTAAACAAGTACAAAATTCTAATCAAAGAATTTACAAATATTATTCCAGGGACTTAATTAAAGAACAGAGTTAGCAAATCCATTTTCTCAAACACTTAGCATTTGAAATTTTCTAAAATACAGCAATGATAATTAAACTTGCAAACCTCCACATGAGGTACAGATTAGATGAATGGATGGATGGATTTGTTGCTGCTAAGCAACACTAAATATTAAGAACTCCTACCTGTTCTTCCCTTTTTTGTTTTCGAAGTTGTATTCCTTCTTCTTCTCTTCGCCGTCTCATCTCTTGAGGATTTAAGGCTTTGTTCTTATAACTTTTCATTCTGTAGTTATCCTTTCCTGGACTAGCCATTGAATCTTAAGGGAAGAAAACAGATAAGGTTAACTCTCAAAACAATGTAAGAGGCTTAGTATAGGCAGCTAAATTTAAGCTCACTGATTACATTAGACCAATAAAACCCACTTGAAACTTAGAGATTAAAAAATACATTCTCTCACTCCTCTATCATATTGGAGAAAAATGACCAAATATTTTAGTATTTATTTCTTATTCTTAGCACACTTCCTGATGCCTTAAACTTGAGACCCTAGCAACTTCCTTTTAAAAGAGGTTTAGTCAGCTCATAGATCTGGAGGCCAGGAAGGTGCAGCAGATGCCCTACTTGTGATGGAGGTTAACTCATACAGAGCAGAGAAGCAGACAGGCAACGGGCATTGATAGAAGAGAACAAAGCTGCTGGTCCGAAGGGCTTCTACACTGCCAGTGAAATTTGGACACAAATTTTGGCAGGAACAAATCACAGCTAAGCCTTAGCAAAACACTGATCACCCTTATTTTACAGAGACCAAGACTGAATAGCTTTACCCTTTGTGGTATGTTAACATTTCTGAAGGACATACACCTTTCAATCACTGTCAGGAAACTCATGAATTGTCTGGTAAAAGAAACTTCTGAATTATATACTGCCGGCAAAATCAAGAAACAGCCAGTATTATACAGTCCCGTTTTCAATAAAATATGGTGTTAGCACCAATAAGCACACTTCAAGTGTTTATTGGAGTCTGGCTTCTTTCATTTAATTAAGACATTGCCAAGGTCATGGAGGTCATTGTGTTATGACTGTACTATCAGTTTTCAGTCCTCTATTATAATTAGTTCTTATGAAGCAATGAAGTGCTTGTACATTTTATTTCTAAAGTTCTATTACAAATGTATTTTAAAATAATAAACGAAAGTCATGTGTGACGGCACACACGTTGAATGTCAGCACTTGGGAGAGAGAGGCAGTTGGGATCTCTGTCAGTTCAAGGCCAACCTGGTCTGATGATCTACACTGAGAGTTCTAGGCCACAGAGAGGTACACAGTGAGATCTTATCTCAAAAACACAACACATATAAACACAAGTATTTTAAAGCATAAATATGAAATGTTGTACTTGAAATATACATCAGTTTCATAGTCAGAAATTTATAAACCTTTTAGTATAGTAATATTATATTTTTATGATATGAACATTTTATGCTTATGTTATAACCTATTCCAGGCTTACACATGAAGACTAAACAAACAGTAGTCTAAAGCAGTATTTCAACTATAAGTTAAATGTGACAGATACTTAGTGATTACTTAACACACTACTGTGATAAGTTTGAAGAACATACCCAGGCCTGACCAGGAACTACTGTAATCAGCTGCCTGGCAGTGGTGGTGCACACCTTTAATCCCAACACTAGGGAGGCAGAGGCAGGTGGATCTCTGAGTTCCAGACCAGGCTGGTCTACGGATAGAGTTCCAGAAAAGCCAGGGCTACACAGAGAAACCCTACCTGGAAAAACAAACAAACAAAAAAAAGTAAACAGAAAAGGCTTTCATTTATCTGTCATTTCTGGTAAAAGACGCTAATTAGTTTACAGATGTACAAGCAATAAAGTACACTAAAAGATATGCATTAAATCCTGTGAGAGCACAGTAAGATACAGCAGTTAACGGTCCCTTAGGAAGCTCAGAGGGGCTGCACTGTTACTCTCTGTAAAAGGATGGAAAGGGATAAAAAGAACAAGCGTTTCAAACAGAAAGAATATAAGAAGGAAGTCTGGCATAAACATAGAGCAGTAAGAAATACAGTGTGCCGAAACAAAGGACCCAAGGGGAAAGAGACAGGCAATGAAGGTATACACAAAAAACAAATACAGTTCCCACAATCCAGCTGAGGCATTCAAACTTGATCCTATGGAACAGAACTAAAGAAATTAAGGGGAGAAAACAAGGGAAATCTCAATGAGCGCAGGTGCTGCTGATGTTAACTGTAGTTGTTGTAACAGATGAGTACTGACTTCAGGACACTGTTTTGAGCTATCCATGGTTGAAAATACAGGTCAAACATAGAACAAGGGTCCTAACATAATCATCCAATGTCATGGAGAGCCACAAAAAGAAAGATGACCAGGAAAACTCTTCATGGTATTCACATTTCAGTGAAAAAGGGCAAAAGAAAAGGAAACCAAAAGTAACAGGACAGAGAAGAAGAGAGTAAGAGAAAATGAGGGAGTGGGGTGAGTGCAACAAAGGGGAGCCAGAGAAGTATCTGAGTGGTACTGACATTAATAACACACTCCTAAATATATTTTACTCTTTCATTGATTCATCAAGAAAACAAGCCAAGTACCAAACCAGGCATCAGATGTGGTAATCAGACATCACTGGTAAAGACAGTAAAACAAAGCTCACTACTAATGGAGTTCAAACTAGAATATAATGGGCTAAGGACTCAAGAATGAGGGGAAAGGTTTGTTTGTGATTGGAGGTTTAGCTTAGTGGTAAACTACATGCTCAGAATATATGACACATTTATAGCTAGTAAAAACCCAGTTTTAACATATCTAGTATGTCTCAGCAGCTCATATATACCTATGTGGTGGTTTGAATGAGATCTGGTCCCCAGTTGGTGGAACTGTTTGGGAAGGATTAGGAGGAGGGGTGTCACTAGGGGCAGGCTTTGAGGTTTCAAAAGATTTGAACATTCGCAGTGTCTCTCTCTTCCTGCCTTATGGCTGTCTCAAGATGTGAGTTCTCAGTTACTGTCCCAATGCCACGCTGTTGGCCTGCTGCCAAGCTCCTTGTCATGATGGTCATGAACTCTATCCCTCTGAAACTGTAAGGCCCAAATAAACTCTTCCTTCCTATAAACTGCCTTGGTAATGGTGTCTTATCACAGCAATAGAAAAATAACTAAGTCAACCGACAAACAGTAATTAGAAATTGTTAAATCAAAGTTAATTAATAACAATGTATGCATTATTATTCTCTATTTTATATATTAGGGACCTTAGGCTGGAGAGATGCTCAGTAGTTAAGAGTGTGTATTGCTCTTACAGAGGACCCCAGTTTGCTTGCAACACCCAAATCAGGCAGCTCACAACTCCCCATAACTTGAGCTCCATAGGAAGCCAATGCCTCTGGCACCTGCACTCACATACCCATACCCATGGATAAATAATTTAAAATAATAAAAATAAATTTAAAGGAAAACGTATCTTTAAAAATCTCTCTAATTGCACTAACAGCTTAGGCTTATGTAGAAAAACAAAGGGAAAAAAACTAGTTTCTGAAATAACTCAAGATTAGTTACTATAATACTCTCTTTGTAGAAATCTTTTAAAATTTTCTCAACTACATACTGGCATTTTCTAGATTGCTGGCATTTAAAGATTTTTGAGCACACATTTTTTATGTATGTGGAATGTATCTCCATCTTCAACATTTATTTACTTATTTGTGTATGTGTATGCTCATGTGTCAACACCAGAGGTCAGCCTTAGGTTTTGTTCCTTAGGTGTCATCCACTTTTTAAGACGAGGACCTGTGGCTTGTTATTTATGCTGGCCCTCAGGGAGCTCCATGGACCTACCTGTCTCAACCCTAGCAATGGGATCCCAAAAGTGATCCAGGGTTGCTTTATTTTTAAAGACAGGGTCTCTCTTTGTAGCCCTGGCTGTCCTTGAACTCACAGAGATATGCCTAGCTCTGCCTCTCTCTCAAGTGCTGGGATAAAAGGCGTGCACCATGTCCGGCCCAAGTGCTGCCTTTACATGGGTGTTGAGGATTAAAAGGTCCTCACACTTACCTAGTTACCTCCCCAGTCTTTTCAATACTTGTAGCAGGCTTTCTTGGACCACCAGCCCCCAAATCATCACACGGAGACTTACTATTAATTATGAACGCTTGGCCTTAGCTTGGGCTTGTTTCTAGCTAGCTTTTTTAATAATCTATGTGCTGCCCTGAGGCTCGTTTACCTCATCTACATACTGTCCTTCCTGCTTTCCTGCTTCTTCCAGCTGCCTGACCCCCCTCCCCTTTTCTCCCTGCCTGCCAGCCCCACCTGTCCCTGCTCTGCCTAGCTACTGGCCATTCAGCTCTTTATTAGACCAATCAGGTGCCTTAAGCAGACAAGGTAAAACAACAACACACCTTTACATAGTTAAAACAAATGCAGCATAAACAAATGCAACACATCTTTATATAGTTAAACAATTATTCTGCAACACAAGCAAATGCAACACATTTTTACATAAACAAATATTCTATTCCACAACAAATATTTATCTGCATACATGCATTACTATCCTAATTATTATCCCATTGTGAAAATTACAAAACTAGCCATTTTCTTCAAGGAATCAACTTAAAATGTAAACGAATAGGAGTTCTAATCTTACTTTTCACATTTGTTTGGGTCATTTTGGGCCCTTCTCCACCACACTTTTGCATTCTAGATGCTTCTTAGATTATCAACAAATTTATAATCCAAATAAAATGTAGCTCCAAGAACACATATATTATTTTCTTTCTTCATTGATACTTTCTGTATCTTTACCTTCTTTACTGTGTTATCTCACCCAAAGAAATCTAGTTAGCTGGAAAATAAGTTTTTTAAGGACTGAAATTCAAAGGCTTGAATTTCACAAAAATTTTTTTGAAATATAAGAAATGCTATTCAGACATCTGAAAATTGCCAAACTGGGTTTTGTTTTTTTCTCTCTCTCTCTTTCTTTCTCTCTCTCTCTCTCTCTTTCTTTCTCTCTCTCTCTCTCTCTTTCTTCCTTTCTTTCTTTCTCTTTCTTTCTTTTTCATTCATAAACTTATTTTTATCCACTTCTTACAAAAACCACACTGGATGAAGTTAAGCACATCATTGGAATCTGAACTTCCAAGGGTCTTTGTTTTTCTGATACTTGTTAATGCAATTTCATTTTTCTGTGCTTGGACACCTCGTTAGAAAATGACAAGCCCGAACAGAGAGGAGAATGCCAACTCTGAGCCCCCACGACCAGACAGACAGCACTTCGGTGTGAAGCAAAGTTTCCTGCCTTCCTTTAGTAACCCTTTCTCCTACAAAACACTAGCCATTATTGAGTACTGAAATTGGGAGACAAGTCAAAAATCCTCTTGTCTTTTTCCCTTGTTGTTGTTGGGTTTTTTTTGATACGTAGAAAAAGCTCACGCGTAAATGTAGACATCTCGCTACGCCCTCTCATAGCTTCCAAATCTCTCCATCTATTATGCATTACATTTTCATCTTGAAACAAGGAAGCCAGCGGACAGTGAGGAAGCATGGAAGCCAGGGTGGCTGGCCTTGGGGCTGAAGGCTAAAGCCGCCTGCTGGGGTGCAGCACGGAGGGTCCCCACGCCGTCCCGCCCCTCCTGAAGGCGGTGTGGCAGGTCCTCACGGTGAGAGCCGTGGCACACACCGGGATGACCAGAAGAAGACGGCATACGGAGGAAAATGACCGAGCGGCAGGGCGGGAGCCCGGCGGGGCAGCGCGATCGCGGCCACGCCCCCACAGCGGCGGCCCTCCTCCGGGGGACCCTGCCAGACGCGGGTCGCCGTCCCCGAACCCTGCTCAGCCCCGCGCTCGCGCGGCCGGCCGGCCCTGCGTCACTCACACTTACCCATGCACGCGGTCCCCTCCCGAGCCCCGACCTGCAGTCTCCCGCGGTGACCACGGCTGCGGACGGCACGAGGGTGGACGCTCCGCCTCGGCCGCGGCTCGCAGCAATCGGTGAAGCCACCCAAGATGGCCGCCTCCAGCGCCCCTTCCCCAGACCCTGAGCCGGCTCCCAGAAGCCCTTGCTCTCGCCGGCCATGGCGGAGGGGGCGTGGCAGCCAGCTTGGTGGCGGAGGGGGCGTGGCAGCCAGCTTGGTGGCGGAGGGGGCGTGGCAGCCAGCTTGGTGGCGGAGGGGCGTGGCCGCTCAGCTGGTGGCTCGCAAGGGCAGCATCCTGCAGCTTGCCCTCTGCGGGAGCAGCTGCGTTGACCCCTTAGGTTGTAGCCTCGTGTCGAGAGTGTCACTAGTCCTCTCTGCGCCTGCACGGGCGAGCTCTCTTGTGTCCGTTCGTTCAGCTACCTCTCCATTCTAGACTGTTATTTTGAGAGTGCTGGGTAGACCCAAGAACCGAATTACTCTCCGGGACCTAGCACCGGAACTGGTTTTTAAAAAGCAAAACAAAAACTCAAGGCTCATGAAAGGTCACATACAGCCTTTCGCCTTCTTCAGCTTTACAAACGTCTGACGATGTGCTTGTACGTGTGTGTGTGTGTGTGTAGCTTAAGAAATAATCTTTTTTTTTTTTTTTTTTTTTTTTTTTGGTTTTTCGAGACAGGGTTTCTCTGTGTAGCTTTGTGCCTTTCCTGGAACTCACTTTGTAGCCCAGGCTGGCCTCCAACTCACAGAGATCCGCCTACCTCTGCCTTCCGAGTGCTGGGATTAAAGGCTTGCGCCACCACCTCCCGACCAAGAAACAACCTTTTGAATTTAATCCTGAGGCAGGTCTTGCTGTGTAGCCCTAGCTGGCTGTCATGTAGCTCAGAAATAGTCTCCTACCCTCCTGCAAGTCTCCTGCTTCAGCCTCTCGTATGCTTCTTTCCAGTTTTGAATTTGCCATTCTTTTATAATTTTCTTTAACACCTGAAGGTTTTCCACAAATGTCATTTCCTGTCAATGCAAGAATTAACTCCAGATGAAGTACTCTATAAATTATAGCAAACTCACACAAGCCCCATAATCCACCCTGAAGAGCTACAAGCAGTAGTGGAGAAGGCCGACTAAGGTCCACGGGTAATGGTAAGCTCTGAGTATGCAAGGTAAATACCATGGTTCCTGCCACGAAGAAGTTTTCAATGTACTAGAGTAGCTAAATAGGTTATGTCTAGTAACTGAAATATGAAGAGATACAAAGTGATTCTTTGACTGTCCATATGTGTAACTGAGAAGGGAAGCTTAACAAAAGGAACCTGGATAAGACTTTTCAAATATTAATACTACAAGCAGCCTGTCTGGCCAAGCATGAACAGGTTCTAAAGATACACTTGTATCCTTTGCCTAACAGACTATTAGAAGTATAATCCCACAAAATCAAAATTTCTCCGGCAATCTCCTGTTGGGCAAAGGAATGAGTGACGAGGGTGGGACAGCCAGGGTGGGACAGCCAGGGAGGAACCTGTGTCTTGAAAGAGTCACAACTTGTCAGATCACCTTGCAGGACAGACTTGGAGCTGAAACAATGTTGAACAAAGGAACGTGCCATGGCCGGACTGATGAGTCATGAGTACTTCTGGCCTTGTCTTTAAATACTACCTCAAGTCAAGATCCCAGAGATGGACTTGAGAGATCGCCGGATCTCTTTGTCTCCCTTCCCAATATGGCCACATTGAATAAATCCCCTTTCATGCCTGTCATTATTTATTTGGCTCTTTTCATCAACTTACTGAGAATAGGGGGCCAGATCTAGGTGTTGGGGTGTGAGCTGCGATCCTCAGTTTGGTAACCGTAATCTCAATTCCTCTTCACGTTTCTTTCTTTGCTGCCTCATTTAGGGAGATAGAGATTGCTGTTGAATTCCATGCTTCCCACTTTTCTTGTTTTGCTTCTTTCCTTATTCCTGCTTAAAAAAAAAAAAAAAATGAGAGGTGGTGTTTGGCAAAATGGCCTCCTACTTTAGTTCCTTCAAAATTAATTTCCACCTTTTGTCTTTTCCTCCTTTGTGTAGCTCTTGTTAGCTAGGGGAATTCAACTTGTTGTCTAATTTGGTACTTTTAAAAAATTTTGTACTTTCTGATTTCCCATCTCTTCTTTTGTTCTATTTCCTGAGAAACTTCCTGTTGTATCCTCTAAATTCCCACTGATATACTTAAAACTTGTGATAGTAGTTTCTAATCCAAAGAGATGCTTGTGTTTTTAATTTAGGAATTAAGTATATTTTTATTGTCGCTTAGAGGATATTGTGACTTTAACTTCTCCCCTTTTATTCTTATGTTGCATTTCTTCAGACCTAACTTTACAAATATTGTTTTGAGGCCAGGTGAGGTGATGCACACCTTTAATCTCAGCACTTGGGAGGCTGAGGTAGGTGGAAGTCTGTGAGTTGGAGGCCATTGGGATCTCTATAGCAACTTTAAAATCAGTCAGGACTATACAGTGTGACCACCTGATGAATCAGCCGACTTCCATCTTAGGTTTGAAAGCTATCTGATAGTAAAGACTGATGGACTAGCTTGTCTCCATCTTAACATTAGAAGCCATCTTGTTACAAGATCAAAATTAGTTACTCCTGTTTTCTGTAAAACTTGGGTTTAATCATGCCTTGACTTATTTTCTGGAATTTGACGTATTCCACACGCTATACCCTAACCTCCACCCTGATAAGATGTTCTGCCAAGTTTCTACATAACCAAAATTCCTCTGGAAATCTCCTAACCTGTGAACACTCCCCCTCCCCCAGTCTTGCAGGTTTGGGGCCTATATAAACCTTCTCCTGTGTTCAATGCTATTTTCTCAAACCTTACTTTAGGGAAACAGCCCTCCCTGTCTGACAGAAAATAAAGCTTGCATAATTTGACCAAAGAATTTGGGTAATGCTCTTTACTCCCATTTGGTGGAATTAATAAGACAAACTAGGTTAATTCTTGTCTATGATTAAACTTTTGTTTCTCAAGGATTGAGCTATGTCTCACCTGTAACCTTAAATACAAATGGTTCTTTACTGCCTGGCTTTTCCAGGAAACAGCAACCATGTCTTTGTTTCAAAAGTTATTATGACCATTTTACAACCCGACCTTTGTTTCAAAAAGTTATTATAACTACCTGTTGTTATTACTACCTTGTTATGACCACCTTGTTATGTTCTGCTTTATAACCCTGCCTATTTGCCTGCCAAATCCCCCATTTGGAACTCCCCTACCTGCTGTGGAACAGTCGTTTTTTTCTAAACTATGAATATGCATTACTCTCATTTGCTAATAAAAAGCTGATTGGCTGACAGCTGGGCAGGAAGAGATTGAGCTTGGGAGCCAGACTAGGAGAATTCTGGGAAGAGGAAGGATAGAGTCAGAGAGTGGCTGGCAAATGCAGAGAGGCAAGATGAGAATGCTGTTTTGAAAAAAGGTACCAAGCCACATGGCTAAACATAGATAAGAATTACGGGTTAAAATTTAAGTGTAAGAGCTAGTTAGTTAAGCCTCAGCTATTGACTGAGCTTTTATAATTAATATAAGCCTCTGTGTGGTAATTTGGAAAGCAGCTGTCGGGTATTTGGGAGCAGGCAGTCAAGACAGGAAACGTCCATCTATACCTACCCCTGAGTTATAAAAACTTTATCTTCCCCACATCCAATGCTGACCTCTTGAACCTCACCTTAGGAGGAGCCAGGTTGTATACATGAATTCAAAAAGCTTGCTTTAATTAATTTGGTCATGTGATTTGGGTCAGTGGTCTTTCTCCTCCAATCTTTGGGATTAACACACCCTGACTCAAATATGTATATGTTCCATCCTACCTGATTTTTTGGCTCTACTCAATGGCCTGGTGATCCTTAAATAATAGACTCTTGAAGGACTAACAGCCTAAAACAAAGAGCCTCAGATGAGCTAAGAAACTCCTGACTCAGCACAGGAATAAGAATACCTGCCTGACAAGATAGTCAACACAGTAATGACAACATCAGTTAGGAGCTGGGAGACTCTTGACGAGAAAGTCAATATGTGATCAGAACTGACATTATTCTGTAGATGGATTTTTCTTTGGGCCGCCAGCTCACAAAAAAAATGACATGGAGACTTCTTATTAATTATGAAAGATGGCTGATAGCTTAGGCTTGTTTCTAACTAACTCTTATAACTTAAATTAACCCATTTATTAATTGACTTTCTGCCTCATGGCTCTCTTACCTCATCTCCATATTGCCATTCCTGCTTGCTCTGTGTCCTTGATGTCTTGTCTCCACCTTCTTCTTCCATGCATCCTCTGTGCCTGGGAAACCTGCCTAACTACTGGCCACTCAGGTTTTTAATTAAACCAGTCACAGTGACACGTCTTCACACAGTGTAAAGGAATATTCCACAACATTATTCGGCTGGCATTATTTAGCCCTAAGACTACAAAGAATAGATCTACAGATAAAAATTTTCACCCCAAAGGTTTCCTTGTCTGCCCTATAAAACCCCAAGTCTCCTGTGCCTGGGTGTACATCTTCAACTTCTGCCAAGAGACTCCTTGCCTTTCGTTGTCCCAGGGAAGGACATCTGCTCCAGCAAAGGTCAGTCTCCTCTTTGATTTTCCCATTGCCTCCATCAATCCTGATCTAACAACTCATATTTGTGAATAAGACACTGAAGTACCTGTATACTTATTGCAAGAAAGCACACACCAGATAGGCTCCTTTGCGCATCAGCTGGTGCCTTCTCCACCAGGTAACACAAAGGGAGGACTGACTTTTGTCAGGCAATAGTCTGTCCCTCCCTCTTTCTCTCTCCCCTCTTCTTTATCCCTTATCATTTCTCAGGGGAGGAATTTTCAACCTCTTGCCTTGGAGACACACACCAGGCCTCAGGATGAGATAAGATAAAACAGTTTTAAGGGATTCACTGTTAGCCAGAACCATGGCATTTCATAAAGTTCCTCTGTAGCAGGCTTCCTTTGGGGCCACCAACCAGCTCCCAAATAATGATACAGAGACATATTATTAGTTATGAATGCTGGGCCTTAGCCTATACGTGTTCCACTAGCTCTTATTACTTAAATTAAGTAATGTGATTCTCTTCATCTACATTTTGCCTTGGGGCTTTTTTTATCTTTCTTTCATTCTGTATGTCCTACTCCATATTTGGCTGGCTGGCTGGCAGCTGCTTCCCTTTCTCCCTTGTTCTCTTCTCCCTTCTCTCTCCTCAAGAGCCTAGATTCCTCCTCCCATTTATTCTCGCTGCTCGCCAGCCCTGCCTATCCCTCTACTACCTAGCTATTGACCATTCAGATTTTTATTAAACCAGTCAGGTGCCTTAGGCAGGCAAAGTGAAACAGCAACACATCTTTACATCATTAAACAAATGCAGCAGAAACAAATGTAGCACCCCTTTTCCTAGTTAGAGTAATATTCCACAACATTCCTCCACTTTGCTTGAACTGTGATATTCTCAAAACTAAAGTGATTTGGTGTGCAGAACTCAAGTAGCATGTTTCTCTAGATTCCTGCCATCCCTGTTATATGAACTCAAAACAGTGTCTATCCAGTAGAAATGTTTATGCACCACCTGCCATTCTTTTAACTGACATCCTGGTTAGTTTTATGTCAACTTGACACAAGCTAGAGTTATTGGGAAAGAGGGAACCTTAATTGAGAAAATGCCCCCACCAGATTGGCCTGTGGGCAAGCCTGTGAGGCATTAGGCATTTTCTTGATTAATGGTTGAAGAGGGGGTGGAGTGGGGACTGAGATGGGGTGGGGCAGTGTCTCGGCCTATTGTGGGTGGTGCCATCCCTGGGCAGGTGGTCCTTCATTATACAAGAAAGCAAGTTGAGCAAGCCATGAAGAACCATAAGCAGGGAGCCAGGCGATGGTGGCACAAGCCTTTAATCCCAGCACTTGGGAGGCAGAGCCAGGCAGATCTCTGTGAGTTCCAGGCCAGCCTGGTATACAGAGTGAGATCCAGGACAGGCACCAAAACTACACAGAGAAACCCTGTCTCAAAAAAACCACAAACAAAAAACATAAGCAGAACTCCTCCAAAGTTTCTGCTTCTGTTCCTGCCTCTGACCCCAATCAGAGATGGAGTGTGACATGAGAGCTGTAAACTGAAATAAACTTTTTCCTCAAAGTTGCTTTTTTTCATGGTGGTCTTTTTCTCTCTCACACAGCAATAGAAACCTTAATAAAACAACCCATCTACCCTAGAAATAGCCAACTGTGGGTTAAGAGAAAACTTTTAAAATCTCCTTCCCACCATTCTTTCCTTGAGACCTCTAAGGACTCCCATTCTGGCACAAGGACCTGAGCTCTCCTCAGAGGACTTCAGCTGCCTGCTGTCTATGGCATTAATAACTCAATATATTTCTTATCCCAATGGGCAGTTGACCTCAGAGTCCTCCTTGAACCCTGAACAGAAAACTTTTAGTTCATAGTTCAATATTTGCCTTTTTCTGCTTCCTATTTTCAACCCAACACCTTGACACCAGTCTTATCCATTGCTGGGTTCATTGCCTCTATGAGTTATTTTCTTCATGAACAAAACCTGTCTTGGAGGGAAAGATGAGTCACGCCAGAAGCCAGTGATGGGAAAATCTGGAGGCAGAGTTTTAGCTACCCCTTGTTAAGGCATTCCACAAAGTTTTGTTCGAATGCATTAGCCTTTTGATTAAAATGATATTAATCCTGGTAATCTGAATGCATGTGCCTTTAGTCAAAGCCTACATCAAAATAAAAAAACCAATAGCTTCTCTTCAAATAGCACGTTTCTGAACTTTTTCTTTCTTTCTTTCTTTCTTTCTTTCTTTCTTTCTTTCTTTCTTTCTGTCTCTCTCTCTCTCTTTCTCTCTCTCCCTATCTCTTCCCTTTCTTTTTTTTGAACATTTTAAAAATATTTTTTAAAAGATTTATTATGCAGTGTTCTGCCTGTATGTATACCTGCATAGCAGAAGAGGGCACCAGATCTCATTGTAGATGGTTGTAAGCCACGATGTGGTTTCTGGGAATTGAACTCAGGACCTCTGGAAGAACAGTCAGTGCTCTTAACCTCTGAGCCAGCTCGCCAGCCCAAACATGTTTTTTCTTTTAGTTTTGTTTTTCAGTACATCCCAACCAGTTTCCTCTCCCTTCACTCCTCCCAGTCTCCCCACTCTACTTTCCCTCTTCTCTAGGTCCACTCCATTTCCCTTAAGGGAGGAAGGAATAGGCCTCCCAGGATATCACCTGAATAAGGCATAACAAGATACAATAAGATTAGGCACAAACCCTCATATCAAAGCTGGGCAAGGCAGCCTAGTAGGAGGAAAGGAGTCCCAAGAGAAGGCAAAAAAAATCAGAGACACCCCCATTCCCACTGTCAGGAGTCCCCTCAAAACACCAAGCCAACAACCATAACACATGCAGAGGACCTAGTACAGACCCATGCAGGCTCCGTGATTGCTGCTTCAGTCTCTATGGGCCCCATGAGCCCTGCTTATTGATTCTGTGGGCAGTGTTCTCCTGGTGTCCTCAACCCCTCTGGTTCCTACAATAGTCCCCCTCCCTCTTCTGTGGGTTCTCCTAGCTTCTAGGGGAGGGACCTAATGGAGATCTCCAACTTGGGCTCTCTCCACTTAGTGTTTTTCTGTGGGTCTCTGCATCTGCTTCCATCAGCTGCCAAGAGAGTCTTCCCTGATGATGATTGGGCTAGGCACCAATCTATGATTATAGCAGAATATCATAGGAATCATTTTATCGATTCTGGCCTCCTCCTCTATTCTAGGTCTCTGGGCTATCCAGGTATGGCCTATCCAGCTTCCAGTTCCTAGTCATCCAGGCAATGTGGGGCAGAGGCTCCCTCTCCTGGTATGGAACTCAAATTAGACCTGTCATTGTTTGGCCACTCCCACAAGTTCTGCACCTCTATTGCCCCAGCACAAATTATAGGCAGGACAGAAGCTTTTGTTTCTAGGTTGGTGTCCCAAAATTGGAAGCCTTGCCTGGTTACAGAAGATGGCCTGTACACCTTTCTTCATTAACCAAACCTGTCTTGGAGGGAAAGAGGAGTCACATGGGAAGCTGGTGATGGAGGAAATCTGGAGGCGGAGTTTTAGCTATACCTTGTTTAGACATTTCACGAAGTTTCCTTTCATTCAGTCCTTCAAGTTCTTCTCCAGAAGTTTTCTGAATATTTTTTTGCACCTCTGGAGAATTGACTTTTTTGTTGACCTCTCATCTAATTGCTATTAATCTGCTTGTTTTCTAGCTTTCAGTGTTCTGTAAGAATACCATTTGCTCTTATAATGACCTCTGCCCTTTCATTCTCCTTTAGTAGATTCAGAGAATCAAAAAATATATTTTGCTCCTTGTACCACATTTAACCGTACCCCCATCATTTAAAAATATTATACTCATCAGATTACGTCATCCTCCTACTTAAATACTCTAGTAGCTTCCTCAGAGGTCTTAAGTGAGTTGAAGACCCTGAAGCTCTAAGCTTATTTTGTAATCCAGTGGTTCTCAACCTTCCTAATGCTGCAACCTTTTAATATAGTTCCTAATGTTGTGGTGACCCCCAACCATAAGATTATTTTCGCTGCTACTTCATAACTGTAATTTTGCTAATATTATGAATCGTAATGTTAATAACTGTCTTCCAGTGGTCTTAGGCCACCCTGTGAAAGGGTCCTTCGACTCCCCGCCAAATGGGTCCCGACCTACAAGTTGAGAACCACTGTAGTAATCACTCTTCTAACACGTTATGATTTAGTCACAAAACATCCCTGTTGCTTCAGGCTACGGCTTCTTTCTTGTTAGTTTCCCTCTGTTCATCAGGATATCCACCTCGTTAAACAGAACTTGCCCCAACATCAGTAACTCTGTAAGCAGACTTTCTAACATTAATACTGTCTCTCTAAAAGGAGAGCACGTTATGAGGAGACTTCCTGACAACAGCAACCTCTGTAACTCGGTTTTATTTTCTTTGTAACATTTACGGTGTCCATTTGTTTTTCTTGTCTCTGCCTCAGCAGACTATGCTGTGTTTTGTGTATTTTAGTTAGCAGGGAGCCTCCAGGTACAAACAACACTTCTTGTGGGAACTCTGGGGAGACTGTCACTACAAGGAACAGGCAACTTTGTAATCTGGACGAAGGAACCTGCCTTAATTAGCCTGCAGAGCATAACTGAGAGGCTGACACTAGACGATATGTAAATAGAAACACGTGTTTGCCCTAGGAGCCGACGTATCCATGTACTCAGATTTCAAAAATCTCAGAACCTATTTTTTTCTTTTAGCAAATCAGGCGTGGAAACTGCGGCGGGAGGCTGGGAGGGACCAAGGATGCTCTAGCAAAGGATGCAAAAAAAAAAAAACCCACCTCACCGCAGGTCCCAGAATGCATCACCACTCCGACGGATCTGGAGAGGGGCATGCTGGGATCTCCTTCCCGGCGATTGAGGAAGGGCTGTTGTGCATGCGGTACTGCGGAGGACTGTCGCAGGCCCGGGGTCCCTTTCGGTTCGCGGTGGGGCCGAGTCCCGGGAGGCCGGGCCCGCGGCGCTCGCTCGGGCGGGCTGTGCGGGCCGCGGCGCCGGGCAGTGGCGGCTGCGGCGGCGGGGAGGGGCGGCGCTGCAGCCGCGGGCCCCAGGCCCCAGGCCCGCCCCGGGTAGCCGCAGATCCGGTTCCCTGAGCCCGGTGGGACGTTGGCGCAGAACTTTGTCAGATTCGGGCCTGACCGCCTTCGCCACCGAGTACCCAGGCTAGCCCTCCGCCAGCCTTGGCCTATCTCACTCCCAGCGTATCCTTTATCTGCCGTGCCCCGGCCTCTGTAAGAAACGAAACTGGGTGCCAAGAGAACTGGCTTCCTTCCAGAATCAGACACTTATTTTCCTTGTCGGGAGAGAAACGAGAAAAAGAAAAAGATGTAGAGAGATTTTGTAAAGCTGAATTTGGATGAAGGGGAGGGATAATTGTCCTCCTTTTTCTTTTCTGGGATTAAATACTTGACCGCTAGGTGATCGTCTGGTTAGGAAAGTGGTGTGGTTGCTTGAAAAGGTTTGTTTGGTTTGGCTTTTTTAAAACACCTTCCTATAAGTAGTCAGCATTCCATTAGCCCATCAAATCTAAAGTCTCGGGACGCGTTGGACTTCAGAGGACTTCAGAGGACTTCAGAGGAAGGAGCTGTTAGCTAGCATAATGAAACCAGCGTCTGTAACCCAGTTTGCTAGATTCTGGGAGTAAGTGCTGTTTTCCCACAGCCTTTCAGCTTTTACCTTTGGACTCTGCAGTGTGTGTGTGCTTGCCTTCCGTTACTTTCTGGCTTTCGTGACCTGTCTGATCCAGGGTTTCCATGTATGCAAAGTGATACATGTAAAAAAAAAAAAAATGGTAGCTGTAGTGTTTGTTCAGTTTGCCATATGTAAAGCTCTGAAATGTTACTAAGGTGCATTTACCCTCCTCCTAATACTGCATGCAAGTATGTTGATCAGTAGTAGACTGTTGTTTTCTTTTAACCTTATCTTGCATGGACAACTAATAAATAAATGTGCTTCTTTACTACTTCTTGGACCAAACCCTTTGAGTTTTCGTTGTGTGAGATGGAGTCTCACTATGCAACACTGACTGGTTTGGAACTCACTGTGTTGACCAGGCTGGTCTCTAAGAACGGAGGTCCACCTGCCTCTGTCTTGGGAGTGCTGGGATTAAAGGCGTGCATCACCATGCCCTATTGAAATGTTTTATTCATTTTTTAAATTTTACTATTACCTTTGATATCTTGAAATTCAGGCACAGGTTGAATAAGTATCCTTTTCCTAAAATTTTTGGAAACACAAGGCTAAACATGAAATTTACGGATGTGTCATGTATATCTTGTGTTTCCATGTTTATTTATACATGTATATTTATATTTTCAGCATGCCTGTGTTTTGACTGTCATCCCTCACATGAGATCAGGCCTAGATCCACTTGTGATGTCAGAGCTCAGAAGTTTTGGATTTTGGAGCACTTGGGAGTTTGGATTTTTGGATCAGAGATGCTTAACCTGTAGTGAGGTTTTGGTTGAGACTTATAATTAACTGTGTACATTTAAGGAATGATAAGTATTCTTTGCCAAAACTAAATACAGCTCCAAACACTCTAAGAGTCCCAAATCATTTTATGAAATGTGCTTTTCTTCAACTCTCACTGTCAGACTTACGATTTTGTTTCATGTCTAGGTGCATGCCCCCGCCATGCTCTCCTGTGACATATGTGGAGAAACAGTGACCTCAGAACCAGATATGAAGGCTCACCTCGTTGTTCACATGGAAAACGAAGTTGTATGTCCGTTTTGCAAGTTGTCAGGTGTAAACTACGATGAAATGTGTTTTCATATTGAAACTGCTCATTTTGAGCAGAATACACCAGACAGAAACTTTGAGAAGCTAAATGCAAGACATTATGAAAATCCAGACAGTAAGAATACCACCCTGCAGAATGCAATGGAAGTCAATTCAAGCATCCATTCAGCCTGTGCGTCCAATTTTCCAAAATATTCACCTCAAAGCCTTCCTAGAGATGGGATTTTAAAACATGAAGCTTTTCGTACACAGAGCATAACCGAATCTAGAAAGTACCCGAAAAGCCCAGAGAAGCAGTCTGGATTGTCTGTAATACAAGGACCAATTTACGGGACAACGTACAGTCTCCCCGAATGTCCATTTTGTGGAAAAATAGAAGGGCATAGTCAAGATATGGAGATGCATGTAAAGACAAAGCATGCCGGTCTCTTAGAGGCGCCATTAGAAGGTAAAGTGTTCAACTTACTTAAATTGTTATAAAAACAATAGTCTCACTTTAATCTGTGGTATCAAGTTGGCTTGTTCACTGTTACAAATGTGCTTTTAAGATTCAATTTCTGCCGGGCGGTGGTGGCACACGCCTTTAATCCCAGCACTCGGGAGGCAGAGCCAGGCGGATCTCTGTGAGTTCGAGGCCAGCCTGGTCTCCAAAGCGAGTCCCAGGAAAGGCGCAAAGCTACACAGAGAAACCCTGTCTCGAAAAACCAAAAGATTCAATTTCTGACGTATCTTATTCAGTTGCTTTGAAAATATATTCTCGATAGTAATCCTTGACTTAAGCTGTTGTCCACCCCTATGGCTTACCCGTTAATTTTTGCAGGATTTATATTTTAGATGTGTTTGCTTTTCATCTGTTTCCTACAGTGGTATTTTTTCACTCTGAGATAATAAAGGTATCCACTTATATTCTTATTTCTCACACTTTTATTTCATTTGAATTATGTGTATGTTGCGTGTACTAGTGTATATTGTGAGAGTTTGGAATCTAAAATTTTCCTATATTGATTCATAATAATTTTTTTTTTTTTTTTTTTTTTTTTTTTTGGTTTTTCGAGACAGGGTTTCTCTGTGTAGCTTTGCGCCTTTCCTGGAACTCACTTGGTAGTCCAGGCTGGCCTCGAACTCACAGAGATCCGCCTGACTCTGCCTCCCGAGTGCTGGGATTAAAGGCGTGCGCCACCACCGCCCGGCTAATTTTTAAGTTATTATATCTGTATGAGTCCATTTCTGGTCTTCCAGCTCCTATTTACTTAGCTATTCCTTACTACTCTGCTTCTTTAATTACTCATTTTTAACCTGTCATTGATATCAGAGAGGACAGTTCTTTTCATTATTTCCTTAGGCATTCTCATTTTATTTTTAAGATTTTTATTATTGATTGTGTCTGTGTCTGTGTCTGTGTGTCCATGTGCAGGTGCCTCTGGAGTCCAGAAGAGGGAGCTAGGGTTATGAGTGTGTGTGTGTGTGTGTGTGTGTGTGTGTGTGTGTGTGTGTGTGTGTGTCTGTCTGTGTGTCTGTCTGTGTGTCTGTGTGTCTGTGTGTCCATGTGCAGGTGCCTCTGGAGTCCAGAAGAGGGAGCTAGAGTTATAACTGGTTTTGAGCACCCTAACGTGGTTGCTGAGAACTGACTCCTGGTCTTTGGAAGAGCAACAAGTGCTCTTAACTGCTGAGGCATCTCTCCAACTCTTCATTACTTACTTATTTGCTTAATTTTTAGGACCATTTTATTAAATTCCACGAAAACTATGTTGAACTGTTGTTCGATGTTAAGTCGTAGTCCATTTTCACGTTAATCCGGGTTATCACTTATATCCCTCCATAGAGACTTCTCACTTTCTTCACTGTACATGCTCTTTTATTGAATTCACTTTTGCAAACTTATAGACGCATTGTCAATGTGTCCGTGCACTGATTCTCACCTAGGAAGTGTGACTGTGAGTGAGAAAGAGCCCCGCTGTCATTAGTAGAACAGAGGAAGTCAGAGTGGTGAGGTAGAAGGAGAGGTAAGTAGAAGAGGGACATCTGAATAGACTTCAGACATTAGCAGATACTGGCCGTGTTGATAACAAGTATGTCAGTTATGCTGTTGTGGAGCCCCTCTTCTCCACCTGTTAGAGCTAGGCTTTAGTCTTGCTACAATACTTCTGTCTGTCCTGGCCTGTTGGAGTCATCTCTTTAATTTCCTGTTCCCAAGTAGGCAGGGTGACTTCAGTGCTGAGCTTTGTGCTGGACACCTGAGTTCAATAGCTGACCACTTTTCATGATGAGTACTGGGAAGTTAGCACCCAAACCCTCTAGATTCTTACCCACTTGGTTTTGGTTTTCCTTCCTACTTTTCTTGTTTCAACCACAGATGTGAATGTTTATTATTTTCTTATATTATTCTCTATAAAGTAGTAAGAGAGCTCAGTACTGTTATCAATCTCTCATTTTGTCTCTAGAACCGGATAAGCACTTACTTCATTATTTAACACATTGTGCCATACTCACATCCCTGTATGCTCTGTTTCACAACCAAAAATCCAAGTCTTACAGATTAGCTGTCACCATCCAGTATACTCACCCAACACTGACATAAGCACCACCAGTGTTCAAACAATATTCTAAAATTAATACAAATATTAATTTCAAAATAGCGTATCTTTAGTTTGTGTATCTTGTATTTTGCCATAGCACATGTGTGGAGGTCAAGGGATGACATTTAGAAGTTAGTTCACCATGTGGGTCCCAGATACCAAACTCAGGTCATCAGTCTTGGTGGCTAGCACCTTTATCTACTGACCCATCTCACTGGCCCCCAGAAAAGTAGTTTGTTTTTTTTTTTGGTTTTTTCGAGACAGGGTTTCTCTGTGTAGCTTTGCGCCTTTTCCTGGAACTCACTCAGTAGCCCAGGCCGGCCTCGAACTCACAGAGATCCGCCTGGCTCTGCCTCCCAAGTGCTGGGATTAAAGGCGTGCGCCACCACCGCCCAGCTGTAGTTTTTAAATACAACTATAAAGAGCTTTTATTTTTACAATAAGGTTAGAAAGTAGTAGAAAGTCTTTGATATGTTTGGTTTGTTTGTTTGTTTGTTTATTGAGGCAGGGTCTCACTGTATAGCCTTGGCAGGCCTGGAAATTGATGTGTGGGCCAGCCTGGCTTTAACGTACAGAAGTCTGATTGCCTCTGCCTCCGTAGTGCCATGATTAAAAGTGTGCACCACTATGCCTGGTGACATGTTTAATGCTAACTACAAAAACATTTTACTCATCGGATAAAGTTGTGAGGTAGTCCTTGGTGTGGGATGAAAAGTTTAAAAGATCTACAAATTAAATGAGCCTATCTGTGTCTCTAATCCAGACTGCCATCAACCGTTCTATGACTGTCCCATGTGTGGACTCGTCTGTACAAATTACCATATTCTCCAGGAACATGTGGACTTGCATTTAGAAGAAAGCAACTTTCAACAAGGTATGTTTATGTCTAAAAGTATTTTAATTTCTACTTCCTAGAATACACATTTCTTTTAGGTTAACGATACAGTGAAAAAAGCCATACTGTTTAAAAGTGGAGCTGTTCTTTACATAATTCTTATGTAGCTGCACTGCTTTCCCTGAAGATGTCTTACAGAAAAGTTGTAAAGGATGAACTGTGGAGACTGTGGAGACAACATTCAAACCAAGGTTTTACTTGACATGTAGAGGGTTCACCATTTAAGATAATGCTTTGTAAATCGTTTGCCATTTTGAAGTTTTTATTGACAAGGTGAGGCCATTCTTTCACTGGTTTGAAGTAATGAAGTTAGCATTTAGCCAGCAAAAATTTTGAACTAAGAAGCTGCCAATTTTTAAAAACTACATGAATTTATGTGAGTCTTGTAGCTATTGTGTGACAAAACTTTCCCAGGGAAGACACAACACACATGTCTACTTACCCCAGATAGGGAATCTGTCTATGACAGACCATGGTAGTAGTGATACTACCAATGTTCAGTTTGGCGGGTCAGTGAGTTTTATTGGAGTTGCTCAACATGAGCATGGGTGAGGAGTTACTTACAAGAGCAGAAATGACTGAAAGACGGCTGCATCCCTGTCATGTGGGACAGCTCCCAAAAGCTGGAGCACACTGCACACAGCCTGCAGGCAGCTCACCAGGTTAGAGAGTGCCCTTTCCAAGAGATTCAGTGGGTCTAACCCTCTCCTAGACAGCTCAGCTGGGTTCTGCTTTTTCAGGCTGCTGGTCTGGTCTGAGTCTTATTTACACCTGTGCTCCGCTCACTGAATCTTTGCAGCTTGGCTCCCTTCTATCTGAGGGGGACCCTCGGCTTTTGTTGCTTACTCTGGCAGGGAGGGGCCTAGCAAATCTGGTCAGTTTCAGGGATTTCCTGCCGCTATTTTTCTTAAAGAGCTACCCTGCATGATGAAATGTTTCAATCTCAAGGAAACTGTTATACAGCAGTAACCTGAAAGTCTTGATATGTATGTTCAGTTGGTTGCCTGGCATCTAAAATTACTTATCTGTTTAATAATGACTTTACAAAATTTGTCTTATGTTCTCTCTTTTTTAAATTGTGTATGTGTTCATGTGTGTCCTTTGACTCTGGGACTCTTGTGAGCATCCCTACCAGAAATCTTGAGCCTTTGACCTCAGATTGGGCTCCCTGTCCTTTCCAAACTGGTTCTGGCATTTCCAACTTCTTGGTCTGACTTCTCTGTCTCTGGCTATCAGGAACTTTTCACTAGTATCTTCATGTGGCCCAATACCCTCATAACTCATGATGTTTAGTGATGTTCTCTCTGTCTCATTCTGGCTCGTGTGTGTGTGTGTGTGTGTGTGTGTGTGTGTGTGTGTGTGTGTGTGTGTGTGTGTGTGTGTGTATTTCTGTGTCTGTGTGCCTGTGTGTGGTGTTTCTGTCTTACCCTCAGCCCTGTTTTACTGGAGAACCCTGAAAAAATAAAGGAATCTAAGAAACAAGATACTATGCTGAAGCTACTGAGAAAAGAATCTGAGTTTCACTGGGAGAGAGTAAACAAGTCATTATGCTGTAAAATTACTCATCTTGTTTGGGTAAAACTAACTATAATGAAATAGTTGGAGGTAGTGAATATATAGTTTGTAATTCTTTATTACTTTCTTCTTTCTCTCTTTATAATTTCTTTAAAAAAATGAATCTCCATTAGTTGTATTCAGAGGCATCAATGAAAAGTGTCACTTAACTTTTCAACTTTTTTTTTTTCTCAGCAGATAATACTTCCTAATGTTGTCAGGAAGATCAACTCAGTTAGTTAATGAGAAGTGCTTGTTACCGCCTGAGCACTGAGTGAATATTGGTTGTTACTCTCTAACAGGCATGGACACAGTCCAGTGTTCTAGTGACCGAGAATTAGCTCACCAGCTTCAGCAAGAGGAAGACAGGAAGAGGAAATCTGAAGAATCAAGACAAGAAAGGGAAGAGTTCCAGAAGCTGCAGGTACAAAGATTAGTAACAGTTTTACTGAGTAGAGTTCTTATTTCCCAAATAAGCTTTTGAGATGTCAACCTATATCTGGAGATATGGCTCTACCATTAACAGATAAGATTCACAGCCAAAAAGATTTCTACCTAGCCTGTCCATGTTATGTAAAAACTGCTTGTATCTGTGTACTTTATAGTTTGTTGGGGTGGGGGGGGCTCACTTAAAAGTAGCTATTCTCCAAAGCTGGAGAGATGGCTTAGCAATTAGGAATGCTTGCTGCTCCGGCAGAGGACAGTTATAAGAGTTGTAGAATTATAACTGCTTATAATTCTAGCTCCAGGTGATCCCATTTCTTCTTCTTACCTTCACAGTCACACACATATATACACACACAAAAAAATTTAAAAGATAAATAAATAAATAAGTTGTATCCATTCTTGACTATGTGGCACATGCCTTTAGTCCCAGTGTTAGGGAGACAGAGGAACATGAATGAATCTCTTGAGTTTGAGACCAGCCTGGGACCCATCTCCAAAAAATCCCCAAACAAAACAAAGCAGTGTACCATCTGTTCAGATACTAGAATAATCATTTCAGGTAAAATATGTGAAAATGTTCACAGAAAACACACAGGGGTTTGTTGTTTTCTTTTTTCTTTCTTTCCTGTGTTTAAATGAAGAATCAAAGTAAAGAGTTTAGTGATTTGCCCCAGATTAGACAAAGATTAGGTAGAAAAATGTTCATGTAAAACTATGTAAATGAGGGGCAGATCATGATAGTGTACTAAGAATCCGCCTGTCTGTTTACTTAAAATTATTATGTATCTCTCCTTAGTCTTAAATTCCCTTAAAGATCACAATTTCTGGATTGGAGAGATGGCTCAGAGGTTAAGAGCACTGGCTACTGTTCTAGAGGACCCAGGTTTGGTTCCCAGCACCCACATGGCAGCTCATAATTTCAGACATTTTTATTTAATGAATGTTCAGAGGTTGGTGTTTCATGATGTTTGAGGGCACATTTTCCTTATGTGAGTGTAGTAACTATTGGATTAAACTTGCAGCATCTGAGGATTTTTAATGCATTAAAAATTTTAATGCATGTTTCTTCTTTTTCATTTCTAATTTGTGGACTATGGCTATTTGTACTGATAATGCTTGTAGAGTTTTTAAATGTCATTTGTATGTGTTAATAGACTAGTATAAATATAAAGGGTTTGTGAGTGAATAGATCTGAAAATGTTCCCAGATTTACATACATCTGAAAGGCTTTTTTTTTTCTCTCTCTCAGACATCTTATTCATGACTATTTTTCCTTGAAATGAGTTTTGGAAGATCTTAGGGTTTTTACCACCTCACAATTCATTAGTTATTCATTTATAATTTAGGATTTTGACCACCTCACAGTTCACTAGTTCTTCATTTATTTGCAAACTGCTTTTCATATCAGAATTCAGATGAATGAGAAGAATTGTTTTTTCTAAGTCTTTTTCTTGCCGTCCACACTAGTTCTACAGCACCGCAGCCATGGTTGTCTACATTAACAACTTAAGGGAGGGATAACTAATCTGGACTCACAGTGTCTGACCATCATGATAGGAAACACATGGAAAGACCATTCACATGACGGTGGACCAGATGTGACAGGAACCGAGCCTGCTCCTTGATGGCCTCCTTTTGCCAGGGAAGCACAGCTTTCCACACGTCCACAACCTCCCCAAACAGCACCTTGGTCTGGGACATAGTTATTCAAAACACGGCCTGTTGTTTGGGTACAGTGCCTTTTGAGTATCAGCAATAAGAAAGTCCCTAACATTTAAGGAGTTTTGTTACTGTGTTAGTTACTTGTTGCTGTGATCAGATGCCTGACAAGAAGCAGCATAAAGGAGGGAGCCTTACAGTTGGGGGGGATGCAGTCTGTTAGAGCAGCAAGACATGGCAGGAGGAATGGGTGCTCACACTGCATCCACAGTCAAGGAAGCAAGAAAATGGTTACAGGTCTCAGTTCACTTTGTCCTTTGTATTCAGTCTGGAACCCCAACCCATAGGATGATGGTGCTGTACACATTCAAAATGGGTTTCCCACTTCAATTAACCAAATCTATAAGCTATCTCACATTCATTCCCCGGGGTTGTTTTCATGGTGATTTTTGTTTTTACGCGTGTGTGTGTGTGTGTGTGTGTGTGTGTGTGTGTGTGTGTGTGTGTGTGTGTTCCTGTGCCCAGTGCCATAAAGCACACGTGGAAATCAGAGAACACCCTTGGGAATCAGTTCTCTCCCTCCACTATGGGTTTCAAAGATCTAATTCAGGTCATCAGCCTGGCATGGTAAACACTTTTACACACTGGGTCATTCCAGCAGCTCTTCCTGCTGATTCTAAATCTCCTCAAGTTGACAGTCAAAACACTGCAACTCTGCCATTTGTCAACTTGACACCCAAACACATCATTTTTAAACCATAGTTTTCCACCACTTGTCTCCTGTGACTATCCATCAGTCCAACCTCAAAAGTCCCCATAGTCTTTAATAATGTCAGGACTGTTCGAAAGTGTAAGTACGGAGTCTCTTAGCACACTCAGGAGGCACTGTCTTTTTTTTTTGAGACAGGGTTTCTCTGTATAGACTTGGAGCCTGTCCTGGATGGGATCTCGCTCTGTAGACCAGGCTGGCCTAGAACTCACAGAGATCCACCTGCCTCTGCCTCCTGAGTGCTGGGATTAAAAATGTGTGCTACCACTGCCCAGCTTCAGGCACTGTCTTAACTGGAAATTCCTATAACATTACAAAAAAAAAAAAAAAGTTTCATGCTATCTCATAATGTACAATGCATTCATTTTTACTTCAGAAGATCGTATAGTCTCTAATACAGTACTGTTCAAAAGTCAAAGCACAGAATCTTTTGTGAGGCTCACACAATCTCTGAACTGTAAGCCTCTCTAATATTACAAAACAAGTTTCGTGCCTCTACCATATGATGGTACAGAATAGATGTTCTGACTCCATAAAGGAAGAATAGGGACATAGCAAAAGAAATATCAGACCAAAGCAAAACACAGCCCAGCAGACCAAGCACCAAAACCTGCAGCTCCATGTTAGGCATCTGGGCCTCGTGATGGACTCACTGGGCTCCAGAGGGCTTGGGTAGTCCTGCCTCTCTCGCTCTGCTGCCTCTAACACAAATAGCCTTTCTTTTGGACCATTTCACTCTGCCTACAGCTTTCCTCAGTAGATGTCCTGTGGCTCTGTCATCTCCAGCATCCTAGGATCTCTATTACAACTTATGCTTTACCTTCACAGCTTTACCCACTGACCTCTTGGGGCCTTCTTGCTGTGACTGCTGTGGGAGGACCCCGCCACACACTCATGGCCTCAGTGGCTCTCTAGACCCATGGTGCAAGACCCAGTGAGTCTCGTATCATTCATGCCTGCAAAATCACCACTTTGACAACACTCAAATTCTGTTACTTTCTTGGGATGGAGCCTGGCCCCTTGGACCATAGTTGGCATCTGACCTTGAGTGTCAACCATGGGAAAACACTTTCCTACATGATGGTTTTTGATTAGGGAACCCTTCAGTGGCATTCTCAGTTTAGGCCCTCTCCTTTGGAATGAATTGCCTTTCTTTTCATTAGATAGAGCCTTTAGTGGATATAAGTAAAGAATCTTTCCTGTTGTCTCAGGGCACATTTCTCTCTTAATGTGCTTGTCTCTGTAACAGTTATCTTAGTTACTACTGTATTGCTGTGAAGAGACACCATACCAAGGCAACTCTTATAAAAGAAAGCATCTAAGTGGGGTCTTGTTTACAGTTTCAGAGGGTTAGTCCATTATCGTGGTGGGGAGTATGGCAGAGGCAGGAAGACTAAGAGTGGGAATTCACCTTGATCAGCAGGCAGCAGGCAGAGGGAGAGCCTGGACCTGGCATAGACTTTTGAAACCTGAAAGTATACCCCAAGTGACACACTTCCTTCAACAAAGCCATCCCTACTCCAACAAGACTACACCTCCTCATCTTTCCCATACGGTTCCACTAACTGGGGACCAAGTCTTCAAACGTAGAGCCTATGGGGCCATTCTCATTCAGATCACCACAACAATTAACTGCTGCTTAAAAAATAAAAGTTATTTGTGGGTATGAGTGTACACATGCCATGGCAAGCATGTGGAAGTTAGAGGCAAACTTCTGGGAGTTGGTTCTCTCCTTCCAACATAGGGTGTGAGGTTCTGAAGTCAGATAATCAGGTTTCAGAAGCAAATGTCTTCACCCACGGAGCTATCTCACCTGCAGCTGCTTTCATACCTGTTTTGTCTGTAACTTTGAGCTAACACTTTTCCTTACCACTTCGTTTTTCCAGCGCTCTGTCTACCTTGTGCTCTACAGTAGACCTACATAAGGGATAAGCTGTAATCATGATGCAGTCTGAATGCTGTCTTGTCCTTACCGGTTCATGACTCCTTCAACTTGAGTCAAGTTCTTAGCACACAAGCAGGATGAAGCTGAATTCTTTGCCAGAAGATATCCTGAATGGCTTCTAGCCCAGTCTGCCTCCGAAACCTCCTGAGCCAGCCAATCCTCCACTCTACATTTTTCCTGGCATTCTGGTCTTCCCATTCTATCAGAATGGCCCCTTACGCCCTGCTTACAGTATTCTAGGGCTTTTTGAGCCTGAAGTTCCAAACTCTTCCACAGTGCCCCTCAGACAGGTTCCGGAGACCTGAGAACTCTGTAGTTGTTTCCTCCAGTAGACGCCCACTCCTTCAGCGTTCCTACACCTCACTTGGTGCTTTGCTCAAATAACGGATGAGAAGCACCTTAGGGAAGGTGGCTTTCTATGAACAGGCTGAGGAAGGTGTGGCTGCTGGTCACGTGACATTCACAGCCAGGACGCAGGGACAGATGAGCGAACATCTTGATCCTTTTTATTCAGTCTGTGAATTACAAGGGATGGTGTCGTGTTTAGGGTGGGTTTCCTGTCTCTATTAGCTCAATCTAGACAGATTCACAGACATGCCCTGAAGTGCTTCTATAGTGAATTTAAGTCCCTTCAACCCTGATAATCAAAGATTAACCGTGACACAGGTGTAGCTTTGTAAGTTGTTTGGACCTCAGGAAGCTTATTCATAAAGGCAGTTTATGTGTTTGAGTCTCAGTCCATTTTGCACAAACACAGCCCATTTACTCTGTAGCATGATTGAGTGATTTGTGGGTAAAATGGGACTCTGGGAATTAGAGTTGGTCCCTTTACCAGCTGTATCTTTACAATTTTGCCTTTCACAAGACCTTTAGCAGAAAGATGGGTCTTTCATTCCTATACTACCAGGAAAGCAACTAATTATTTATAAGAGCTACAAAAGCTTACAGAGAAATATCTAATTATTAAGTTATGGATGTATGGTTTAATTTTCATAAAAATCTTTACAGTTACTTGTATGAAAAATTCATAAACCAGACTATTTCAATGTACATTTCCAAAAATTAAAAACCAGTTGTAAGTTTCCATTTGGTTGAAGTACGGGGGGCACAAAACTAAGTTATTTGCTTTTCTGTTCAATAGCGGCAGTATGGTTTGGATAACTCTGGAGGTTACAGACAACAGCAGCTGTGGCATATGGAGAGAGAAGTAAGCAGGGGAAGAATGCATCCCTCTGAATTTCATAGCAGAAAAGCCGACATGATGGAATCAATAGCTGTTGGTATTGATGATGGAAAAACAAAAACTTCCGGTGAGTGCTTAAAACTCCAAGCTGCAGTTTCATATTGCATACACCACTGCATCTATCACTCGAGTTTGCTGAATTTTCAGTCAACAGTTTATTTAGATAGTTTCAGGTGAGATTGTATGTTCACACTTTTTTCCAAAAAGTTTAAAACTAAACTTCTATTTTTATAGTAAATAAGTCACTTAAAATAATTTAGTTTCGGACTGGAGAGATGGCTCAGAGGTTAAGAGCACTGACTGCTCTTCCAGAGGTCCTGAGTTCAATTCCCAGCAACCACATGGTGGCTCACAACCATCTGTAATGAGACCTGGTGCCCTCTTCTGGCCTGCAGTCATACATGCTGTATACATAATAAATAAATAAATCTTAAAAAAAAAAAAAATAATAATAATAATTTAGTTTCTATTGTGTTAACTAACAGCAATGGGGAATGAACCTTTAGGGTTTTTAAAAAACATTTTTATTAGCATATATTAATTATATGTAATATGTTTCATTATGATATTTTCATACAGGTATGTAATATATTTTGGTGACACCCCCCACCACCCCACCACCCTCTTTGGTCCTCCTACTCCTGCTGCACCCTTTATTCCTTTCCCAGCCTGTGTTTACCACGACCCCTTGACCCCCTCCCACATCTGCTTCCAGGTGTTTTTTTAATCTGTTTGTTAGGTTTACTTAGTTTTGGGTAAGGGTTACGTATAGGGACATAGATAAAGGGTTATTTACACAGCATGGGTCAGGGAAAAGATGTGAGTTTCACCACTCTCCAACCCCCAGGAACCATCAGCTTCCTATAGATCTGAGGGAGGGGAGGGGCCTTACGAGCTCCCAGCTAGCAATGGGTTAATGTCTGTAAATCCTCAGAGAAGGGTGGGTCCTTGTGAGCGCCTCTCTCCTCTGTGACAGGGTGTTGGCAAGCTCAGTACTGTTGCAATCGTCACTGCTGCTTAGTTGGAAAGCCCCCAACCCTGCCATGCCTGGGAGACAGCTCTTCTGTTTCTCAATCCCCCTTCCTTGATGTTTGCTGAGCCTTGGAGGGGTTGATGTAGGTATCCCATCTAGGACTGAAGAGGAAATAGTCAGTTCTTTGCCTAGTTACTGACACCCACTACCAAACACTAATCTATGGATGTAAATATAAACATTTAGAAGACAGGTCAATAGCATAGCATGTCAGTTTGGCAAAACTTGCTTTCCTACCAGGGCTGGTGAGTTCCCTACCCAGGGGGCTTTTGGCAGTGGTTACATCACCAAACCAGACTTTGCTCTTGTAGATACACCTTTAATCCAGTCAGAAAGTGCCTGGTTACCCCAAAGCAGTCATGTCACTGAACCGTTAGCTTAAATTATTTTTTGTCTGAACACATTACAAAAACATAATGTAAGCCACCCACAGAATTTTACATCTCTTAGAGACACATTAAAGGGAAAAAAAGCCCCATAAAATTAGAGAAGCATTTCAATTTATGGTAGATTATGTTTTGATAAATCCATTTCAAGTTGAAAATATTATAAGTTAAAATTGCATTTTGTATATACCTAGCCTACTGGACACAATAGCTTCCCAAGATGTTACACTGTTCACCCGGGCGGTGGTGGCGCACACCTTTAATCCCAGCACCCGGGAGGCAGAGGCAGGCAGATATCTGTGAGTTCGAGGCCAGCCTGGTCTACAAAACGAGTTTCAGGAAAGGTACAAAGCTACACAGAGAAACCCTGTCTGGAAAAAAAAAAAGATGTTACATTGCTCATTCTGCAGTTACCTTCCTAATGTGGTGACTGACTGGAAGCACTCTGTGGAAAGTAGCTTACTTCATACCTATCCATAGTTCAGGAACACTTCAACAGTCAAAGTGTGGTTTCTACTCAACGTGTTGCTTTTGCAGTGAAGTTTAAGAAAATTCCTATTGAACTGTCCTAAGTCTAAATCCCACCTTCTAATAGTTTAAACCTAGTATCTACAGCATGATTTCAACATATTGTCAGTATGAAGAGGGGTTTTTCCATAGTGTAATAGTTACCATGCTCATCTCACAAGAACTATTAATTGAAATGTTTTACACTCTTTGTATAGTCTTCCAATTTTTTTTATATTTACTGCTTTACAGCACATTTCAGTTAGATAAGCTACAGTTCAAATGCTCAATAGCCTCGTGTGTCATGGCCACCCTGTTGCTCATTACATTTTTGGATACTAAAAGCAGTGTATACATTGTTTCTTCTGGGCCCAAATGAATATTCTTATGTACTTGATATTTACAGTGTGTGTAACTTGTCTAGGACTTGCATTGTCCACTAGCTGTAGGGCTAGCTAGTATTAACAATCAGATCTGCCTTATTCAAGATGGTATGTCTCTTTCTCTGGTGAGTGGCTTTTTTTTTCCAATTATGTTTTTTTATGTTTACTAAGGTACTAACACAGTTTATGTGGAAGCAGTTGCATTCCATGACTAGATCTTTTTTTTAAAGGCATGATCTCACAGGGCTAGAGAGATGGCTCAGTAGTTTAGAGGACTTTTTGCTCTTAGAGAGAACCCAGTTCAACTCCCCATACCCACATGGTAGCTCACCACAGTCTGTAACTCCAGATCTAGGGGATGGAGATGTGTGTGTGTGTGTGTGTGTGTGTGTGTGTGTGTGTGTGTGTGTGTGTGATTTATTTATTTATTTTTAAAGACATGATCTTATTATATAGCCCATTTTGTCTTGCAACCTGGCTTTGTAGACCAGCTGGTCTTGAACTCACAGAGATCCACCTATCTCTGCCTCCCAAGTTTTATGATTAAAGCCATGTACCACTGTGCCAGACCTGTATATGGATCTTTAGGTAGAAGTTTTAAATTTGAATATAATCATATTTCTCATGTTTTTTGGAGGGAAGTTTGAGGCTCGGTAGCACAGGCTGGAATTCACTTGTTAGCCCTGGCTATCCTTAGACTCTTAGCAAACCTCTGCCTCATCCTTCTAAGTGCTGGGATTGCAGGAATGAGCTACCACACACAGATCTGTCAGTTGTTGTCTTGATTGTGTGTGTTCTGTTTGTCTTAATAAGATGGAAGGGTTTCTTTAAAGATCACAAATGTGCATTCTTTAAATATGCTATTTATATTTTTATTTTAAAAATATATTACAGGTGTAGAAGTTTCACCTGCATGTATATCTGTGCACTGCTTAGTGCCTGGTGCCCACATGGGCCAAAATTGTGCATCAGATCCTCTAGAAGTGGAGTTACCAATGGTTTTAGCCACTACATGGGTGCTAGGAATTGAATCTGGGTCCTCTGGAAGAGTATCCGTGAGACAGTTCTACAGTCCCTATATTTTTATTTTTAATCTACCTAGTATTGGTTTATTAAGGGGTCAGGGTGGGAATCGAAGGATCAATGTTATGTTTGCCAGCACTTATATATGACAGAACTAGTTTCTATAATATCATTTATTGAGTCTGTTTTCCCTGTAAAGGTGTCAGATCCCCTGGAGTTTGTGTTACAGTGTGTTTGAGCTGCCCAGCGTGGGCACTAGGAACTGAACTCACGTCTTTTATAAGAGTAGCAAATGTCCTTTTCTGCTGAACCATCTTTCCATGCCAAAAATCCATGGCAAAGATTTTTATGTTTTTGTGAATTATACAAGTGTCTATTAGATCAGTCATTATTTAATACCCCTTTACATATTTACAGCCTTGTTAATTTTAACAATAAAATATAATTTAACAAGATGTAGCTTTTTTAAAAAAAACATCTAAGGAAATTTAGGAATAAAAAATACTTGTTATAAGAAAAAAATTTTCTTTAATGTGGTTGTATGATATCATTGCTAAGACAAAAGTTACCAGGAAATGAGGTATTTCTGTCTTATATGTAATATGCATGCCAGAGTATACTTGAACATATATTACTTTATTCTTTTAGGTTTTCCCCTTTTTATTCTTAAAGGACTGTCTTAAATCTTGATCTCATCTGAGTCAACATGTATCTTTCTGTTCTGAGAGTGCCTGTTCCATGTCATTTCATCATTTTTTTCTCCATGTGTAAACTCAATACTCAGTCACAAGTCATTTCATTCTTCTTTGTCTTGAATGTGAGTCTTGTTTAAGTGTATATTTTCTAAGATTGATATCTGACTTCTGCTCTTCATGATAGTGGCATAGCTACAGCTATTGGTTAAAGGATTGTTTTGATTTATTGTTTTGTTTTTTACTTGTCTCCCTAAAGACATATTTCAGTGTATTCCATTCAAATAAAATACATATAATGACTTCTCTTTTTTCATGCCACATACCATGAGAAAGCATGAACCACAGAAAAGTCATCACTGCCCATTAGCTTCAAGTTTTTAAAGGAGGCAAAACGTACACAAAGAACTGTAATGTTCTGCTGTGACAAAGTATGACTGGAGAAGTAGGGTCAAGAAAAAATAAATGCACTGGTTGTTTTTAAGAGTCAGAAGAAGGTAACTTGAAGATGATGTTTGGTCCTTATAGGTTTTTTAGAATTCTAAATGGAAAAATATTCTAAAGGGAAGAATCATATGTAAAACTTGTCCAAATACCTTGCTTAATGAAATTCTAGCACTCTAGTCTAGGGCCATATTTCTAGGGATATTGTCCCATTTATCTCTCTTTGGTTAGCACTTACTATCCTGTTATATATACAAAGTACAATACTGAAGTTAAATTAAAACTCATAGGCAGGATATTTCATTGTGAGATCACAAACAAAATTATGTCCAGAAGAATAAAAAATGGAGGTCAGATGGAGGACCCTGGCATAAGCTTTATGTGCTGAGGATTGGTACTGATGCTGTAGCCTCTCAGGAGATACATACTTTAGATGGAAACAGATTAACAAGTCTTCGCAAGCTGCAGTGGTGCATGTAACAAATGGAAAGACAAGAAGAGTATTCATTCTGTGGAGGTGCTTTTGTGTCCTGGGCTTTGCAATTGAAGAGCTTAAAGATGCAGACAACTTCAGTTCAGTGCAGGGAGTGCCATTTTAGTGTTAGAAAACTTGGGTTGTGGGCACAGTGAGAACATGAGCTAGGGTTGTAGCAGTGAGAAGATGAATTTAAAGTAGAGTTGGTAGGGTTTTTTGTGGAGCTTGAGGCTGATGTTAGATGTAAGCAGCCATGTAATGGTGATAACGAATCTTCCTAAGTATTCTAAATCTCTCCTATTTTAGGAATTATTGAAGCCCTCCATAGATATTATCAGAACACTGCCACAGATGTGAGGTGTGTGTGGCTCTCTACAGTGGTGGATCACTTTCACTCATCTTTTGGGGACAAAGGTTGGGGTTGTGGTTATAGAAATTTCCAGATGCTGCTTTCATCATTACTACAAAATGATGCGTATGGTGACTGCTTGAAAGGTATGTAAAGTACTGTTATCCTCCGAGTTTATAATATACAGAGGGTATTATGAATAAGTGTCATAGAAACTCTTGTGGGTTCTTAGTGGAATATATGTTACTACGTGATATTATTGTTCAGCTTATTAGTACCTGGCCTTGTGACTTGTTGGCTTACATAATTTCAGGTATGTCAATTCCTTGTATTCCAAAAATTCAGTCCATGATTGAAGATGCATGGAAGGAAGGTTTTGATCCTCAGGGAGCCTGTCAACTTAACAACAAATTACAGGGAACAAAGGCCTGGATTGGAGCATGTGAGATTTATACACTTCTGACCTCACTGAGAGTAAAGTATGTACCTGCTAACTCCAGTTAATATTATTATATTCATTTGCAAATTACCGGCATTAAATTTAGTATTGACTAAAATTAAGTACCTTGGCTATTTTTTCCATGCTGTGATAAAATATGCTGACCAAAGCAACTTAAGTGAGAAAGGGTTTATTTTGGCTCACGTTTCAAAAGATACAGTCCATCGTGGTGGGGAGATGGGGAAGGCATAGAACAGGAAGTAGACTGGCTGTCACATTGCATTGGCAGTCAGGAAGCAGAGCTTCAACAGGAAATGGGAACCTGCTGTCAAGGTTCAGGGCATGCCTCCAGTGATCTGCTTCCTCCAGCAAGGCTCCACCTCCTGCAGTTTCCACAACTTTCCCAGATAGCACTACCAGCTGAGGACCAAGTCTGACAGGAGCCTACAAGGGACATTTCACATACAAACTATGGTGGAAACTATTAACAGTTCTGAATATTTTTGAGGTTTCATTGCCGTGAGAGACAAGGATGCATTGTTTATGCTGGGACTTAAAATAATCAAGCTATTAAATGCTTTTGGTTACACTTTATAAAATATTTTTTGAGTAACATAGAAGTGAGCCTACTTCAACAACCTCATTTATTCAAGATGACTCCATTTAAAAGAAGTATACCACCATAGTCTGAGGCCAAGCAGGAGATACATGGATATGAAGGTGTGAACTCACACATTTTTTTATGCTCTTCACCAGTATTGTCTGTAACTGGAATTGAAGAAAATTGAATGTATTCAGAATATTTTTATATTTATTTCTGGAAAGTATTTAGAATGCTTTTAATGTAAAGAAATAACTGAGGATTAAAATCAGAATTCAGATTCTTTTTTTCTTTTAAAAAAATTACAAAAACCTGATCTATTTCTGTGTTTGCACTGTTATAAATTAGCTAGGTATAAAAAAATTTTGCTAGGAGTCAGTTTTCTTTTTTAATGAGCCTTAAAAATTGCTATTTTACTATTAAGTTATATGTATACTGCCTGTTTGTGTATATGTGCACATGAGTGCAGGTGCCTTTGGATCCCCGAGAGCTGGAGTTAACAGCCAGTTGTGACCAGATGTGGGTCTTCTGCAAGAGTAGTATGTGCTTTTAAGCACTGAGCGATTTCTCTAAGTTCCCGAGTTTTTTGTTATTATGTATGTGTTGGAGTGTGCATGTGGAGGTCATAGACAAATGTGTGGAGTTGGCCTCTCCTTCCTCCCTGATGTGGGTTCCAGGGATGCAGGTCACCAGGTCACCAGGCTTGCAGAGCAAACACTTTTCCTCATGGAACCATCATCTCACCAGCTCCAGAGTCAGTTTCTAGTTGATGATCAGGGATAGAGACAGTAGACCAAAAGTGACTGTGTCCTAGACTCTAGCACGTGGGTTTTCAAAGTCCAGCATGGCCCTCATTTGCTGTGCAGGGAGACTTTCCGTGTTAGGAAATCTTTGTAACCCTTAGCTCATCCATCAGTCTTAACATGAGTGGGGATTGGAATAATTGTTTTCCCCACAAAATGATAGTTTTTCTAAATAAGAGTAAAAATTATATTTACTTTTTTCTTCATAGCGAAGTAATGGATACATAAATTGGTTCTGAATTAAGTTTTTTTGTTGTTGTTGTTAGGATATTTACATTTATGCAGAAATTGTCTCTAAATTATCTGCTTTGTCAATTGTTTAGGTGCCGCATTATTGATTTTCACAAGCCAACTGGTCCTTCGGGTACACACCCTCGCTTATTTGAGTGGATACTGAACTATTATTCTTCAGAGCGGGAAGGGAACCCAAAGGTTGTGTGTACATCTAAACCTCCTGTCTATCTCCAGCACCAGGGTTAGTAGATCACACAGAAACGTCACTTTTAAGATAGCAGAGTGACTGTTGCTTAAGGGCAGGGCAGGATTGTAATAGTGGAGGTGACGGGCTGGGAGGGGCTGTTGTGACCAAATGTCAGAGCTGCTTGTAGTTCTAATACGTTCTTGGGTAACACAGCTCTTGGAGCCTTGGCACTTCCTGTGGCCTTTTTCTGGTTCACTGTTCTCATATTCATCCCTGGCCTTCTTCCTGTCTTTACCAACTCGTCACCATGTTGAGCCTTTCTAGACTGCACTTATTTAAACGTGCAAGTGTGTGTGTGTGTGTGTGTTCTGAACACACAGGAGCCCACACAGAGACTGCAAATGTGTATGTGTGTGTGTGTGTGTGTGTGTGTGTGTGTAGTAATAGATGTAATATATTAACTGTTACTTATACTTTGACTAGGTCACAGTCGAACAATTGTTGGAATTGAAGAGAAAAAAAACCGAACATTGTGTTTACTAATATTTGATCCTGGATGTCCGTCCCGAGAAATGCAGAAACTGTTAAAACAAGACATAGAGGCTGGTAGTCTCAGGCAGCTGCGGAAATCTGTGGGAAATCTAAAACATAAGCAGTACCAGATAGTAGCCGTAGAGGGCATTCTTTCGCCAGAGGAGAAAGTTGTAAGTATCTCAGTATTGGATGAAGTGGCTTAAAATTTTCTGTCTCGAAAAACCAAAAAAAAAAAATTTTTAGTTAAAATCAACGTTATCTCTTTTTACCTCCTCACAACTCATTCTATTTCATGAGATGACAAATACATTTGTCTGTAACATCACTGAATTTTGGGGATGGCCATTTTTAAATTTAGATGATACCTCAATGTCATTTAGTTGCTGAACTCATCTTCATAAAAAATTTAATTTTATAATTTTAATTTTTGATGTCAGGTAAGTGATCATTAGCAATAATGTGTTCTAAAAACAATCTATAACCTAACTCAGGTGGTCTTATTGATTATTAAATTTTGATTCTGAAGCTGTATTTTATCCTTTTATCTTCTGATTATACTCAGTTCTAGAACAACTGTTGCCTTTATCCTTTGTAGTTATGTGATGAATTCCGAATTACTGAAGAATTTCTAGGCATTAGAACACCTCCACTGAGGTTGTGAGCTGCAACTACATCATAGCACACCAAGCCTAGAAAATGCATAAGATCCCAGATTGTAAAGATGTTATATTTTATTTTATTTTTAATTGCATGTATTTGTGTATGTCTGTGTGGGAGATTGTACATGGAGTGTAGCTCTCAGGGAAGCCAGAAGAGGGCATTAGATCCCATGGAACTGGAGTTACAGGTGGTTGTGAGCTGCTGCATGTGGGTTCTGGGAAATTCATTTGGGCCTCCTGCAAGAGCACACTGTCCTCATAACCATCGAGCACAGCTCCAGCCTGAGGTCTGGAAATTTTATGAGAAAATTAGAAAGAGTGCTTATTTGAGGACCTCATATTTGTTTCCCTCTAAAGACGAAACAGGGCTTGAGAGGGACTTGGGAAAGAACAGGATCAAAGGGAAAGGAGTAACATTTGAGACAGGAGCTAGCTCATCTCAGCTCACCTTGAAATAGAAATAACCAGGGTTGCTTGCTGGGTTACTCCATTTAATTATGCTTTAGAAGATTTCTTTGCAATGTCTCTAATCCCCAATTGCAGTCTCCTTTGTAATCCTATTGCTAGCTTGGCCAGATAAAGTGAGGGTTCGTTTTAATTCTTCTCAAGTGTCCTGATGCTTGCTTACCAGTGCACAGTAACTTTTGAGAGTGTAGTGGTGGTCAGGTGTTGCCATGGGCTCCAGGTGAACAACATCTTAGCTGGCTTTTATGTTTCCAGTTTTGGAAAGTGGGTCACTGTTGCTGTTAGAATACCAAACATGTTTTTTCTGTTCTTTACTTTTGACTTTGTTCCTTGGGGATTAAGGGCTTGTTAGACAGTAGCTGTGCCTTTAAGAATTATCAGCATCCTAAGCGCTTACATATATCAGTGTACATGACATCACTGTAAGGTAAATGGTTATCGTTCCCATGTTATAAATGAGGACACTTATAATGAGTGGTAAAGTCAGACCTGCAGTGTGGGCAGTTCATCAGTGCTCGGCTCTGTGTTGACTCTTGAAGGGATCTAGCCATCTATCTCTCTAGCCCAAGTTCTGATACTTTTTACTAAGTTTTACTAAATTATTTCTCTTTTCTTTTTGGTATTTCATACATGTATACAAGACATTCTGATTATTCTCACCACTGCCGCCTTTTCTGCTTCCCTCCCACCCCATCAGCCCACTCGTGGTTCTGGGGTTCTGGTTTTTTTTTTTCAAAAGAAAATTTTTTTTGAGGCAGGTGGCTGACCTGGGACTCATTATATAGACCAGACTGTCCTCAGAAATCACAGAGACTGGCCTACCTCTGCTTCCCAAGTGCTGAAATTAAAGGTGTATACCACCATGTCCCGCCTTATTCATAATTTTAAATTACACTTATTTTTTATTATTTTTAAACTTGTGTGTGGTATGTGGGTGTGTGTGTATGTGTGTGGGGGGGTGTGTGGGTGTGTGTGCAGGCAGGCAAGAGGACAGCATTTGGAAGTTGTTTCTCTCCTTTTACCGTGTGAGTGAGTCCCAGGCCTTAAATTCAGTTTATTAGGTTTGGCAGGAAGCGCCTTTACCTACTGAGCCATTCCACTGGCCCTGTTGTTACGATATTCTAATAATTGTTTACTGTTATTCACAAACAGAGGTTGACATTCAAAACTTGTTCTGTTCTTGACACTATCTTAAGATGTTTGCTGTGAGTATATTTTGAGTAGTTGTTTATTCCAGACCTGTCTAGATGTTTAAGCGCTTATTAGTTGAAGGAATAAATACCTTCTAATTAAGGTTACTTAAAAAATAAATAAACATGTCCATAATAGCCATTAGCCATATCCTCAATTTTAAGAAGATCTTATTTTTGTATTTGTGTGTGTGCCTGTGTGCACACCACACTCGAGTTATACCAGAATATAAGATGGCATCAGAAGGCATCAGACGATGGCATTAGAGCCACTGTGGCTAGAGTTACTGGTGGCCGTGAGCTGCCCAGTGTGGGTGCTGGGAACTGAGCTTACATCTTCTGTAAGAACAGCATTCTCAACACTGAGCAGTTTTCTAGCACCCTATTTTCACTTAAAAAAATTTTTTTCCAACTTTTGAGACAAGGTTTCATGTGGCCCAGGCCGGTCTTGAACTCACTGTGTAGCCGAGGTTAACTGTGAACTCTTCATTCTCTTACCTCAGCCTCCTGGATTATTGGTGTTTAATACCATGCCTTGCTCCTTTTCACATCTTGATGATGGTTGTTAATTTGCCTCACTACATTCTTAGTTTTTTATTATGTTATCCCACTACTTTGAATTTGATTTAACCAAATTGGTTAAGTTTAGCTTAGTTTAATATGCTTTAGTTTGTAACCCAAATTTGGAAGCAGCACAGTGAATGAAATTTTCTATTTTCTTTTAATATTTTTCTAACTCTGTAAGAATTTTTTATTTGTATATAATATATTTTGATCATGTTTTCCTCCCTCTATTCCCCCAACTCCTCCTAGATCCACCTCCACCACACACACAGAGTCCAGTTTGTGCTCATATAGTCCTGGGTATGAGACCAGCCACTGGAACATGGTCAACCTACCAGGGGCCACACCCTGAAAGAAAACTGACTCTTGCTCACCCCAAGGCTGGAATACTAACTCATAATAAATAAGGATTTTGTTGTTGTTGTTTTTGTTTTTGCTTTTGAGACAGAGTCTCACTCTGTAGCTCTGCTGTCCTGGAACTCACGATGTAAACCAGGCCCACCTTGAACTCACAGAGATCCACTTGCCTCTGCCTTCTGAGTGGTGGGATTAAAGGATTTTTGAAGAGACGTGGTTAGGGTGCTAACGAAGTAGCCAAGTTTTTCAAAGGTTCTTTGCTCATTGCTCTGTCTTCCTTTTCGCTTCTTTGGTCCCCTGGTGTTCCTCACACCTCCTCCCATCTAGATTTCTTTGTGAGCTAGCATTTGCACATTTGACATAGTCGTAACACAGTGCATAACATTCTGTTTCATTCTATTTTGTCTTTATCTAGAAGTTTCTTTATGACTTGACTTTTAAAATATGTAGTACTCATTTTTTAAGTTTTAGGCCATAATTTTCCACTGGGACTTTTCATTGTTAACTTGAAGAAAAAAATCCAGGTTTTATTTTCTGCATTAAGATGATAAACTACAGGGTTGACAAGATGGCTCGGCAGTCAAAGGTACTTACTGCCAAGCCTGACAAACTCTAACCTCAGGGTCCACCTGGGATTAAGAGATCTGACTTCTGTAGGTGTGCTCTGAGCTCTGTGCATGGGTGCACGCACGTGTGCACAGATAAAATAACAAATTAAAAGAATGATAATGTAGCATATGTAATTAATTTCTAGATTATAATTCACAGGCTGTTTTCTTCCCAATTCTTTTTCAAGGCCAGAAAACAGGCTTCTCAAGTGTTTACAGCAGAGAAGATTCCTTGAGTGAAGTATTTCGGTGATTTTGTACTGATCTTTTTTCTGATACAGAACTCTGATATAGTTGAAGAATTTGATTTCATTTAAGTCCTTGTTATAATATTTAAGTTGTAAATGCCTGTTAAGTTATACTTCTTAGTACTTCATTGTCTGGTAATTAGTTGAATAAAATACCTGGTTTGTGTTGTTGGTTTTGATTTCTTGTCCATGTCTCAGAAACTTGTTTTATGGTTATAAGCTAATATAAATGGGCCATTACTTGTATGAGTTACTCTCAGTACTTAACATCTATTAATACATTTACTTTTAAAACATTTGTTTGAGGCAAGTACTATTATTAGCCCCATGAAGGAAGCTAAGAGATTAGGGATTAGTCCAAGAATATATCAAGATGGAGCCCATACTGGATTTTCCAGGGTTGTGTTCATCAAGACTTCATTGCTGTGACAGGCACATGAATGTTCATCAGGGCTTCATTGCTGTGACAGGCACACAAGAGCCTCTGGTGAGGCAGAACACCATGGCTCTAGGCGGTGGTGCTGCTAGAGCAGAGCCCCTGACTCACTGTGGCCAGAAAGCAGAGGGAGAGGCAGGAAGTAGCCAGGAACAAGCTATATGCTCAGGAGCACATGCACAGTGACCTACTTCCTCCAATTCTTCTCCAAGAGTGACATCAGATAATCCACCAAATGACTGATCACTGACTAGGTCAGAACTCTTCTGGTCCAATCAACTCAATAACTGGATCTACCAGTTGAGTCTAAACTGAACAGATGAGCTGGGTTTTGGGTTTTTTGTTTTTGTTTTGTTTTTAAGTGGAGGAACACTTCTATTACCATATAATGAGAGCCCCTCCTCAATGTAGTAATCGCCTTAATATGTAACCAGCTCTAAAACCAAGGGTTCTCTTGTTAAATATTTCCACTAACCCTACATCTCTGATGAATGCCTTCTGGTTTTATGTGTCCTGTAGGAGGAGTGTGAGATTCTGGTCAGACATTCCTTGTATGCGTGTATACGAGAATCTGCTTACTCTGCCCAATAAACAAGGGAATTATTGAAAGACTTAGAAACTCACAGAATCTGTCGGTAACTTAGAGAAGTGGCTTGGAACCCATTCAAGTAGAGGCTACAATTTGGTGTCAATTATTAAAGCAGGAACAATCAAGTTAGAAGTTGTATAATGCTCAAATTTCAGATTATAAATAGAGTACATCTGATTGGTGTGGAACAGAAGTCCTCAGAAGGAATGAATACTGAGCAATTTAAAAAGGTTTCTACTTAAAAAAAAAAAAGAAGAAAGAAAGGAAGGAAGAAAGAAAGAGAAAAAAACCACAAAACCCTGTTTGAAGGTTTTTACATAATTTTCAGTCCTCCAGCCTCAGAATGAATCTCCCTGTCTTAATCCTCTATAATTTGTCTTTAATGAAGACAAGAATGTTCTAACCTTTACATGTGTTGGTGTGACCTAGTTCAATGCTCTTTCTTGCTGCTTTATAAAACCCAGCCTGTAGGAAAGCCAGTGAAGTCCTGAGGGAATGTGTATTGTTGACATGGCCATGCCCATATCAAGGACCAGTGTCTTAGCCCCATTGGAATGGCTACGCCTTCCCAGGTGAAGCTCAGCGGGGTGGAAAAGCCTTCCTTGGGTCTGAGTGTGAATATTAACAGTGAGTGCACAAAACTTGCAGCCTTCTCAACCCCATCCCATGTTTATGGTCTGAAGACTGTTAACCCTACAGAGACTTCTGTGCCTACCAAGATTAGTCAAACCTGCCTCCTTGTTCAGGTGCATACAGTAACCTTCCTCCTCCTCTGACGGTGTGCAAAAACCTGCCTCATGTTCAACTGTAAACAATAAAGACACTGAGATTGCCGGTTGCTGAGTTTTTCTCCATCAGAGAGCCCAGTTTTCCTGTGTGTCTGTCGTTTCTTCGTTCCCTCACCCCTATCAGATCAGTCCCTGGAGCCATGGTACCAGCCTTCCTACACGAGCCAGCCTCTGCTTGCCTCTGCGGGTTCTACACCCCCCAAAAAAACCTACACACACACACACACACACACACCCCTTTCACTGGAAGTTGTATTCACCCCCAAATCCCTTGCCAAAATGCAGCCCCTGCTGCTGGGAGCCCTTCACCATAGCGGTCTACGCAGTGGCTCTTTTTTTTTTTTTTTCCTTTTTCCTTTTTTCTTTTTCAAGACAGGGTTTCTCTGTGTAGCTTTGTGCCTTTCCTGGAACTCGCTTTGTAGACCAGGCTGGCCTCGAACTTACAAAGATCCGCCTGGCTCTGCCTCCCGAGTTAAAGGTGTGCGCCACCACCACCCGGCCTACGCGGTGGCTCTTATGTACTTAAGATCTTATGTACTTAAGATGTGGAGTAGACACACCTTCTGTGATTTACCACAGTGTCACTCAAAAGTATAGACCAGTGATCTCCAAAGTCCCATTCTATGATGAGGTGGAAAAGTGTGAATTGCTGATTGCTTTCTAAACATAACACAATTGATTCATTATTTATTATTATTATTATTTATTGTGTTTGTTTTTTTTTCGAGACAGGGTTTCTCTGTGTAGTTTTTGGTGCCTGTCCTGTAGACCTGGCTCTGCCTCCAGAGTGTGGGATTAAAGGCGTGTGCCACACACATACCCCAACCCCACCCCGCCAATTCATAATTTTTTAAGGATTTATTTTTATTTGTGGGTGTGTGTAGCCTGTGGAAGCTACAAGAGGTAATCGAATCTGCTGGAGCTGAACTTAAAGGGGTTGTTAGCTATCCAATGTGAGTTGTGAGAACTGAACTGTAGTTCTCTACAAGAGCGAGAAGTGCTCTTATCCTCAGCCAGTTCTCTGCCTCATAGAATTGTTTTTAATTGGTCCTTTAGTATAGAGTTTGAGAAGCACTGATCTATGGGACACACATTTGTATTAATTTTATATTTTCTTTTTTATAATCTCTCTTCAATAGAAGCAATGTTCAGGAGCAGTGCTAAGATTTTATTCGTAATCTCATGATGTCTAGTACATTTAGATTTTGAAATGCTGGGGGCTGAAGAGTTGGCTCAGAGGTTAAGAGCACATTTTGCTCTTGCAAGAGGACCTGTGTTCAATTCCCAGCACTCACACGGTGTCTCATAACCACCTATAACTCCAGTTCCAAGGCATCCAACGCCCTCCTCTGACCTTGGTAGGCATCAGGCATGCACGTAGTGCATTTACATACATGTAGGCAAAACACTCACACACATAATAAAATAAAGTTTCAAGCTCCTTTTTAATGAATGAAAATGTTTTAGAGTGGGAGCATGTAAGTCTAAAGTGTCTGGATATCATTACCTCCCATCTCTGTAAATTTTTTTCCCACCAACTAGTTTATGATGAACAAGAAGTTTGATGGGGAAGTTGAGGAAAACAAAAGCTCTAAAATTTGAATACTGTACAGCTTTTACTCTATTTCTGGAATTGTGAATAATACTCACCCAAAAAGAGGATAGATGCACATGCACAATATTTGCACACAGTACCATTGGCTCCAACATAAGTAGCTACAGATTTAAGAATATATACTCCAGTTCTGGCAGAGGCTAAATACTTGCTTTAGGTTAATGGTTAGAGATTTGTTTTTTGGATTTCTTTTATGTGCATGATTATTTTGCCTGTCTATAGTTTGTGTGTGTGTGTGTGTGTGTGTGTGTGTGTGTGTGTGTGTGTGTGTGTGTTACCCAAAGAGGCCAGAAGAAGGCATTGGATCCCCTAGAACTGATGGTTTTAAGCTACCATGAGGATGCTGGGAACTGAACCCAGGTCCTCTGCACAGCAACAAGTGCTCTTAACCACTGAGTCATCTCACCAGCCCCTGGTTATCAATGTTTTAATTCCATATCCATTGACATTCAAAATCTAGGCATTTCCAAGAAGCATTGTGAATTGTATCTTTCAGTGTTTGCCATATTAGAAATTAAATTTGAGTATTGTTGTAGAATATTATCTTAAGGTGTATTATTTTTGTTTATGTTGCATTTGTTTAACTCTGTGAAGCTGTGATACTTTGCCTGTCTAAAACATCTGATGATCTAATAAAGAACTGAACAGCCAATAGCAAGGCAGGAGAAAGGATAGATGGGGCTGGCAGGCAGAGAGAATATATAGAGGGAGAAATCTGGGAGAAAAGAAGAAAGCCTCAGAAGGAGGAAGACTCCAGGGGCCAGCCACCCAGCTACACATCCAGCAACAGAGTAAGAAATAATGAAAGGTATACAGAAATAGAGAAAGGTAAAAAGCCCAGAGGCAAAAGGTAGAAGGGATAATTTAAAGTTAAGAAAAGCTGACAAGAAACAAGCCAAGCTAAGACCAGGCATTCATGATTAAGAATAAGCCTCTGTGTGTGATTTATTTGGGAGCTGGGTGGTGGGCCCTCCAAAAGAGTAAAATAAAACAACACTGTGGTTCACACCTTTAATTTCAGCACTGGGGAGGCAGAGGCAGGTGGATCTCTGTGAGTTTGAGGACAGCCTAGTTTACAAAGTGAGTTCCAGGACAGCCAGAGCTATATAGGGAAAGCCTGTCCAGGAGAGTAAAAAAAAAAAAAAAAAAGAAAAAAAAATGAGATCTTTTCAAATCAAGACTACTTAAGTGTTAATTACTTTGATTATAGCTATTATAACAGTGATATGATCACTTGAGCTTCTGGAAAATCCACTGGGCAACTTTCTGTAAATGCTGACAGTTCTATATATGAAGTCTCCAATTTCATATGTTATTATTTTTTTAATTTTTGTTATTTTCAAGACTTGGTCTCCCTATGTAGCCCTGGCTGTCCTAGAACTCACGTAGATCATGCTGGCCTTGGACTAAAAGAGATTTTGGCTCTGCCTCCCAAGTGCTGGGATTAAAGGTGTGTCTCACCACATCTTGCTTTTAAAATATTTTTTAAAGATTGATTTTGAAAGCCGGGCGGTGGTGGCATACGCCTGTAATCCCAGAAGTTAGGAAGCAGGGGCAGGTGGATCTCTGTGAGTTCTAGGCCAGCCTGGGCTACAGAGTGAGTTTCAGGAAAGACGCAAAAGCTACACAGAGAAACCCTGTCTCAAAAAACCAAAAAAAAAAAAAAATTGATTTTGATGTGTTCAAGCACACATGCACATGTGCAGTAGTACCCATGGAGGACAGAAGAAGACGTAGGAATTCCTGGAGCTACCTGACTTAGGTGCTGGAGACTGAACTGTCCTCAGCAAGGGCAAAACTTTTCTTAACCACTGAGCCATGTCTCCACATCCCCTCCCCCATTTGATAACTTTAAAGGGATGATACTTTGTACCATCACCTCCAACATATCTGTATTTCCAATATATATGTATGTATATATAAAATCAGTTCCCCATAGAAGATTCCTGCGTGTGTGTGTGTGTGTGTGTGTGTGTGTGTGTGTGTGTGTGTGTGTGTGTGTGAGTGAGTGCCACATAAGACTGAGTTGATTTTATGCTAGTCATCATCATCCTCATCATCCTCATCTTCATCCTCAGTTCCTTCACTCTCCTCAGCTGAATGGACCACGGCCTCTTGTGTAGTCCTGAAAGCCTGTTCCTCATCCACACTGGGATCATCCATTTCTGTAATTTCTGGTCCACTGGGATACTCTTGATAGACTGGTGGTAGGCCTGGGGGCGTGTAACCCTCCACACTATATTTATGACCCCAGCCGATGTAGAAGTTTTCAAACTTCCTGTAAGAGAAAAGAAAATAAAGCCATGCCTCTGAAGAAAAGTTGACCCCTTTATTGTAATAATGTGTTGTTATTGTATCTTAGAACCATTTATTTTAACAAAACAAAGCATTTAAAAGGCTAGAGTGAAATAGTCCCCAATAATTCCTCAAGTACTAGAAATTATTTGTATTAAACTGCTAAGTTGGTTATGAAAAACAGGGCCAGATTCTGTCAAAACTGCACCCTATATCTAGACCTCCCTCAAGAAAGGGCCTTGGGTTATTCAATTATTTCATTTTTTGCAGACATTTTCTACAAAGTTCAAAAGTTGCTCGCCTTTGGCTGGATGAAGAATAAGAGCTATGGCTAAAAATTGACGTGTTATTTTTCAGGCCTGATCATAGGAAGGCGAGGCTTTACCTTGTAGGCCTCACCCCACTTAGGAAGACTCCCCATCCCACAGCAGATATGATGCATAACCAATTGAAAGACCCCTTTGCTAACGGGAGTTTCAGTCAAGAACTCTGCCCCCAAGGCTAGTCACGCATTCCTAACTCAAGAGCTTTCGTTCTTAGTGTTCTGTCTCAGGCCTGAGGGCCCACCCATGAGATGACCTCATGATATCCATATATCTGTGACACCCACATTCCTGCAAATCTGTTTGTTCTTTGGAAGAGAATAATGTGGGAGGAAAGGCAAACCTTTCTCTTCCTTGTGCTATCATGATAAATAATTAAAAGCTTGGCTTTTACTTGTTTTTTTTTCTTTTTTTCAGTATAATATTTTTATTATTTGGGAATTTCACATTATGCACCCTGATTACACTCACTTCCCAGTACTTCCAGGTCTGGTCCCCTAACCCTTGTGACCTACCCCCTCCAAAAAAAAAGTGGGAAAAAAACACAAGTCCAATTTGTGTTGCCCATATGCTCACTGTGAAAGACCCTAACCCTTCAGGCTTACACCCACAAGCCCCAGGAAATAAGAAACTAAAAATCTAGTTCCAAGGGCCACCTGACTCAGCTACTACTCAATCACCCCTGTAACAATATAACAATGTAAAAAGATTTCTGTTAAGAGATGTGCTCAACTGTGACTGGGATAGTTGCAGGTGTTCCAGGAAGGACCACTGTGACCTTTGTGTAAACTCCACTCCCGCCCTGATATCCCCCTTGAGGTTTCGGGAAAAATGTGCACACTGACGTAACTGTACCCACTCTGTGATCACTCTGTGACCAGACCATGTTCTTTGGAAACGAAATTGTATGGGAATTGTAATCTTATGGCTTTTGTGGGTTTTTCCTTTAAAAACCCTTATGTGGCTGCAGTAAGATGCGACTCTTTCTCTTGGGAGCAGAGAAGCCCTTCTGTACAGAAGCCTTAATAAATTCCACGTGCTGTTGCATCAACTGGACTGGAGTCTGGGTTCTTGGGGCGCCCACTTGAGACCCTAAACCTTTGGGGTCCAACAACTGGAGCTTGGTCAAACTCCAGTGGCCATTGGTTTTCACTTTTGACTTACTGTAGTTTTTAAATTTTTTTCATACAATATATTTTATCATATTCTTTCCTCCAACTTCTTCCAAACTCCTGCATCCATCCAACTCAATTTTCTTTCTTAGAAACAATGCATCACACACACACACACACACACACACACACACACACACACACACACACACACACACACACGGAGTGCATGGAGCGTGTTTTGTGTTGGCTAACTAATGCCTGAACATGAAGCTTGCTTTAATGGCTAGTCTAACCAATGCAGCTCGGCTCTCACCTGCTCAGTTGCGCTTTCTGACCCTAATTAGGAAAGAAACAGAAACAAGACAAATGGAACTGTGTTCTTTCTCAGCAAGGGATAAAGGAAGCTGTAGTAGTCTCTTGATCCTAATGCCCCTGAAAGTGATCACCTAAATAAAGTGTATTTTAAATAACTTTTATCAAAACACTCAACAAACATAATGTCTAATTCAATTGCATCTTAAACTCTCCACTAACTTAAATGAGTGATGTAAAACCATGTCCAATATAGATAAATGGGATAATTATGTGAAAAGTACAACCCTGAGTTACTCTAGCTCTAAACTTAATCTTTACTATATTACAGAAGTCATTTTAATAAATCATACACTATATATCTAACATGCCAAAGATGAATTTAGACAACAGTAACATGATTTCCAGAGCCTAAATATTTATAGTTGACATACACTGAGCAAGGCTAGCACCTTCAAAGTCAATGCCTATATTAATGTACTTTCAACGTGTCCTTTATTTGTATCTAAAGTTCTATCTGAGCATGCCCAGAGTCATTCCTGTCTAGGATTTAAGTCCCAAACCATGTTACTTAATCTTCAGCTAAACATGTCTCAAAACATATCTGTTATCTTTCCTTCCCAGATTATGACTTTTAATTGAATATGCTTGGGAATGTATTGCTTACAACCCAGCATACTATACTCAGGAGTGTCTTTACCCTGGGTGAGTATATGGGCTCCCTGAACAACATCATCATTCTTGATGGATTTTGATATTCTGCTTACCTGCTGTGGGTAAATATATCCTTTCTCAGCTTTCTGTTTTGGTGGAACTAGCTTTGGTTTTGCACTCACCAAAATATAAACTGTCTGAGTTTGGTTACATGTGGCTTTGTGAGCAGCCAGATACTTACTTGCCATTGGAAAAGGCATATGCTCCAGGCCAAAGATTGGATCGAAGGACAGCAATTGCATACTGCGGAATGAGATTCGAGGACAGCCGTGATGTCCAAGAGGGTATATTTTGAATATCTGGAACCCAATGAGAAAGTTACAAGCTTAACAACAAAACAGACAAGAATCTACCGAAAACTGAAGTGATTTTTATAAATATGGAACAATCACCAACATTCGCTATAAGAAGTTAAAACAGCAGCTTGGTATATGAATCAAGAGAGCATTTTTTGAGTGTTCTGGACCAATATAATTTTAAGCCTGTATATGTGGTATACATATATACATACATATATCTTATGTATAAATATATAACACAAACATATAAATATGTATTAATATTCTTGCTAAACAGAGACTTTACTAAAGGAGAAGTTTGTGTAGTCAGGAAATATTTTGATAACCAAGGGATAAGGCAATGCATTACTATGGAAAATGCTAGTAAGACTTGCAAGCAAAACAGGATAGGAAAAAACAATAGAGACAAGTATAGATTGGAAGTCAACTACAGACCACATTTGACATTTTGCCATAGCCATGTCATGTGTTTGTGGCATACAGAATGCCAGACCAGAATGACATCGACCTTTCCAGTTAGTGACGACCCATTCCTGTTTCTTCTGTACGCCACTCCTTCAGCCCTTTTCAAAGCATGTTAGTATAGCCAAAAGTACTCTTTACCCCCACCCTTCCAGAGCCCAGGAAGGAGAGAAGGGGTGAGACCTATCTCTCTGCCCCCCCCCCCCCCGTTTAGGGTTTCCAATGGTTGCATGTTTACCACACAATGTGTGTAATATATGGTTTATGAGTCCTTGTTAACAGTTGTATAAAGTTACCTAAATCTTCAGAGATTGGTGTCAAAAGAGGAGGCCCCACTTCCTGTTCTATGTAGTCAGGCTCCTCTCCTTTTTCTTCATCTTCTTCCTCTTCCTCTTCCTCGTTTTTTTGTATAGAATTGAACCAAGTACAGCGACCCTGGAGATGAACATTGCGAGGTTTAATGGATTAATGTGAACCTTACAAATGTCAGAGTATTCATATTGGTTGGTAGTTATCAAGATGAGGCTTCTCTGTGTGGGAAATTGGCCAACTATTCTGATACAGGATCACTTTCTACAGTCTTCTGCCTCAGTTTTTACAGTGCTAGGCTTGCCGACACATGCACTCACACTGAGCTTATTCATTCTGTGTACTTTCACCAAGTATTATTTCCATCTGGGTTACTTAAGGAAAAACAACAAACCTGTATTAGTTACTTCAGTAATTTCCATTTCTTGGATTTTCAGAACTTGAAGATGGATGCATGCTTTAAAATGGACAGAATCTTAATGGAAATGGTAGCAATACATTTAACTAGTTTGTAATACTTTATATAAATGAAATAAATGGTAATTTTTAAAAAGCATTTTTTTTATTTCTTTTGAAAGGTTCTAATTGATTTTATTGATATGTTAGTTTAGATTAGAAATCGTAAGAATGGTTTTAAGATCATTTAACATTTTAAAATCCAATCATTAAAGCCAGGCATGATGGCACACACATTTAAGTCCAGAATTCAGGAGGAAGAAGCAGGTAGATCTCTATGTGTTCAAGGCTTGCCTGATCTACATAGCAAGTCCCAGGCTAGTCAGGAGTACATAATCTGATCCTGTCTCAAAAAATAAAAATCTATCATTGTAATTCCCTCTGTTCTGAAGGTGTGTGTGTGTGTATGTGTGTGCGCGTGCGCGTGCGTGCAGGTGTCTATGGAGGTCAGAAGAAGATATGAGATAGCCTAGAGCCGGAGTTCAGGCCATTGTGAGCCTCCTGTCAAGGATACTGGGAACCAAACTTGGGTCTTCTGGAAGGGCAGCAAGCACTCTTATTAGCTGGGCATCCTTATGTCCAGTTCCTATACTCCCTTATTTATAGAATATTTCTAAAATATTAATAGTTGTAAGGCATTGCCACAATAGCCTTGGTGAAATGGTTTATAATTGTACATATCTAGCCTTCACAGTACTTTTTGTTTATTTGTTTGTTTATTTTGTGGGGTTTTTTTTTTTTGAGACAGGGTTTCTCTGTGTAGTGCTGACTGTCCTGGAACTCACTCTCTAGACCAGGCTGGCCTGAACTCAGAGATCCATCTGCCTCTGCCTCCAGCTTGCTGGGATTAAAGGTGTGCACCACCATCACCTGGCCATAGTACTTTTTAAATATTTGTTTTTATTAGCATATAGTAACTGAACAAAATAATGTTTCATTGTGATGTTTACACACAAGTATATAATGTATTTTCATCACATTCAGCCCCCATTAGCTTCTGTTGTTTCCCCTTCCAATGCTAATTATTATTAATAACGACATTTTAAATGTGATAGGACTGGGGTCCTAATTGCTCAGGTATTAATTCTTATCTAGAGTACTCAGAAGCACCTTTTGTCTAGATGGAAGTGAAGATTTTCTGCTCGTGATGGAGAAGCAAAGGGATGTTTCAGGAGAAGGGCTATGGGTCCTTTGTCTCACACCTCACTCTATAATCAGCTAAGGTTGCTTTAGCATTTTTCCCACTTTGCCTGCCCCAACCCATCATTGTAAAATAAAGGTAATCCTGCAGGCTTCATGGAGTTGTGGTGAGAATCATATCATATGTGTTTACATACATAATTGGTTACATGTAGTGTCTCTGGCACAGAGTCTCTATATAACCGCTGTACAAAACTGGTTTTCAATTCTGTAGTAATCTTTTAATGTTCTTGAACATAAAAGCTTCATGTAGAATAAAAGAACTGTTGACAAAATTAATGCCCATCAATATTTACAGTATAGCAGATTATTTCAGAACACGCGTAAATCCAAGTCTATGTACTACCCGAATACTCCCCTACCTGAGGAAGAATGTACTGCACATGATGAACCCAATTGGATAGAGATTCCACCAGGTCAACCACTTGGATGCCCTCAAAATCGGGGTTTTCCTCATAGCTATCTCGACCACCTTCCACCTCTTCTTCTTCTCCTTCCTCTTCACCAAACTGATAGAATCCTAGAGGGCTGACATGGGTCGCTGCTGAAATGCGGGCAATTTGGGCTCTTAAGTAATTGCTTTCATTTCCTGGGAAGGGTGGGTAGCTTATGATGGCCGCATCTAGTCGCCCAGTGAAAAATTTCTTGATTTTTCTTGCAGTAACAATTTGTGCAGGCGTAACTGATGGTAACTTCACCCACGGGCTTCCAGGCTCATTGCAAACAAAATAGACGTACTTGTTTGTACCTGTTCTACTGTCTTCCTTAGGGACAGCCTGTGGGGCCTTATACAAGGGCTTTGGTAATTCATCCTCCTCACCTTCCCCGGCTTCACTTTCTCCATCATCCCTCTCCTCAGCTACGCCTTCCTCTTCCACCTCTTCTTCATCTTCACCATCGCGGAATTCCACTTCAGCGACAATGTAATTCATTTCCAGACCCAAGATCTTGCCCCAGAAGCGGCATCTTTGGATTGGGTGTGTGTCAGTGAGTTGCTTGAGGGCAAGAAACACCCGATAAGTCTCATCTGTCCCCAAGCCAACTCCAGCTTGTTCAAAATAATAAGCTGACTCCATCACATTGGGCAGAGAGTTTTCTGCCTAGGAAAACAAATACAAATTTTTATTCATAAGGGGAATATTTGCTTCTTTTTTATGTCTTGATACTAACTCGACGTTCTCCTTTACTCTTTTTTTTTGAAGATATGCATGAAAATGTGTTAATCCCTAAACTTCAATTCTTCCCTCACACATAAAGCTTCTTACACCAGTTGTGTACTATCCTCATTGATATGATGATAGCTACTTTGTTTTCTATGACTCTTAAAAAGAATTTAATAATTACTAATGATAAAAATTCAAGCCAGGAGTGATGGTTCACACCTTTAATCCCAGCACTTGGAAGGCAGGTAGATCTTCTTGAGTTTGAGGCCAACCTAGTCTATATAGCAAGTTCCAGGCCAGCCAGGGCTATATAGTGAGGCTCAATCTGAAAAAACGTTCAACATTATTTTTCATACAAAATAGTGAATAATGCTAAAATAAGATACAGTTTAACTTGCAGAGACATATTTATAAACATTTGTGTTTGTTGTCATTAAATACATTAAAATATGTATTGAATTCGTGGCTTTACATGTATGTCAGGTAGATAACAATCTGTATAGTAACATGTAAAATAATGGGAAGGATAAAAAAGGAAACCATTTTTTGAAGTGCTTGGCATGATCTACACTTTAAAAACACAAATGCACTTGACAGTCTATATAGTAACAGCATTTGAAATAATAAACATAATTCCATGAAAGGAATAGAGGGAAATGAACACAGCGTGCTAAATGGACCAGAGAATAGCATTTACAAGACCAAAGGGAAGTACGGAAGAACCTTAACTGAAGCAGATGCTTCCCAGACAGTCTTGACTCACAGGATAGAGCAGTTAGGAGCACTCATTATTCTTACAAGTGACTTACTATTATTTATATTTTTCCATTGTGGTGTCAAAATAAAAGTAAGGACTTTTTGAGTTTTTTCTTTGGTTGTTTGGTTGGTTGGTTTTGATTGAGTATAGCCGTGGCTGCTCTGGAACTCACTCTCTAGTCCAGGTTAGCCTTGAACTCACAAAGATCTGTCTGCCTTTGCCTCTGGGATTAAAGCCACCTGGCCTGGCTAATGCATCTAATATAATGTAATACATTTAAAATCCTCACTTGTGATATAAGATTGCAAAATTCTTTCCCTGGCATGTAGAGTCTCCCTTGCTCTTGGCCCTGCTCACTTATCTACAACACAGTGGGGTCAGGAGCACAACTGTGGAGGTCGAAGGGCAATTTGCTGGAGTTGGTTCTGTCCTTAAGCATGTAGGTTCCAGGACTGAACCCAGCGAGGCCTTCAAGCATGACAGCAGGAGCCTTTTCCCTCTTTCTGGCCCTGATAGGAAGCTGTACTCTTCATCCTGTAACTCAGCCCCCGTACTCACAGCTGCTAGCCTGACCCTTTATTAGGAAGATGCTTGGTCAAGGGGTGGGGGGGTCAGGCGCCAGACTCAAAACAGCTATGTGTCTTCTCACTCACCTCCTATATCGGGGTGTAGAACCTGACCTAGTGAAGCTGCCTCAGACAGCCGAGAGCCCTGCTCCTATATTTAACACTGACATTTCTTTCTGAAGGTATTCCTGAGAATGTCTGCCATCTGTTGTGGCTCTCATCTACTGCTCCAGCACCATGTGTGCTGCCATGGTTTCTGCCATGATGATAACGGACTGAACCTCTGAAACTGTAAGAGAGACCCCAACCAATCACATGGCTTTCTTTTATGAGTTGCCTTGTTCATGGCATCTCTTCACAGCAATACAACAGTGACGAAGACTCAATCCATCCACCAAGAGTGGATGCCATATCTAATTATGCACCAAATAGTGACTTTCTAAAAAATGACAGACATCATATAGACAAAGGTCTCGTAAAATGATGAAAAATTCATACCACTTACTGACATAGAAGTCACCAGATGATCATAGTGAAATGCACTGGAAGGTTTGAAAGGATATAGAAAAATCTGATTCACATACTATTTACAGAGCTATAAAAACAGTTGGTGTGCTCATCGGCAAACCTCTTTCATCCCTGAGATTCCAGTGCTCATTAGTAGTATCAAGCTATTTGGCAATCACTTACTACTATTTACAGATCTATAAAATGGTATATTTGTGAAGCAAACGCCACTCATCCCCATGCTCAGTAATAGTGTTGAGATAGTTGGTGATCACTTACGATTTCCTCCTCCAGTTCTGGATCAATTCCTTCCAACTGTCCCTGAAGAAAAAGAGCCTTCTGCTTCTCTGCTATTTCATATGCTGGAAGCATCTCATTTTCATTGTGGAGTGTATCTAATTTTTTATTAAAATGGGCCACTTTTACATCTTTGCTTATATTTTCAATGATGTCAACAGCATCTGCAGGACGCTCATCTAGTATCATGGTCAACACATTAGAAAGATGATCATATCTACCCAAACAGAGAAAATTCCAGATAATATATACATCATGAACACTTAAAAAATTTTCATGCAAATTCAGCTGGGTTTTGGGGAAGTTAAAAATTTGAAATCTTAAGAGATTTTGAGGAGAAACTAATTTCTACCACTCCAGATAGAACCTACTCTAGGATTTTCTTTAGTAAATCCTCTAATGTGAGGTAGATATTTAAGTTAGTAGAGGAAAACATAACAGCAGGATATATAATACACATCAGCTATTTTCACATTTTATTTCTGAAACTGAAACCTCTTAGCTATATACTAACAGTGATGAACATTTTTCACTCTTACCTTAATTATTTCCTGTTCCCCATCCTTGCCCTCACCAAATACAATCTGATGTTATTTGATATTATCCTATTAATCTCTTAAGAGTTGTGTTCTTACCACATTATATATTTTTTTAAAAGATTCATTTATTATATATACAGTGTTCTGCTTGCATGTGTCCCTGCAGGCCAGAAGAGGGCACCAGATCTCATTACAGATGGTTGTGAGCCACCATGTGGTTGCTGGGAATTGAACTCAGGACCTCTGGAAGAACAGCCAGTGCTCTTAACCTCTGAGCCATCTCTCCAGCGCCCATATGGCGTATTTTAAAGAATTTTTCCAATTATGTCTGTGCATGTGGGTAGGTACGTGTGAAAGCATGTGCCCTTGGAGACTAGAACATGCCAGATCTCCTGGATTCTGAGTTGTAGGTGCTTTTGAGCTGCCTAACATGGGTGTTGGAAACCAAACTCTAGTCCTCTGCAAGAGCAGTACACACTCATAACTGCTGAGCCATTTCTCCAGCCCCTACATCTTTTAAAAAAAAGATTTATTTTATTTAATGCATGTGAGTATTTTGCATGCATGTATATATGTGTACCATTTGCATGCTGGTTCCTGAGGAGGTCAGACATTTTTGGATCCCCTAGAACTGGGATTAAAGGATGGTTGTGAGCTACCACCATGTGGGTGCTGGCTACTGAATCCTGGTTTTCTGCAAGAGCAACTAATGCCCTTAACTACTAAGTCCTGTCTCCACTGCTACATTATATTTTTAAAGTAACAATTTGCTTCAATGTTTTTAGGCTCCCAAAGAAAGCATTTCATATTGCTATCTACCTACATACAGTTAAAGACAAGTCAACAAATTATTTGCTTTTTTCTTTTGTTTTAAACTATTTTTGTTAGTTCTTGGAGAATTTTATATGTGTTTTAATCATATTTACCTTCCCTCTCCCAACTCTTCCCAGATCCACCAACTCAACTTTGTGTACATTTTTCCCCCTCCATCAGGGCCAATGTGTGCCACCCAAATATTCTTAGACATGTGGCCTTCCTCTGGAGTGGTGATTATAACATTTTGTTCTACTCTATTTCACTATTATATTAGCAAAACCTCATTTGCCATTAATTAGTCATACATTGTTCGTAACTCAGTCTGTAGTTTCAAGCACCAGATTTATAGAGACTGCATGGACTTTACACACTACTATATACTTATCTCCCAGCACAATGCTGATTTACAGAATAAGAATGGATGGATGGATGGATGGATGGATGGATGAATGGGGAAATAGTGGCCTATGCCACTTGAGAATCTGTTTCCAATATCATCAAAATCTATTGTATTGTGTCCTGTTTTGTCAGTAAACACTGAGTGCAACTTCATGGGATCCAATGTCTATGACCTCCAAGGGCACCCACATTCATAACCACACTCCCACACATAGATACATAATTAAAAATAAACTATTTTTAACGACATGGTGTTATATAGTGGTTAAGAGTTCTTCCTGCTCTTTGAGAGGACTCAAGTTGGGTTTCCAGTACTCACATGCACCCACATTGTATTTACAAGATGTAGCCTCTAGTTCCTGCTGCTATCTACTTATACTTTGGAGGCTGATGATCCCTAGTGGGAGGGCCAGGCATCAAAATATAAGTTCATAAGCATTTATAAAATTATGAATGTCATATAAATTTATAAAATAAAAGCATACACTACTGCAGGAGAGTTCTGTGGCAGCTGAGTTCTGAAGGGTCAGGAGCTAACTAAGCAAAGACTGAGGGAAAAAGCCTCCTCAGCAGAGGGATCATGGGAACTGACTATTTCTTAGGACTGGAGAAGAGTAATGAGGAATGAAACAAATTGAGAATCAAGCAACTGAAGTCCTCCATGAGTTTCTGAGTCAGGTCCTTCATATTGAAAAAGAACAACTTGATTTGATGTTTTCTTTATTTTAAAACATTTATTGACACTTATTAAAACATGTATGGGTGTTTTGCCTGCACAAAGTCTGTGCAACCAATGTGTGCCTGATGCCAGGGAGGCCAGAGGAGAGTTTCAGAACCCTTAAAACCAGAGTTACAGGCAATTGTGAACTAGGAATTGAACGTGGGTCTTCTAAAAGATCAGCCAGTACTCTTAACCACCGACCATCTCTTCCACCCCATTTCCATTTGATGTTTTCTAGCGTTGCTTCTAGCCACAAAATTCATCTATGATTATGTAATCCCGGAAGCAAAAATGTCTAAAACCTACACTATTATGAGTTCTCACATTAAAGCCACAATGAGATGTCAAGAATATACCCACACAGTTGCTTACCACATGTTTAAAAGAGAGACTAGAATGTTTTTAAACAGCCAGTTTTTCTGGTTTCCTGTAGAATGCAGGATGTGGAACTTTCAGTGCTCACATTGCAAGACAGACCTAAGAAAACCAGGGTGAGCAGTCACCCCAGCGCTGTCCAGGGATTGAGCATAAAGTCAACCTACACAAGTCCTGGAAGGGTTACAAGAGTGCACACAGTCACAGTAGGCAATTATATTTTACAAGCACCCTGGGTAGATGCTTAGATTTCATGACTTTATAATTCCCTTCAAGTCAAAAATAAATAAAACAAACAACAATGAGACCCCAAACAAACAAAATATACCCAGACTGTGTGACTAGGGTCTTCAAAGACCTAAAAGAATTGTCAGCAGTGGCCTGGATTTAAGTGTTTGACACAATTATCTCATTAACTCATTTATTTGCATTTTCTCTCCTTTGTTTATTTGTTTGTTTTTTAGATAGAGTCGCACTGTGTTGCCCTGACTGACCTGGAACTTTCTGTGTAGACCAGGCAGACCTATAACAGAGATCTGCCTGCCTCTACTTCCCCTCCTAGGTCTTGAGATTAAAGGCCTAGGCCACCACACCCAGTAACTTTTCTTTTTCAAATGAAAGCCTTTCCAATTCTATCTTCTTTCATCTCCAGCATGTTTTCACAGAGACACTCACCTCACTCTGTCCCTGTCCTGCTTTGTCTAACTGTCCTTCCCCCAACCCCCGTGATACTTACAGGTTTAAACCAGACTTGCTGCTGGTACTCAGTAGGTAAGCCTTTGCATTCTGAATGGCCACCTCAAGCATACTGGGGGCTGCTTCATCGGCCCTAAACTCGGTCTGGTCTGGGTCACAGTTACTGTTTGAATCTTCCTCCTGTAGAAGGTCATATCTCAGCCCGCTGGGCTTGGACTTGTTAGGGCTGGCATCCCCTGGCCCACACAGGTCAGGCTGGGGTGGCGGAGACCGTGGGAAGGTGCTTCCCTCTGCTTGGCTCGTGTAGTGAGAAGTTAATTGTCTTGCAACAGAATATGGTTCCCAAGGATTAGAATGAGGTGTCGCAGCGTCGTCAAGAATCCCACTCAGGACCCTCCCTGCCTGTGATGAAGTTACAGGGTCCTGTGTAGGTGCGGTCAGGAAAGGAACGGAATGAGACTCCGGAGGAAGCAGAGGAGGGGAGGACCGCAATCCTGGTCCGGTGAGGTCTTCCAGAGACGGGCTGGCTCTAGACTGGCGGCCCCAAGAGGGGCTCATTCTGTATTGGGGTTCAGTGTCTGACCTTTGCTCCTCTTCCCGGTACTCAGGTGACGAGGGACCAGGATCCTGGGGAGAAGCTGCTGACGCTCCTTCCCATGGCTGCTCTGCTTTCTCTGGCTCTTGGTTTTCTTTTTCTTGCTTCAGAGAAGGAGAGTTTTCCATAGGAGTCAAAAATAAAAATAAAGATTCTGGCTGAAGGGAGAGTGAAGATATGGAAGGAAGGAAAGGAGCAATACGGAGTTTTGCTGAGATCTCCTAAGCAATCAATTTCTGGGTTCTACAGGCTATACAGGTTGCGGCGTCCTGTCTCCATAGCAACCCCAGGCTGACCTTCTCTGAGGAAAAAAATCAAGCAGCCCTGTTACTAGGATTTTAGGGAGGAGACTACGATGAAAATTCTAGTTTTGTGATTGGGTGGAGTCTCTGTCCTTCTTCCTAGATCAGCCAATCCGAACCGGATCCTTTCGGGTTGTTTTGTTGTGTTTTAGAAACCGGAGACCTGCAAGTCCTCTGACTGAAGCACAGACTAGGAGGAACTGTGATCCGGTGCTGGAGGTCTTTAAGAGTGTGTGTAACAGCTTGATCCAGGCATGATATGAAGTATGAGGTCTGAACTAGTGGAAAGAAGATTATTCTCTGTGTATCTCCCACGTTGTGAGAGACAGATAAAGACACCGGGTGGGGGTGAGAGCGTGCCAAGATAATCTTGTAGGTTAGCTGACAAGGACATAGAGATAGATACTGTTTCAGGGGCCACTAAAGCCCCAAATGCAGGCTCACAGTGCGTAAGTATCTCACTAAGTCATCCTACTGTGAACGGAAACTCCCGAAAGGATCTGCATCTGCAGAGGCTGAGTGGCGGATTAGAATTTCCGGACTGTGCAGAGATTGGAATGTTGCAGGTCCGGGAGTTAATTACCTTATCATGGGCCAAATTCTGACCCTCTAAAACAGCCATTCCACTGTGTGGGGCAATCTTGTGCCAATAGATAAAAGCCCTTTTGGAATCTATTAGCTTAGCAGACCACTAACTTCTGCCAAATGTCATCAGATAGCATCTTAGACGAATAGAGTAGCTCCCCACATACCTCCGTCTCTGATGTACCCATCAATTGTATGTTAAACTTGCCTTGATTTATGACTTCCTTTGTTCATGGAACTATAAGAACTTCATGAAACTGCTTCCGCATTGCATCGTGGAGTTTGGAGTAACCTAAATCCATGTCCCTAGGTCACAGTCACTCAAAGTGGCTCCAGAATAAACTATCTCTTATACCCTTGAAGGTGAGATGTGGTTTTTGCGTCATCAAATATGGCACTGAAATGTGGGATGTTGAGAATGATCCACTTTTTATTGGATGAATCACCTGAGAGGAAGCCAGGTGACTGTATGAACCCGCTGAATCCAGGCCATCTGCTGCTATTTCCTCAGTGGATTGCTAGTGAATTCTTTTAGGACTCTGGACCTCCCTAAGTTTGGTCAGTGGTTCATTTTGCTTATTCTGAGCTGGTTAGGGCAGGGCGGTGGTGGCCCACGCCTTTAATCCCAGCACTCCGGAGGCAGAGGTAGGAGGATCTTTGTGAGTTAGAGGCCAGCCTGGTCTACGGAGGAGATCCAGGAAAGGCGCAAAGCTACACAGAGAAACCCTGTCTCGAAAAACAAAAAACAAAACAAAACAAAAACAAACAAACAAAAAAAACTGAGCTGGTTAGGAAGGAGGTACTTCGATAGACAGGAGGATCCTACTTTGATCTGCTTTCAAAGTATTTTGTTAAAAGTATCTCATTTGTGAAAGACCCTAACCCTTCAGGCTTACACCCCCCAAGCCCCAGGAAAATGAGGAACTAAAAATCTAGCTCCAAGGGCAAGCTGACTCAATCATTATTCAATCACCCCTGCCACAATGTAACAATGTAAAGAGATTTCTATTAAGAGATGCGCTCAACTGTGACTGGGATAATTGCAAGTGTTCCAGGAAAGACCACTGTAACCTTTGTGTAACTCTCACTCCCACCCTGACACCCCCTTGAGGTTTAGGGAAGAATGTGCATGCGGACGTGACTGTACCTACTCTTTGATCAGACCATGATCTTGTGAAATTAGCCTCTAGACATAAATCGATCAAAACGAAATTGTATGGGAATTGTAATCTTATGGCTTTTGTGGGTTTTTCCTTTAAAAGTACCTATGCGGCTGCGGTAAGATGTGACTCTTGCCCTCAGGACAAGGGGAGCCTGACTGTACAGTCGCATCAATAAACCTCTTGCTGTTTGCATCAACTGAACCGGAGTCTGGGTTCTTGGGGGGCCCACTAGAGAAGGTAGTACCCTGGGTCTGGGGTCTATCAATTTGTTTCTTTGCGCTGAGAGCATTTTGGTCTAGGCATTTTGGTTTGGTTTGGTTTTTTTGCTTGCTTCCGGATGTCTAAAGGCATTTTGGTCAGTATTTTGTTCGTTTTAGGAACTTTGAAGGCATTTTGGTTTTGGTTTTGTTTCTCTTGGTTTTCACTGTCTTTGAAATGTTTTATTAGCATTTGGCCTTTGTCTCCTGACATTCCCTTTCAAATTCACAATTCTGCATCTCCTGCTGCTTCTCCTGCCACCTTGCTAAGCCTTTAGCTAAGGAATTTTATGAGTACCCAATGATAAAGACGCTGAAGACAAGAGACGCTTGCTCCTTCCCACCCAAAAGTGTGGAGGAGTCAATGGAACACTCATGAGTGCAATGGCCCCTTAGGGAAACCCAACAAACATACTGTGGTTTTCATGTTGATACAGCCAACCAGAAGGTGTGATGTGGAGGTTAGCCTCCCTGAAGGTACTGGGAGCCAGTTGGACGGTGCTTGCCAGCATCTGGCAGTTCCTTTTCTGAGCCTTTTCATCTCTTCCATGGTACACCTCAAATGCTATTGCCAGCACATCTGCCTGTGGAGTCAGAGGGCCATTCTCCAAACGTTTAAGTTTATCCCTAATGTCAGGGAAGCTCTGTGAGACAAAGTGGGTCATTAGGAGCTGCCTGCCCTCAGGGCTCTCTGGGTCCAAGCTAGTGAACTGAAGTAGAGCCTTGGTGAGCCGCTCTAAGAAATGAGACAGATTTTCGTCCTTATCCTGAATTACCATTTTTAGTTTTTCATAGTTTACTGGTTTTAGGGCAGCCTTACGGAGGCCTGTCAGGAGACAGGCAATAAACCTATCTCTGGCTAGACAGTCACCCTGGGTGTTATAGTCCCAGTGTGGTTCTTGGTCAGGAACCACCTCAGTTCCTGGGGGGTGTGAAAGGTTAATCTGGTGAATTTCGTCTGCATGGGTCCTAGCCTGTTCCCATACCCGCCTGCGCTCCTCAGGAAGTAAGTTATTAGAAAGTTTCGTGTATATATCATGAAAGGTGAGACTATAAGATTGAGTTATATATTGAAACTGTTTAATAAAGGGAGCAGAATTAGAAGTATAAGAACCCAGCTTAGTTTCTATCTGAGAGAGTTCTGCGAGAGAGAGTGGAACATGAACCTTAATCAGTCCATCCACACCAGCCACCTCTCACAAAGGGAGAACAGTGGAAGGATTTGGATGGCTGGAATCAGGCAATTTAGCAGTCCAAGAGCGGGTGGTAGTGGGGGTGAAGGTTGGAGCCAGGTCAGGGCCTTTGGAAATGACCGCTGCCGAGGGAGAAGCAGCTTTAGAGGGAGAAGAATCTGGAAGAGGAGCTGAAGGAACAGTCGCCCTAGGAGTAGGAGTGGGAGCCAGAGGTCGAATAGGTGGAGGTTCGTTAGCAGGATCTAGAGTCAGAGATTCCGGAGTCAGAGAATCCTCCGGTTTAGGCATAGCTAGGAGTATGTGAGCAGGAGAGAAGGAATCCAGAAGAGACGGTTTAGCATTGAGAAAGAAGAAAGCAACTCTTTCCATTTGCCTGCTCGCTGACAGAAAACAGAGAACTCCCGTAAAATATTGGGATCTAAGGAGCCGCTCGGCAGCCATTTTTTGTTGTTTTGTAAAGCGTATTTGGGCCATTTCTTAGTACAGAGACGGATCAGCTTAGGAATCTTTATGTAAGGCATTAAGCTGAGAGGTTTTAAAGCTTCAAGAAAACAGCCTAATGGAGAGGAAGGACTAAGGGTTGGAAGCCTCGTTTCCCATGTCTGCAGCAGAGAGGCAGAAAAAAAAAAAAAAAAAAAAAAAAAAAACCAAACGTGATCTGGAGCCAAGGCCCCAGGTGTCCCCAAGGCCAAGGACAGATACCAGGCACAGGCCGCTAATTGACTGGTCAGCCAGAGAAGCGGGGTGGGGTGGGGCACAAGAGGCAAGGATTCCCCGGGAATCCGGACAGCATCTACTGCTTCGTCAAGCCAGAAGAACGTGTCGCCCTCATGCGGCCCCCAGGATGCACCCAACGACGGTGGTCCCACTGCGAGGAATATCTCAGGCTGCAGATGTGGGAGATGGCTAGAAATTTAGGCCTGCGATAGGGGCCAACCGTAGCCAATAAAGACCGTGGCCAGGGGTTTCCCCAGCTTCAAGAATACTTAGTGAGGCGCCGGACACTCAACAAGATTCAGGAAACCATTTACGCTGGCCAAAAAGTGGGGGACTCACCAATCGGAGAAGCAGTGTTGGATGTAGTTTAGTGAGGCCAGGTGAAATGGAGAGCAGTCTGTCACTTGCGGAGCAGAGTCCCCGGTTTGTGTGGAGCAATCCCCAGTTTACAGGTTTCCAGGCTCAGGGTGCCCGGAAGCGCCCACTCGGTTCATGGCACCAGACGTTAGTTATTTAGCGGCACTCTTACCCTGCGAGGAAATGTCACAAAACACGACAGAAACTGAATTCATGTCCTCTGGAAGAGCAGGAAGTGCTCGGAACCACTGACCCATCCCTCTGTCCTCCTGTACTTGGTCTTTTGAGACTATCCTGCTCATTTCATCAATCCATGTACTGACTGGGTTGTTCACTTTCTTGTTGTTGAGATCTTTGAATATTCCAGATATGAATCCTCTGTTTGGTGCATACCTTGTAAAGATTTTGTCCCATTCTGTAGGCTATCCCTTCATTCTGTTGTTTCCTTTGATGTAAGGAAGCTTTTAAGTTCCACGAGGTCCCACTTGTTACAGGTGCTACTTCCTGAGCAACTGCAGTCCTATTCAGAAAGGATTTGTCTATGCCAATATCTCAAAGTGTTTTCCTTACCTTTTCCCTTATCAATTTGAGAATTTCAGGCTTTGCATTAAGGTCTTTGGTGCATTGGAAATTGATTTTAAGATGGGGTGAGATATAGAGATCTATTTTCATTCTTCTACATATGAATATCCACTTTTTGCTAGCAACATTTGTTGAAGAGATTGCTTTTTCTCTAGGGCATATTTTTGAAATCTTTTTCAAAAATCAAGTGGCCATAGCTACTTGAGTTTAATTCTGGTTCTTATATTTCATTCCACTGATTTTTGTGTCTGTTTTTGTACCAGCATTGCACTTTTTTAAATTAAGATTTTATTATTTACTTATTTATGTGTGTATCTGTATGTGTCTGTGTGCATGCACGTGAACCTGGATGTGTGTGCCTGAGGAGGTCAGAAGAGAGCATTGAATTTCCTGGAGCTGGAGTTACAAGCAGTTATTAACTGCCTGACATGGGTGCTAGGAAGTGAGCTCTGGGCCTCTGAAGGAGCAACAAGTGTTCTTAACTGCTGAGCCATGTCTACAGCCTCACATGCTTTTATTACTATGGCTCTATAGTATAACTTGAAATCAGACACGGTGATAATTCCAGCATTTTTCTCAGAATTGCTTTGGCTATCTACGGTCTTTTGTTTTGTTTAGAAATTAATATACATCATTCTTTCCCACATTCTCCTCCCTCCAATTCCTTAAATTTATGGCTTCCTATTAATTATAATCACCTCTCTATCACACATACGTATATAGGCTTATAAACACTACCTGATGAAATTATCTAGTATTGGCCATATATGTTTAGGGTTGACATTGGCAAGTCTATCAGACAGCTTATCTCTGGAGAAGACTGATTCTCTCTCTCTCTCTCTCTCTCTCTCTCTCTCTCTCTCTCTCTCTCTCTCTCTCAGCAAACATTAATTTTCTGTAGCTTTTCTTATAGAGATGAAGTCTTATGTGAGCTAAAGTTTTTGTGAAGAATGACTCTGAGGTTCTGATGGGGTACTGCATTGAACCTGTAGGTTGCTTTTGGTAGTATAGCCTTTTTTTTTTTTTTTTTTTTTTTTTTTTTTTTTTTTTTTTTTGGTTTTTCAAGGCAGAGTTTCTCTGTGTAGCTTTGTGCCTTTCCTGGAACACATTTGGTAGCCCAGGCTGGCCTTGAACTCACAAAGATTCACCTGGCTCTGCCTCCCGAGTGCTGGGATTAAAGGCGTGCGCCACCACCACCCAGCAGTATAGCCATTTTTACAATATTAATTCTTTGTATACATGAGCATGGGAGGCATAGCTTCTTATCCTTTAGTATCTTCAACTTCTTTGTTTAGCATTTTAAAGTTTTTATTGTAGAGGTCTCTCACTTTTTTTTGGTATCCTGATGTGCTGGCTAATTTTTATATTAAATTAACACAACCTAGAGTTGTTATGGAAGAGGGAATCTCAATTGAGAAAGTGCCCCTACCAGATTGGCTTGTGGACAAATCTGTGATGCATTTTTTTGATTGATTATTGATAGATGCTGTTCCACTCCAGCTCTTGGCTCCAGGTCCCTACCTTGACTTCCCTCAGTGATGAACTTTGATAAGGAAGTGTAGGCTGATTAAACTCTTTCCTCCCAAAGTTGCTTTTGGTCATGGTGTTTTATCACAGCAATAGAAACTCTAAGGCAACTGGTTGGTTTTCATTATCAGTTTGACACAACCTGGAGTCACCTGAGAAGAGAGAAACTCCACTGAAGGGTAATCTGAGGCAATTTTGAATGGTGGGGGTGGGTGGGGGTGGGGGGGAGTTAGTAACTTAGAAGTTTAGCAGGTCCAAGGAGCTGAACTGTAGTCTGGAAATATTTGGGCACGCAAGAATTTCATGGCAGAAGACAGTTGAAATATTAAAGACTGGATAACACCAAATATTCATAATAAATGGCTTTGCCTTTTGACAGACCTGTGACTGGTCAACGTATAGCTTTAATACACAGCTGAATCTTGTGGCCCGCAAGATAGATCTCTTACACAACAAAATATAAAGCTCCAGAAAATACGTTTCTATCGTTTCTATTTTTAATTTAAAAATTATGTATATGGGTGCTTGGCCTGCAGGTGTGTCTGTGCATCGTGAGTGTGCAGTGCCAGGAAGAGGGGATCAGAGCCCATGGAACTGCTGTCCCAGAAGGTGTGGTGTGGAGGTTCGCCTCCCTGAAGGTACTGGGAATAGAACCTGGGTCTCCTGGAATAGCAGGCCAGTGCTCTTAACTGCCGAGTTCTCTCTCCAGCCCAGAATCTGGTTTTTAAATGCTTCATCCCTGAAGTCCGAAAGACATCACTGATTTACCAGCTGTCTCCTTTTATCAAGTGCGGCAGCCAAATGGCAGACATAGCCGCGCCGCCACTTCACGTTGCTTCTGTCCCAAAGCCAGACTTACTTTAGAATTAACAGTGAATCTGAGATTCAGGGTCCACCCTTGCTAGGCTTTTTCATAAACTTCATATTTATAATGTTATATTTTCTTAGTCAGAGACTTCTCCAAAGTAAAGAGGCTGCAGGCCCCATAAGTCCTGGATCTGCCTTCTTTGTACAATAACCTCAAAAAAAAAAAAAAAAAGGCTAATAAAAATAAGAATCAACCCAGTCTCCTGGTTCACACTGAGACTGCAGCTTTATATGGGTAGTCCCGCTCTCAGCAGTGACTCTGCTCCCCATGCTAGACTGAAGTGGATGGCAGCAACTCGCCGTTAATTTATAGTTAATCTATGTTCTTCTAGAGAAATAAATCTATTTTAACTTTTTATTGATTCTTTGTGGATTTCCCATCATGTATCCTGACCCCACTCATCTTCTCGTTCCCTCTCTTCCACCTTCTGCCCTTGCAACCTCCACCTCCAAAATAAAATAAAATTTAAAAGAAAAACACAAAACCAAACCAAAAATCCTTGACATGGAAGCTGCAGTGTGGCCCAGTGAGTCACACAGTACATCCTTTAGTTCACACATCTCTACTTGTGTTTATTGCAATGCGTCATTATTCTGGTTCGTTCAAGGCCTCAGGTTTCTGCTACACCCTGGATACTGGGCCCTCACTGGGACTCCTCTTGGATATCCTGTTGTCCTGTGTCATGGAGATCCTGCTGTTTTGGATCTGCAGGTCTGGTCCCTTCATATGCTCCAGCAGTTGATAGATTTGGTGGATGCTGAGATGGGCCAACTCATAGCCCTGGTTCTGGGTCTAGGTGGTAGCTGGGTCAGTCAGCCTGCCAGCTTTCCCTCATTGTCACCACCAGGGTGAGCTCTCCAGTACTGCCCCATCTAGCTCACCCAATGCAACAGACAGCAAGGAGCCAGGCCATTTCTCCAGCTCTCACACCCTTGGGGCAGGTTCACCTGCACCCACCCCACCAGGGCCAGCCCTACTGTTTTGCCCAGGAAGGGTGCAGAGCTGGATCTCCAGAGTGCTGCAGGTGGGGAGGGGTAGGGCCAGCTCTCCCACTCTCATACCTTGGAGGCCAGCTCTCCCACCTGCCACAGGTGCCAAGGAGGGGGCATCTTTCCCTCACCCATGCCACCACATGGCAGACAAGGGGGGCGGGGTCAGCTCTCCTGCTCTCACACGCCCAAGGCTAGCTCACTTTCACCCCTGCTAACAGGGTTAACAGGGTCAACTCTACTGTGCTGCCCAGGTGAGGTGCAGGGCTCATTCTCCATGTGCTGTAGTGGGGGGGGGGGGCAGGGCCAGCTCTCCCACCTGCCACAGGTGCTAAGGGGCGAGGAGAAAAAGAAGCTTATTTTCCAGAGAATAACTAACTTTTCTTTGACTATTCCTGTCTCATGCCACTGATCTAAAATATTGTGCTTACTGGGGTCTCAAACAGTAGGAATTATGCTCCCCAGCTGTCTCACTGTGTTAAGGGAATCTTTCCAAGGCCCCATGGCCAAGAAAGCTTGCTTCTTGAATTTAAGTAAGTTTGTTTCCAGAAGCCATAGGGCCTCGGCACAACAAAACAATAGTATTTTTTTTTCTCAAATGATATTTGGTTTTACTAAATAATATATAGACTACAAAGTTAGAGATAAGTGGAGGATATTAAACAGTGTAATATTAGAATAAATTAATATTACAAAATTGATATCAGCCTTTCCCAGTTGCCACGTAGTAAAAGTGTCAATCAGGAGTATTAAATGCATGTTCAACTCTACATAGGGTGATGGTAGCCCAACACTGCCACTCAGATTTCGGTTTTCATGCTCTTCTCTGACTATAAATATCCATGCAGAAATTTTAACAGGTGCTTTCGGGAGGGTCGGGGATTAAAAATAGACGCAGTTTGACCTTTGGCTAGCTGTAAGTTCAAGCTGCTTTTTGGAATGAACTGGTAAAATAGGGTTATAATTTTATTTGTCATTTATAAAGTTGCAGAATTCTTTAAATTCCAGGTGTAATTTTCCACCTGCCAAGGCCTTGCAGCTTTGCTCAGTCCCACCTGTGACCCCCTTCCCTGCTGCTGTGGGCTAGTCCTCACAGTCTGGAAGGTCACTGTAAGAGTAGTTCAGGCAGCCTCTGCAGGTTCTATAGATGATGATCAGATGGTAACACCCTGGCACAAAGAGCAAGAGGCCCACAATCAGGACGACGATGGCCCGGTTGGTCCCCACGTGCCTGATGTAGCCGGTCAGCAGAAGGCAGCTCGTCAGGATGAGAGTGGTACCGATCAAAGCCTGCAAGGTGGTACAGATGATGGTCTTGTGAGGAATCTTAGCAGGGCTTTTGTTCAAGAAGTGCGATCTCATGACACCCGGAGCTCTTTGACTGAGAGCTAGTCAGTAGCTCAGGTCCCTCCTGAAGGTTACAGTCTCTTGGGTCCGCTCTGAAGAGCTTCCAATGTTTACTTTGCTCTGGGGATCACAACATGACCTGCTGCAGCTCAGATCCCTTCCGAAAGTTGCAGTGTCTGGGTTAGTGCAGGAGAGCAATATTTCCTTTGCTCCGGGGATCGCAATGTGAACTTGCAACTCAGATTCCTTCCCAAGGTTGCAGTGTTCCGGGTCAGTGTGGGAGAGCCTCCAATGCTTACTTAGCTCTTGGGGATTCCAGTGCTGCCTTGGTACAAGTGAGCACCATCATCGCTAGAGTGGAGGAACTTCACCTGGCTGCCACGCAGAGTGCAGGGGCGTCTGAGAAGACCTGACAGTTGCCGGTAGAGGCACGCGCGTCAGATCCCTCAGTGTCTGTCTCCCATCTGCCTCCACCAGGCTAACGGCTTCTGAGAAGCTGTCACTTTTGTTTCATGGAAAGGATTTTTAAGTCTTCAAAATTATGATGACTTTGACGGACAGTATGGTTTGGGCTGTATTTTTGTTGAGTTCTTAGACCAGCTCTGGTAACTATCCTAATTCTGTTGTAATCGAAATCATTAGATTGAATTGATGTGCTTACATCAGTTACACTTTGCTCAGGTAGTCCCCCAGAATTCCAGTTTCTCTCTGGTCTCTTCAATTTGTCTATCAAGCAACACGCTTGTTTGATTTGATCAGTCTAAATGGCCTGCGGACCGGAAGGAGTTGGGAGGTTGGGGATGTGTCCTGGCACAGCCCCTTCTTCAGTGTGTGGCCTTGGTCATGGTCCTGTACAGGGACCTGGCCCATTCTGCACAATGGGTGTAGTAGCAGCTACAGCACAAGGGCATGAATACGAATGAAATGTGCCCAGGGCTCTGTAGGTGCCCTCTGTGGGGCTCAGGTCCTGACAGAGTCAAGCCAATCCAGGCCCAAGTTTTGACTTATTTTCTAGATAGCAGTTTTCTGGAAAGCTGAAAGATAGGAGATGTCCTGAGGAGGGGCCACTCCCTTCAGAGGGGCAGCGAGCAGAATCAGTGTGGTTTTCTGAGGAGGTTCTAACAGGGACACTTCCACTTAAGTGAGGGCATCAGAATTCTCTCCTAACTCCTTGATTTCATGAATCCAAGCTACAGCTTCTTCAAGATTCTTTATTAGCTTGTATCAGGTGTGTCCTTTCTGTCCCCTAGGCCCGCTTTCCCCAAAAATATGATTCCTTAGCACTGTGTGTATGCGATTCATTTGTCACACTTGGTTCAGCTTTACCTCACTCTGAAGAGGAATTTTAAATCCAAACTTTGAGTTCTATTTTCAACATATATTCTTTTATGCTGGATATTGTCTCATTATGCAAAGTAGAATATAAACTCCAGGGAAATAATGGTTTTCCAATATATTCTTAGACTGAAAGTCTAGAGTTGTTTGCTTTGTACAAACCCAGTTTTTCTTTTAAGTTTACTAATATGAAACTACTGGCCTGGTGGCAGTTGCGCATACCTTTGATCCCAGCACTTGGGAAGCAGAGCCAGGCAGATCTCTATGAGTTCCAGGCCAGCCTGGTCTATAGAGTGAGATCCAGGACAGACACCAAAACTACATGGAGAAACCATGTCTTGAAAAACCAAAAACCAAAAACCAAATAAACAAAAAACAATAACAAAAACTACTGGGGAGAATTTTCTTTGTAATTGTTTGCATTTGTAACATTTGCATTTAAAATAGAAATTAAGATCTTACATTGATTTACATATATTTCATAATGTACATAGTCTTCCCTTTCACATAGCTCAGAAATAGAATATTGACTATTTGACTGCAGTTTCATGCATACTATAAAGCTAGGAATGACTTACATGTATAAGGTCTCTCAATTAATAGTCAGAGACAGGGTAATGTATAAAGAAGGCAATCTTTGGTTTTGTATGACCCTTTATCTTGTATTTATTTTGTGAGGGAAAATCTATTAAAATTAAAAAAAAAGCAAAAGTCAATCGTTGGAAACTCACTTTTTGAGTACAGAGAACTGACTGATGATTAATCTAAATATTGAAACATCTTTAGAGTGATTGAATGAAAACCGTTACCTCCCTAGAGTTTATGAAATAAACACAAGATAGTATGGCATCTATTGTCTGGCTAGCTTGGCAAGCTATCTCATATCATACTCAGCTGTAAGCCCCATTACTTACTTACCTTCCTCAGTGTTCCATGAGATGTCCAATCACTCTGTCCTGCTTTAGGGAAGAATCCTGTTAGGTTTATTAAGCCAGAATCTCCCTCACCCTACATGTTTTTCCTCAATAATTTTCCATCTAGTGACCCCTTCAACCCTGTAATCTGGCTGCATATTCTCACTTTCCCATGGTGTATTCAAAATTGAGTTTACTGTTTTGGTTCATTGAATTACTCAAAAGACACTTCAATATTTAGATTAGTCATCAGCCAGTTCTCTGTACTCAAAAAGTGAGTTTCCAACTATTGATTTTGCTTTTTTCATTTTCATAGATTTTTCCCTCACAAAATAACTAAATTCTACCCTACTGAGCAAATATTGTCTACCATCGAGTGCCAAATGCCAATCTAGTTGATTTTTAGTGAACAAAAGCCAAGTGGTTGAATAATTGAACGTATTCAAATGGAAGAGATTGTTTCTTCATTACTTGTACAAGGGAGAGGACTGAAAGACACTTTGCTTATCTCATCTTTTTTTTTTTTTTTTCCCCAAGACAAGGTTTTTCTGTGTAACAGTCCTGGCTTTCCTGGAACTCCATTTGTAGACTAGATTGGCCTCAAACTTATAGAGATCCACCTGGTTCTGCCTCCCAAGTTCTAGGATTAAAGACCTGTGTTAGCACGCCCAGCTGTGTTGAGCTTAACTTTAGTTAGGTTTACGAACCTTATTCTAGCTAGGTCTTTCTCTGCAAATCCCCAAATACAGTTTATAGTAAAGATTCTTTCCAAGTCTATTTAACAAGAATGCCTCATCCTTTCAATCTGATGGCCATCAACATCTGACTAGGCTTCTTATCTATCCTCTTCCTGCAGGAGATGACAGGTCACCCTGATCTGGCTTCAGCAAGGAGCCTGTTAAGTCAGTTCACACGGTATTTCCCTCACTCCTGTGTTTCTGAGTTGTTCACTAATTGGGTTTTCGCTAGCCCCTGTCCTAAACTTGGCCATAGTACATTCTGAGTTGAGTTCAGTCTCATCGCAAAATCCACGGCAGTGGTTCCCACACCCGTTAGGATGGTCTTTCCTACCACATTTTAATGGCTGTCATTAAAATAATTTTTATGGACAGTGAACATGGATGATAGAACACAAAATCTCAAAATAAGAAATCAGAAAGGAAAGATTTATAAACCGTAAATCCCTTTCTGCTTCATATTTATTGTTTATGGATGTCCATAGGTCCAAGAAAATCCCTTCCCTGGTATTCCATAAATCACTGTAATGAAATACTACATGTTGTATAAGCTGATTGGAACCAACTTATTCTTATTTGCAACAAAGTATTTCACGGAGACACTCCTGCAGAAGTTTCAAGCCCTCATGATGTCCTGTACCACCATGGGTCCTGAGACAATGAAGTCAGCTAACCATGAGCTGGAACCTCTGAACCCAGGATCCAAAATGAATCTTTCTCTTCTTAAATGGATTCTCTCATGTATTTGCCACATAGGAAAATAGTATGATACAAGCCAGGTATAGTGGTGTACACCTTTAATCCCAGCACTCAGGAGGCAGAGGCAGGCTAGTTTCAGGCCAGCCTGGTCTACAATAGTGAGTTTAGGACCACCAGGACCATGTAGAGAGACCCTGTCTCAAAAAAAAAAAAAAAACAACAGCAAGAACCCCAAAACAACAAAAGAATATGACACACACCACTATCGTTTGTGGTGCCATTAATTCATGTATTTGCTTCAGCATACATGGGCAATGTGATGCATGTTATCTTAACAAGTTTCCCACAAATGGACATATTGCAAAGGCTTGGCTCCCAGCCCATGACACTATTAGAATTTACTGGGAGGGCCAAATGGGAGGCATGCCCTTGAGTGGGATATTTAACCCCTAGCCTCCTTTTTCTTCTCTTTGCATCCAGGGTTGCATACAGCCCTTTCTTGCCAGGGGCTGTAAAGCACCGGTACACTCAGACAGTTGAAACCACAAACCAAAATAGACTTTGATCCCCATAAGTTAACCATCTTGAGTATTTTGTTACAGTGGTGCAAAGCTGGCCAACGTGGGTTGGCTCCATTGGATGACTGCTATGAATGCGGCTACCGTATGTATTCATGATCCAAATACAGTCAGCTTTTTAAATGCCTATAGTTGCTTTATTAATTAAATTCTTTCTCCATCGAGAATTTTAAGGTCACCTAGGTTTTTTTCTAGTTATTAAAGTGAGTTTATGGCCTGGGCTTATGAGAATATGTTACAGACAGAACTGTTTTCATCCTGATACCTTGTAATTGAACGAGCATATGTTTTTTTTTTTATTTAACCTTTTATTCATTCTTTGTGGACTTCACATCATGCATCCTGATCCCACCCATCTCCTTGTCCCCTCAATCTGCCCTCTGCCCTTGCAACCTCCCCCCAAAGAAAATTTAAAAGTAAAACCAAACCAAACCAAAGAAAACAAAAATAGAAACATACACACAAGCACACACACACACACACACACACACACACACACACACAATAAACAAATAAAAATCAAATAATAATAAAAAATCTCAGCATGGAAGCTGTCCTGTGGCCCAGTGAGTCACACAGTATATACCCTCTAGTCCATACATCTTTACTTGTAAGTGTTCTTTTCATATGAGTCACTGGTCAGGTTCGAGGCCTCTGGCTTCTGCTACACCCTGGATACTGGGCCCTCACGGGGACTCCTCTTGGATATTCTGTTGTTGCTTTGTGATCATGGAGATCCTGCAGCTTTGGATCTGCAGGTCTGGTGCCTTCACATGCTACAGCAGTCCACAGAGCGGGTGGTTGTTGAGGGTGGGCCAACTCACAGCCCCGTTTCTGGGCCTGGGTGGTAGCTGGGTTGGTCAGCCTGCCAGCTTTCCCTCGTTGTCACCACCAGGGTGCGCTCTCCAGCACTGTCTCACCCAATGCAGCAGATAACAAGCAGAGGCCGGTTCTCTTGTTCTTATATACCCTTGGGGTCCAGCTTGCCTGCACTCACACTACCAGGGCCAGCTCTACTGTTTTGCCCCGGTGAGGTGCAGGGCTCGCTCTCTGGATTGCCGCACTTGGTAAGGGGCACGGCCAGCTCTTCCTTTCTCATGACCCTGAGGTTGGCTCTCCCACCTGCCGCAGGTGGTAAGAGGTGGGAGGTGAGGGTATATTTCCCTTACCCTTACCATCCCATGGCATATGAGGGAGGGGAGCAGCTTTCCTGCTCTCTGGCCCTGCTCCCCTGCCCCCTGCCAACAGGGTCAGTTCTAGTGTGCTGCTGAGGTGAAGAGCTGTTCTCACTTGGCTGTGTGCTGCAGCTGATGAGGGGCAGGGCCAGTTCTCCCACTCTCAAGGCCCAGTGGCCATCTTTCTCCCCTGCCACAGGTGGCAGGGGGCAAGGGGAAGAGGAACATTTTGTTTTCCTCACGCATGCTACCGCGTGAAAGACAGGGGTGGGGAGAAGGGTCAGCCCTCCTGCTCTCATGCCTCCCAGGCCCACTCACCTGAGCCCCCCCCCCCCCCCCCCCCCCCCCCGCCAACAGGGTCAGCTCCATTGTGCTGCCCAGGTGAGGTGCAGGGCCTGCTTTTCCCGGTCCTGAAGCTGGTGAGGGGCAGGATCAGCTCACCCACTCTCGTGACCCCAGGATCAGCTTTTCCTGCCTGCAGTAGATGGTAAGGGGTGAGGAGCAAGGGGCAAAAGGGGTACCTTTCCCTAGCCTACACCACCGTGGACAGACATTAGGGCTAGCCCTCCTACTCTCCTGTCTTCAGGGTCTGCTCACCCACACCCCTACCCCCACCAGCAGGGACAGTTCTGCTGTGTTGCCCTGAGGAGGTGCAGGGCCTGTTCTCCAGAGTGGTGGAGTCCACTGAGGGACAGGGCCAACTCCGTGCAGGCCTATCCTCACTGCTTTTGGTGGTAAAAGGAGCCATAGACATCAACACAGATGGCAGCTGTGGCAGAATCATGGACCCAGACATGGCTCATAGCAGTCTAGGCCCAGAGCATACCATGGCCCTGGGAGGCAGCACAGGCTACTCAGATTTACATGGCCCCAGCAGAGACGCTACCCATTGATACTAACGTGGCCCTAGGTGGTGGCCCAGGCCCCTGACATCTGTATGGCCCTTAGTGGCACTAAGGGCCATAGACATCAATACAGACTCCATCTGTGATTGGAACATGGACCCAGACATAGTCCTGGGCAGCAGCCCAGGCTCAAATGTACCATGGTCCCGATTGGCAGTACAGGTCACTTAGATCGGCAGGGACCCAACAGCAGCATGGCCCTCGAATCCCCACATGGCCCCAGGTGTGGGCCCAGATCCTGGGCATATGCACTTGGACCAGTATGTGTTTAATCTTTGATTTTCATGTCTTTATTGCAAACTGAGACCTGTTACATTATTTTAAAAAGGCATATGTGTTTGTATATGACATCTCTTCTTTTTTATTTTAACAGTCTTATTGATTTTAAAGGCAAAGAACTAAAGTCCAATTATAAGAATAAATGGATTTTTAATATTTACTTGATCCTAAATTAATTGAAGGGAAAGAAAATGTGAACTATAGAATATTCTCTGAAGGTATCTGCAAGCCTTGTCTGGTGCTTACTGTTAAACCATTTGGTAAAGGATACCAATGCTCATGGTCACCTTTGAAATTAATGTTATGGCAAGCAACCTCAACACAAGTTAATCATTTTGCTCATGAATTGTGCTTTATGATTAATAGTTAAGTGAGCAAAATTAATTAATTTTAATGTTAAAATATGGCCTCCAGCTAGTACATTTTTATATGATTAATTCACATGGTAATTAAAATTCTACTCCTCATTTATATCCCAGATGAACTTTAAGGGAATGTTTTTCATGTTCTCGTAGAATATTCTGTCAAATCTTTCATTCTGCTCCACAGTCAAATGATGTTTCCAGTCTCCAATGGTACCTAATGGGAGAAGCACAGTGCAGCACCCACATAAGTAAGGTGCTTAAGAAGCATACGGCAGCATCTACTATTCTCTACAGCTCACATTGCACATTGCTGAGTTCTCAGTAGGGTTTGGTTGGCTACCTCTCCTCTCATCACAGAAAAAAGTCCAGTAGAAGAAGCTTCAGAGTAGCAGCATAGTAAATAGGCATCACTAGCTATTACCACTGAGTTATAACCAATTTTTAGAAAAAAAGAAAACCCTTTAAAAGTTAAAAAAAAATATTAGAATTTTAAAAATACATCTTACTGTGTACCGATCATTATACTAAGAAAACACTTATACTTCAAACACAATATATTTCAAACATAACCTTATGAGGTATGTATTTTTTTTCATTTTAAAGAGAAAAAAATGAAACCCAGAGGTTTTCAGCAAGTCAAGTCAAGGTGACGTTGAAAGAGCTAATGTTATAATTTTACTGGATAAGAATTTGTAATGATCACTACGTTAGTTAAAATGAAAGTAGACATTTGGGGTCTTCAGAGTCAGAGACAACGGTATGATTGTTTGCATTTGGAACAGAGGGCAAGCTATCATGGGCAAGACATTTAGTCTTCTGAGAAATGAGATGTGAGAGTTGATGTTAAGTGGCAGAAGAGAAAAAATAAAAGAGTTTTTGAAAAATATAAAAATCCAGATATTAAAATACAAGCTAATGCTCGTAGTAATGATATGTTAAAAGAGTATCAAGAGGGAAATGCTCATTCTTAACCACATCTCCTGGCATATAATGAGATCATAATAAGTTTATTGCCCATTTACTTAATTGAATTCATAATAGATAAAGTTATTAAGATATCACTCTAATTTTTATGATGAAAATAATCTCACAAGGAGGAAACAGCATTTTAAACATTGTCTTCAATATAAACATATGGTAAGTTTGCTTGTACAATATCCTAGAAAAAATAGTGAGTAAAACTCTTCTTGTCTAGGAGTTCATGGTCCTTCATGCCTGTAATCCTAGCATTCAGGGAGGGGTATGGTGCAGAGACAGGAGGATTATGAATTTAAGCCAGCCTTGGGCTACACTGTGAAACACACACACTCTCCCTCTCCCGCTCTCTCTCTTTTTCTAACTCTCTCTCTCTCTCTCTCTCTCTCTCTCTCTCTCTCTCTCTGTCTCTCTCTGTTTCTCTCTCTCTCTCTCTCTCTCTCTCTCTCTCTCTCTCTCTCTCTCTCTCACACACACACACACACACACACACACAAACTGAACAAAACAAAACAAAAACCAAAATAAAACAAAACAAACCAACAAAACAACAGCACAAGATTAATTAGAATCTTCACTTCTAACACATCTATTACCTAGGACAAGACTGCTGACATACTTTAAAAGGTTAGGTTGTATGGCCTAAAAGGAAGGAAAGTCATATCTATTTAGTAATTGAAATTGTCAGAGTTTTTTTTACTAAAACACTGCTAGAAACCCTTCAGGTTCTCTGTCAGCTAAAATGTTCGATGCTTCCAAATGGCATTATCACCTGGAGAAATACATTGAAAATGCAGATTATTTCTCCTAGGTACTCCAAGGAACACTCAACATTTTTTTGCTGCTGTGGACCACTAAATATCACCTTTGCGGAGGAATTTTCCCTCTTCATTTCTTGTCCCAATTTCATTTTTTATAATATCTTCATAATTTGCTCGTGGGTCAGATTTCATGTTCTGAAACATAGATTGTCTCACAACAGCATCCACATCTTCATCACTCAGTTTTTTCTCCAGAAAACTGCAGATTTTAAGCACTGAGCTTCTGAGGTCCTGAAAAAGTCATGGGTTGAGGAATTACTGACCTTATAATGGAGGTATGAGTTACAGCTAACCACGTTACATGAACAGGTAGAATTTACATTTGAAATGCAAGCACTCTTCAACATGTGAAAACATTGTAGGAATAGGGTGAAGAAATAACTGAAATCATTATTTATTATCACTGATACAGAATAAGCCATTAATAAACACAACTTTTTTGAGACTCTGTAGCCTGAAGCTGGCCTGGATTCAATATGTAGTCTAGGATGCTCTGAAAGTTAGGATGGCCTTCATGTCTTAGCATCCCATGGGCTAGGATTAGAGGTAGGAGCTACTACACCTGTCTCAATATCTTTGTTAAATAAAAATATCAGCCGGGCGGTGGTGGCGCACGCCTTTAATCCCAGCACTCGGGAGGCAGAGCCAGGTGGATCTCTGTGAGTTCGAGGCCAGCCTGGGCTACCAAGTGAGTTCCAGGAAAAGGCGCAAAGCTACACAGAGAAACCCTGTCTCGAAAAACCAAAAAACAAAACAAACAAAAAAAAATATCAACAAACTTGTTGTAGAAAATTAAGATGTGTTACTTTTGTTTATGTTGCATTTTTTTAACTCAGTGATGCTGTGTTACTGTGCCTGTCTAAAACACCCGATGGTCTAATAAAAAACTGAACGGTCAATAGCAAGGTAGGAGAAAGGATAGGTGGGGCTGGCAGGCAGAGAGAATATATAGAAGGAGAAATCTGGGAGGAAGAAGTAGCCAGAGAAGGAGGAGGACTCCAGGGGCCAGCCACTTAGCTACATAGCAAGCCATGGAGTAAGCGTAAGAGTAAGAGAATGGGAAAAGCCCAGAGGCAAAAGATAGACAGTTTTTAAAGTTAAGGAAAGCTGGCAAGAAACAAGCCAGGTTAAGGCCAGGTATTTATAAGGAAGAATAAGCCTCCATGTGAAATTTATTTGGGAGTTGGGTGGCAGCTCCCCAAAAGAGCAAAAACAGCTAACAACACAAACAAGCAGCAACAGTCAAGTATCTCAGTACAAAATACTGTGTATTAAATGCTTAGAGCTAGAATCACATTTGGTTGAGAAGAATGTGATCATTTTCTTCTGAGGTCTGCAATAAGCTAGATTTTACTACTTCTATTTATTTAACATATTACTGGGAAATAAATTTAGTCAAGAAAGAGAAACATACCATCTAAATTAGAGACAAAGAAGTAAGATTATCTTTGTAAAGCAGACTGTATGATCTCATACGCAAAAAGAAAAACTAGGAAAAGCACAAGGATCTGCTAAAATAGTGAGATTTTACAAAGTTGTAAGATATAAAATCAAAGTCAATATACAAATATTAGTTGAAAATTCAAATACTAGTGATGAGTAATCCTAAAGCAAGAAAAGAAAAAAAATACATGAATTTTGAAATGGTAGGATCAAGAAACCTAGGAGTAAAGTTAAAAAAGGCTAAAGACAGGTCCATTGAAACCAACAGAACATTGATGAAAGTAGAAGAAAACAGAAATAAACAGAACAGTGTTCTGCACTCATGAATTGGAGGACAGTTGTTTTAAAGACACTAGACAAACCAACCCACAAATTCTATGCAGTCTGAATTAAAATTTCAATGATCTTTTTTTCATTTTTGCAAAAAAAAAAAGAAAAGAAAATCTGTCCAAAATTCATATGAAATCTCAGAGACCCTGAACAACCAGTCTTGAAATAGATTAAATTTGGAGGAGTCACATTTTCAGATATCAAAATTACTTTATGACACTTTACTTATTTGTTTATTTATGTATTTGTGTGTGTCACACACACACACACACACACACACACACACACACACACACACTCAGTCATAGGACACCTCATAGGAGCTGGTTCTCTTCTTTTACCATGTGTGTCTCAAGGTCATCTGGATTGGCAGCAAGCCCCTTTATCTGCTGAGCCATCTCTACCCACAAAAAGTTACTTTAATGTCATGTAGTTCTATTAGCGTGATAGTGACTTGAATACAGCCGTGAACCAATAGAACAGAATAGCCTTCCCAGGAATCATCTCTCACTTATAATGGTCAAATGATTTTTGATATGACTGCCAAGAACTTTACATGGGAAAGGTCATTCATTTCAACAAATGTTCTTGGGTAAATTGGATGCCCATATGCAAAAGTATAAAGCTGAATTCTCACCTTACAATGTATGTCAAACAACTGAAATTTGGGTCAAACATAAAAGCAAGAGCTTAAACTTCAATGCTCTTACAGAGAGACTTAGAGGGAATTATTTAAATTAGAGGATTTCACAGTGGTGTTCTGAATATCCCTCTACAAGTACAGAGACAATATAGGATGATTTACGTCAAAGGATTTCACAGTGGTGTCTTGAATATGTCTCTACAAGTACAGCTAGCTAAAGAAAAATGAATTGAATTGATTACATTAAACTTCATAACTCCTATGTAAAAGGGGACCTATTCAATGGAGTGAAAAGTTAATCTATAGGATGGGAACAACATTTATAAGTCATTTATCTGATACAGGATTATCCCCAGAAATCACAACAACAAAATCAACTCAATTAAAACTTTAAATAAATCATCCTCAAAGGGATTCTAGAAACATCTATTAAACGGAGGAGAAAAATGCTCTGTATCACTAGTCACTTGGGAAATGGAAACGACAAGAAGAGCCTACCACGTGTAACCTATTATGATGGCTCTTCCTTAACAACTGACGTAAACCATAAGTGATGCTGCTGTTGGTACATCTGTAAAGGATGTAAAGTGTAAAATGGTACATCTGTAGAGGAAAAATGTACGATGCTTCCTTCACAAAATAAAAGCAGAATCACTGTATGCTCCAGCAACTCCACTCCTGGCTTTCACTTCTCATTTAAAAACAATTGAGCCCAAAAATCTCTGAAAGATATTCACAGCATCAGTATGCACACCAGCTCAAATGTGGAAACAAGCCAAATATATATAGATTACAGAACATAAATACAGTGGGTTATTATGCAGACACAGAGAAGGAATTCTGACATGTGATGCAACAAGCTTTGATGACATTGAGGACATCATAGTAAGTAAAATAAGTCAATAAAAATACAACTGCCTGTTTCCACTCATACCAAGTATTGAGCATGAAGAAATTACTGGAGGAGGAAAGCAGGGTGGTGATGTTCAGGGACTGAGAGGAGGAAAAGGAGAAGTTATGGTTTAATGATCCTACGGTTTCAGTTTGACAAGCAGAAAAGGATTTGGAGAGCAGTAGTGACAAATGGTTGCATAACAAGTCATAAGAGTGAAATGGTACATTTTACCTTGTGGATGTTAAAATCATAATTAAGAGTGCAATTGGGGTTCATAACATGACTAGGGATATAGCAGTTATTTGTGAGAGATTAATTTTACCCAGAGAAGTTACAACATTCTTCATGATGATGAAGTACTACCTCCAATTCGAGAACAAAAATAAATAAATAAATAAGAATGAACACATGGATTTCCTTTGTCAATGTAAGAATGAATACCGATTGAGAGAAGCTTGAAATCCCTTCCATATTTAATGAAAGCTGCACTTCAGAGGACTCTATACATGAAATACAAGAAACAGAGATGCGTTTGCATGTGGGAACCAGATGATTTGGGGCCCTGCTGAGCAGGCTTAAGTGTGTTAGTCTCCATCGTTGTGCGTGTTCATTTGTGGAAGAAATTTAGTGTGTTGTGGTGGATAAAATAATAGGATTCTAAAGCTAATTAATTTATACAAATGACTTTGATGCACAATGACTGACCGAAAAACCAAGACCAGGAAGAACATGAAAAATAGAGCAATGCGGCTAAAAGAAAGAGAAAGAAAGATGATAAGGGTTTGGATGCTAGCAATAATGGAGTTCTTGGAAATAATTTTAACATAATACTATATTCAAGGAGGTAAAAGACAAAGTTTTAAATTGCCCTTAACCCAATACTATAAATGAGAAAAAATTAAAAACAGACTGTCTTTAATTAATGAAAAGCAAATCTCAGTGAGTAATTTTAGTAGAAACTTTAACTCACACAAACTCAGCAAAGTCAAACTGGGAGCCAGGGGTAGGAGCAAACACTCAGCATAACGCCTTCATGGAGAACTTTGCCTGTCTTGGGTGAGGTGACACACACTGTTAATTCCAGAAGCAAGAGAATCTCTGTGAGTTCAAGGCCAGCCTAGTCTAAATAAAGGGTTCTAGACAAACCATGAGTACACACTGAGATGCGATCTAAAACAAAGAAACCAAGTAACAAAAATAAAACAAAGAATTGGTCAATTCTGGTTTATGGCTCTAATTGTCCACATTTTATAGTAGTTATGTGACTCTCTGCTCTTTGCTGGCTCTTATTAGGTAGTGAGCACGGAAAACTATAGTAAAGTGGATCATCATGTCAGCTATAGCATCTCTGAGATTATAGCCAAAAGAAATGAAATCACCATCCAAAACTTATTGTTATCTAGTGCTGTTGCTGTACATTTTCAACCACAATATGTGGACTCAGCCTAGAGTCCATCAACAGATGAAAGAGTAAATAATTTATATGTGTCATACACAATATATATAAAATAGATTATTACTCAGACATTAAAATGAAACGAAATTCTGTCATCTGCAGTAAAATGTATGGAGCTCAGGACACCAGGTCAAGTGAAATAAGCCAGACAATGAGACAAATGTCTGCGTTCTCTCATCTGAGGAAACTTCAACGTCAACTTTTAAGGAGAAATGTGTTTAATAGTGATCGGGAAGGGTCTTGGGAGAAGAAAGGAATGGCAATTCGAGAAGAGTGGAAAGATGAGATCAGTGCACACTCTACCCCTGGGCAGGAATAGCACACCAGATGCCACTAATGGATGCCATTGATATGGGATGATAAAGTTTTTGATTATGAAAGCAGCTGCTGCTGTGAATTTTTGAGGTTTCCTTGACACGGGTGGTCGCATGAGAAGGGATCACAAGAGATAACTGTACAGGGAGAAGAGAGTCCTGACGAAGTCCAGGGAGTGAGGCAGAGGCAGGACATTAGGAATCATCTCCAACCCAAAGCCCAAAGGGGAATTCAAGTATGAAAAGAACTGGGAGAACACGGTTTCAACCAAGAGAAGGACAGGGCAAAAGAAATCATTAAAAAATGCAACTTTCTTATCTTACCTTCTTCATATCTTCATAGCTCAGGAACATAATATTGAAGTCATGTCTGTGTTCATACCAGCCTTTGATGTGGTCAAACCAACAGCTTCCTACCACTGAGAACAAAGGTAAGGAGTAAGGATGTGCCGCACGCCTTTAATCCCAGCACTCGGGAGGCAGAGCCAGGCGGATCTCTGTGAGTTCGAGGCCAGCCTGGTCTACTGAGCGAGATCCATGATGGGCACTAAAACTACACAGAGAAACCCTGTCTTGAAAAAAACAAACAAACAAACAAACAAAAAATGTCAACCTGTGTGTGCACGTAGTAAATGACAAACTCTCTTCTTCATTTTCTGGTTTGGAATTTTCGGAAATAAAACAGAGTCCCTGCAATGGACATCTATATCCCTTTTTAAAATATTTAATGGTTTAGGGGAATAATGACCTGACATTCGTAGAAACCCGCCTATATGTGGAGTAGGAAGGAAGCAATCCAGAAACTCAAGGGCCTGAGACTGCAGATGACTTTAGGGCACACTGTTGCATTTTCCTACTTTTCCACAGAGGGCACACATATCTATTGAAACTCTTGTTCTCTATGAGGCCTGGGCAACAATGTTCACTGTCTACAGTGGCACAGAATCTGAATAGAGATCATGGCTCCACATGCTATGAGCCTCTTGCCTTAGTTAGTCCACCTAAGTATTGCAATGAATAATTCCACTGCTGCTGGATAAGGCCTTCCACAGGCCCATGCAAAGCACACACTCACCCTCAGCATTTGCTCTGCCAGAATGGATTACTCTGCCTTTGTCACTAGTTGGAAGGAATTAAAAGACTATCTGTAAACCAAAACAGTTCCTACACGACATGCCTTTGCAACCTTGACAGTCCTCAAGTGGTGTCTAAAGATAGAAAACCCAGCTGATGACAGATAGAGTGGACATTCAATTGTCCCTAGAGATGAGTTCTTTGGGTTCTGGTTTTTGTTTGTCTGATATTGTGCTTTTTGTTCCGGTATTCTTTTCTTGTTCCTTTCAGAAAAGCAGGGCATTTTATTGCTCTGCTCCATTTCTTTGAATTGTGTTCTGTAAGTTAGATAATTTGGCTAACTGTGTAATTGGCTTCTGTGTAGTTCATTTGTGTCTGGGTTGATGAATTAACACTTACCTCTCCCATCTAGAAACATTTGCAGGAAATTTTCCATAGAACTTGCAGCTTCAAGGTTAGTCATCAAATTTGAAAAATGAAAATAGGAGTTCAAAATATCTTTAGGATTTCTGTAGATATAAAGAATCTGTTGACAGAATTATGGGATTATTTCTTTAAAAAAACCTTGGTTATGCTTATAAGCTTTAAAAACAATTTTATAGTATTTGATTATGACAATAAGCATAATTATTTCTTCTAGTCTTTAAGCTGTGAAAAGTCAAGTGGTTATTATTTACTTTTTGATATTATGGAGAGTGCTGTAATAAACATCCTTTCTCCACGGTATTTCCTACATGTATAAGAATGTAGGTCAATTCTCAAAAAGCAATATTATTTATAATGTTAATAAATACTGATAATTTGCCTTATACGATCAATATATATGGTATAAAATTTTTATTAAAAATTTTAAAGGAAAATTAATTTGTCATGAGGGTCAGTTGATGAGTATTATGTCATATTAGATGTATAACTAAGGTAGCAATAGAGATAAGTTTAAAAACAAAAAACTAATAGTCATATTGATATACCTAGTAATCCACATATAATCTTCAAAGAAAAATGAGTTTTTCCTTCGTATCTTTCCGAAAAATAATTTAAACATGAGTTAAGAGTACAAAAACTCACATACAGAAATAATAATCTGGGGGTGTGTGACCCCAATACTGGCACCTCGGAGTCTAGGGCAGGAGGAGTAGTTCATGCCAGCTTTGGCTACATGCCAGGCTCCCACAAGGAAAAAAATGAAATCAAGGAAGGGAGGGAGGGAAAGAATAAGATAGAAAAACCAAAACTCAAAGAGCATATCTCCAGGCTAAAATGTGAATTTATTTAAAAGAAAACTCAATCAGTTTGATAACACCAAAATAAAGAATGTTATTAATCAAAACACACATGAGAAGAGCAATGCGATTGAGCTAAAATAGATTCATATCTAGAAGTGATATGAAGCAAACTGATCAGGAGAAGGTCATAAAATGTTGGGCCTTTTCACAGAATCAAAAATAACTGTGGCCAATAAACATAAAACATGATTGCTTCCATTATGAGCATGAGCATGCAAGTTAAGATAAATTTGAGACACCTTTTGGTAGGCTGTCATGTTGATAAACCTTTAAAAGTCTGATCTGTCACGTTACTAGAGAAAAACTAATAACTCATCTACTGGACATTTCAGCAAGAAATGACTAATCTGCTTTCTTCAGAAATCCTGCAGCACCTCCATAGATTGAATCCTCTGATAATTGTGGCTTTGCAGTTCTATTCCTGGATGTGGATTCTAGGGAAGATGGTGGAAGAGTACCCAGGAGACATACTCAAGAATGCACATAGCAGCTGCATTGGAATAACCTAATTATTCAGTACTTAGAGAAGGCATTTCGTGGGTACAATAAGTGACTAAGCTCTATGACCTACTTTGATTTTCTTGTTCTTGAGACCTTTTGGTACTAAATAATATGGGAGGTGGGAGGTAAAGATGCGTGGTGATGGCATTTTGGCAAAGTCCAAATTATGAAGATTGTACTCAAAGAATGGCACTCTGTCCGTGGTTTGGATATTTTCAGTACTGTTTCGGTGGCCCTCAAAATAAATCGAGCTGAGGATCTGTTGAGTCCAGATGGTACCTGTAAAAAGAGATAGCAATCCTATTTTCAATCTGAAGCAGGTTTTAATAATGAATCCCAACAGTAATGTCATAATCTTCGACGAATTTAGAGCTTTCCTTTCCTTAAACACTCCAACTATGCTTGGATATGCCCACTTTTCATTCCCCGTTGCCTGGATGTAACACTCAAGTTGGTAAGGCTGAAATCAACAACCCTTTGTTCCTTTCTCACTTAAATATATGCGGCGATTTGGTAGTGACAACCCAGACTATTCTTGCAGTGTCTGTGTGTTCTGTGCTTTGTGTGAGGTCCTTTTGGTAATATTTAACTGCTCTTGGCATATAACATTTGCAGATATTAACAGGTAAAGTATAGTATCAATACATATGGATACATACAATGGGGTCAGATCACACCAGGGAGAGTGGCATTTATGACTTGCTGCATGGTTGTTGTTGTTGTTGTTGTTGTTGTTTTCTATTTGGAGCCTTCTACATTATTTCTTAATTTTTTTTTTTTTTTTTTTTTTTTTTTTTGGTTTTTTCGAGACAGGGTTTCTCTGTGTAGCTTTGCGCCTTTTCCTGGAACTCACTTGGTAGCCCAGGCTGGCCTCGAACTCACAGAGATCCGCCTGGCTCTGCCTCCCGAGTGCTGGGATTAAAGTCGTGCGCCACCACCGCCCGGCATTTCTTAATTTTTATAAAATATATAGTAGTTACTGAATGCCACTTTATTGTTGCTTATGGGAAATTCTGACTTATTTCGGAAATTACTTCATTATTTCCTTGCCATTTAAAAGTGTAGAAAAGCTAATAGAATTAAATATTTCCAGTTTCCACCCCCTTTGGAATTGCTTTGTATGCTCAGATACTTCTCTGGCATAGATCATAATACACATGTTGAAAGAGGAAACCACAGATTTCGATGTTATTGACATCTGGTCTCTTGACTATCAGATCAAGTCATACAGTGGAAGTGTTTGAGAAATACATGCAAAATTCTAATTTTATTCCCTTTAAGAGTAGACCCCATGGGATCAAATACCACAGTGCTGAGGTCTAGCCTTGTTTATTAATGGCTATTCCAGATAATTCGTGGTGGCAGTGTAGATTTGATTAACCAATGACTATTTCCAGTGAGGAGTGACAGTGCATCATTTGTAGCAGAGACTGAAATTTTGAAAGAACAGATCATGTAAAGACATCACAGACTCCGGGGCTGATAACAACGGAAGTGTCAGCATCCTGTGTGGTACAATATAAACACTCATCACCCGTTTCAATCTTCCTGAGGACCTTCAGAAGTACCCAGTGGCTGTTTAGTGGCTGAGTTATTTAGTTACTATCTACAGTGAAACAGAGTGACTGCCTCCCAGAGTCCTTCAAGTTCTGTACCACATTAAACATTGCAAAGACAGAAAACAAAGTAGGATTGGATATGAACAAAGAAGTCTTTTTGCAAAATGTCTTTATTTACTGAAGGGGTCAAATATGGATATAAAATCTTGGTGTTATTGTTCATGGGCAGCAACACTAAGCGGGGACGGGGCATGTGAAATCTAAACACTTACAGCTTTGCTGTTTAGTCTGGTAACCACCGCAAAAACTTAAACCAAGACTTCCAAGTTTTACCTTCTGCTGAGGTAGAAGTTCCCTTTACAAAGGGAACTTTAGTCCCTCTTCATGTCCAACAGGACTGTGTAGTAAAACGGGAGTACTTGTGCGTACTTGTCCTGATTAGCCTTACGAACCCCAAGAGTAATCCTTCTGGGAAACCTCACTGCTTAAGAGATTTTTTTTTTCTGTTTTTGAAAATTTTAAGTAGATTACAGGTGTCTTAGAAATCTTGTCAACAAAATTCAATGTATTGGAAATTTAAGCATTGTCTAAGATAACAGTTGACGGTGTGTGGAAAGGAGAATATTTATGCACTTATTATCAAACCAAAATAAATACAAATGCCGTATGGCCTACTCATGCCACTCACCAGATTTTGGAAACGTGACTAGGAAGACATCATCATCTCTAATTTCGTAATCATCCATATTTTCCACTATGTTCATTTTAACTAAAGATCTTTCAAAATTATAGCCTTTGAAGTTAAGTAAATATTCCTTTTTATGGTCCATGATAATTCACCTAGAAATAAAAATCATAAAATTTTCTTCACAATCGTAGTATTTTCCAATAGTGAGTAATGCTTGTTGAGTGGTCTACATGTACCAAGCACCACTGAAATGTCTCTCACGTAATAATATTTACTACAATAAACAAATTACATATGCTAGGCTATTTAAATTTACAATAATCTTATGTCACTACATCTTACTATCACTAGATAAAATCTGAGGAAACAAACATCGCAGGAAGCTATAAAGATTGTTCTATGATTCCATATGGGAAAGGGAATCTTAGTTCTAAACACATAGATGAGAAAAGAGGGCACAGAGGATACAACCAAGTCATTCAAGGTTGTCCAGCTGCTCAACTTAGAAAGACTTGACAACAGACAATTTGGGCACAGAGACCATGTTTGTAACTCAGGAGTTTCTTTGTATATTATATTTTTACTCTGTATACTTTTGTTATTAAAATAAGAAATTCCTTTAAGGACTATGCTTCTATTCTTCTTTTCCTAGAGTATGGACAACCTGCTGTCTCTGTGGAGTATTTCTGAGACTTGGCATCTGAGAGACCATTTCTAATAAAATTTTTTGTCTGACTGAAATCCATGGTCCTTAGAAACATCATTCTTGTATAGTCACAAATATTGTATGAAAATGTTTATCATGATATTATACTTTTCAGCAGAAGAATTTAAAATAAAAATATAGCATAAATATTTTTTTATTTTATGATACAAAGCACCATTTTGGCATTTATGTACATATTTTGGGGGGTGATACTCCCACACTCCTCCAGATCTCCCCGCCCCTTTTTCTTGCATGTCATAAATGTTTTATTGCCCCAGATGTCTTCCTTTCTTAACAGCTTTTCCCCTTTTACTGTCCCTTCACTGCTTGCATGACTTATATTCATATTCCCATATAACTGCACATATAGAAAAGCTGGAAGCTAGGATCTGTGTGTGATAGAGACCATGTGATAATTCATCTCAGTGAGTCTGTTACCTCACTTAATATAATGCTTTTCAGCTTCATCCATTTTCCTTCAAATTCTATCTTTCCATTTTCTTTACAGCTGATTAGAATTCCACTGTACAGATGTACCACAATTTCATTATCCATTCATCAGTAGGTATATATTGAGGCTGTGTACATTTCTTTGTTATTGTAAATAGAGAATTAATAATAGTATCAGAAAAGGCCCATCAGGGGAAACAAGTTCCTTCTGGTCAAGAGAAGGAAATCTCTGACCTGGGTTGAGATCTAAAATTACAGTTGGTCAGTGCCATGACCTGGCTATGGGACCCCTTACAAAGACACACTTACCTTATACCATGCTTAAGGGATAAGAGGAACAGTTGGCCTTTTACTGAGGTAATGTACTTTTCCTTCCTAGAATTCCAGCTCTGTAGTCAGTCCCTATAAGCTACCCTGAGTTTCTGTTGGGTCTGCCCAACTTTTCTTTTTTCTTCTTTTTTTGTCTTTTACTTTCAGACATTAGCCAGAGGTAAGTACGCTTTCTCTGGTACGGTTGGCCTTTTCACCCATCTCTCAATCTCCCACTCTACCAGGGGGCTGCTTGTCCACCAAGTGGCTGACCTCTGTGCTATCTCAACCTAAATGGCATTCCTTCCCCTTCTCCTTCTCCGTCTCCCTCGTCCAAGCTGCTGCTGAGGTTTCCAGCTTGCCTGTCATGGAGGTTTTCCTTTTAAATTCATTTAATAAAATTGTCCTTCGGCTTACATTTCTGTCTGTTCTTAAACTTATTATTAAGAAAAACACACCTGAGAGGGGACTCTGATGTTCCCAGTAACATGAATGACTTTGGTAGGCTCCCCAAAATTTCAGGTAACACATGAATGTGTTGTCTATAGAATGAATCTATATCTCTGTGATAGTGTGTAGACTCTCTTGGGTACGTGCACAAGAGGAGCAGAGCTGGTTCATCTTGTAAGCTTGTACTCCCACTAACAGTGAGTAAAGGTCCCTCTGCTCACATCCTAGCCAGTGTTTGTAGTAATGATGTAAAGTAAAAAAAGAACGTGGGTGGGATGTGGTGAACAACACAGGAACGTGCTGATGAACTCTCCACGGAATAACCCAGGGGCAGTGGCAGAGCCTCTATCTGTGATGTAGGTCATGGTAGGTAAACACCAGTTTCCATAGCAAAGAACAAACACATTTCAGAAAGCCGAACAGAAGGAGACTCCAGAGTCTGTTTCAGAGGGTTCAGCTTCAGTGAAGGATTCCCTCCTTCCAGGGTGAGTGTGACTGCTGGGGGCTGGACCCACAGCTCAAAACAGAGAAAGTCTCAATAATTGTACTGTGCTTTTAACAGCAGTACATTTTAAGGAGAGGTGGAGAAGGACACACACACACACACACACACACACACACACACACACACACACACACACGGACACGGACACGGACAAAGATAGAGACAGAGATGGGAAGGAGGGAGGAAGAGAGAGACAGAGAGAGAGAGTGGGAACTTGTTATGGGAGGGGATGGGGCAGTGCTAAGAAACTCTAACAGAGGACTGACAAAAAGCCATTTTAGCAAGAATCTTAGTGAGTTGGAGGTTAGGCCATTCCGGAGGCAAAGATCCCTCCCTGCATGGCTTATCCTGGGAGTTCAGAGGAAGTGCCATGGCACTTTATTTTATCATTTGACCCACAGAATATTTCTAGTTAGAGAGGGAAAAAATTGAATCAGAATGCAGCAATGTTCTGTGATATGGATATCTGGTTTGAGCCATGGCTTGTGGTGGACTACAGAGCCAGGCCTGGAAACTGTGCCCATGTGAGAGACCTGTAGGGTACACAGGGTCAAAGGGGCCAGTTTATCTTTAGACAACATAGCACAGATATTGATATAGTATGGGCCAAGATAAACAGTGCAGGATGTTAATAAGTGAGCACAAAGTCGATGACACCAGGGATCTGTAGACAGTAATATATACTGTTACACAACCATTCCTTGCAAAAGTGATACTTTTACGTGATTCTGTACAAACATGTCCTTAAGGAAACAGGCTGGAGCTTTCATCTTCTCCCTACCATTTGACAGTCTACCTGCGTGTCTCTGTAGGCCTGTGTCTATACCTCTGAACAGCCCGAGAGCCAGCGAATAAAGCACGTCAGATGTGCCTGGGGCTCCTTCCATTCCTATCCTGGCCTCCCATGACTGGCACAGGGGCTTGGACCTTACAGGACTATGTACAGACCACACCCCCTAATTCTCTCTCTCTCTCTCTCTCTGGAGTTGTGGACATGGTGGGGTCTCCTGCCTCAGCATCCTGAGTGCTAGGATTATTTTAGGTTTTCTGTTTGTATTTGCATACTGCTTTCTTTTTTATTCTCCTTCTGGCTGGTTCTGACTCACCTCCATTCTCATCTTTGCTGTTCCCCCACTGCTTTTGACTTCTCTCTCTTCTTCTAATTTTTCTGTTCCTCAAATATGAATTACTAGTCTTTCTTGTCTGTCTCCTGTCCAGCCCTTCTCTTTCCAGTCCTGTTCCTTTATTTGCCCTTGTAATTTGAGTTGAGAGAGAGTTACCTGTTTCTAACTAGCTGTTACTATGTTCTCATTATGGACCTATCCACCAGGCGTGGCTATTCCCATAGTGTTCTGCTCTTGAAGCAGAATTGACACTCACGCCTGGTGCCTTGAAGCTATCTGGGAGGTTTTAACTGCTGAGCTATGCCTGAAGTCCAGTGGAGTAAAAGGATGCCTCAACCTTTCAAAAACCTTGTCCTCCTTGAACATTGCCAGCACTACCAGTGAAACAATATCAGTAATTAAAACATTACAATTAATCCCCCAAACAGAAGTCCCAAGACAGCACCATGAGGAATAGGGCTGCATAAATCTGAAAACTGGTAACCTACTGTCATGGACTCTAAGGAGAGAATTTGGTGAAAGATGGCATACATGGATGAATGAAGCCAGATCACATTCTCTCATCTTGTACAAAAGTCAATTCAAAATCTGTCAAATACCTTCAAGACCAGACACTCTACTAGAGAGAAACAGAAAGGAAAACACTTTGTGAGGTAGGTAAGGCTTTCTGAAAAGGACTCCAACAGCTCAGGAAATAACACTAAGAACTAAAAATGGAAGTTAAAAAGTTTCTACAAACCAAAGGAAAATCAATTCATTCAGTGAACACACAGCCTATAGAATGAATGAAAGTCATTGCTTGCTGTGGGATGCTCTGTATGCTGTGAGTATGTGTTGCTCTGATTGGTTGATAAATAAAGTGCTGATTGGCCAGTAGCCAGGCAGGAAGTATAGGTGAGACAAAGAGAGAGGAGAATTCTGGGAAGAGGAAGGCTGAGTCAGGAGACACTAACCTGCCGTCTGGGGAGCAGCATGTAATGATACACAGGTAAAGCCAAGGAACACATGGCAACACACAAATTAACAAAAATGGGCTGAGTTTAAATGTAAAAGCTAGTCAGTAGTAAGTTACCTGAGCTAATGGCTGCACAGTTTTAATTAATATAAGCCTCTGTGTGTTTACTTGGGTCTGAATGGCTGTGGACTGGGTGGGACACAGAAAAACTTTCAGCTACAAATGGTACCCAACATGGGGCAAGAGTTTCCACCTAAAACCTGAGAAAGCTTTAAAAAAAAAGATTTTAAATGGAGCTAAAAACAGCTTCCTAGATGTGTCTCTCAGGCCAGCCATGAGCTACAGTATGACGGGTTCACAGCGGCATATGGGCTTGAGTGCAACATGGGGAATTCCTGCCACTGTGGACAGTGGCATCTGAGAGCCAAGCAACACACTGTTTGATGGATTTAGCTTTTACTAGTACAAAAAAAAAAAAAAGAGGTTTTTGGGCTACGTGCTGCCGGATGGAGGTATAGACCCACTGCCTCCCAAAGTCCGGCAGTGAACATGGTTCCCCCAAAGCTGGCGGTAAAGGTAGTTCTGTAGTTCCTCCATGTTGGAAAGCTGAGACAGGCAGAGCCAGCAGCCAAAGCTGCCATTTCAATCCCAGTAATACTTCAGTTTAAAGCAAGGAATTCACAATTCAGATTCAGATGAAATAAACCCTAAAGGGTTTACACTGTGTGTAAAAATGTATGTAGGCTTAAAAGAGAGAAAAAAAGGAATATAGACAGTTATATTAAAGAAATAGAAAGTTTTAAAAAATAAATTTTTTTTTTTTTTTTGGTTTTTCGAGACAGGGTTTCTCTGTGTAGCTTTGCGCCTTTCCTGGAGCTCGCTTTGGAGACCAGGCTGGCCTCGAACTCACAGAGATCCGCCTGGCTCTGCCTCCCGAGTGCTGGGATTAAAGGCGTGCGCCACCACCGCCCGGCAAAACTATTTTTTATTTTTATTTTTTTTAAGATTTATTTATTATGTATACAGTGTTCTGTCTGCATGTATACCTGCAGGCCAGAAGAGGGCACCAGATCTCACTATAGATGGTTGTGAGCCACCATGTGGTTGCTGAGAATTGAACTCAAGACCTCTGGAAGAACAGCCAGTGTTCTTAACCTCTGAGCCATCTCTCCAGCCCCAAAAAAATAAATTTTAAAGAGAAAGTAAAAGTAATATAAAAAATATGCCACATAAAGATGGTAATCACACAGAGAGTCTGGATTATATTGTCTTTGGGATTTTTAACTGAAGAAAGACAATTTGATTGTAAAGGTTCTCAGTTAAACCAATATGTATATTTTAAAGGTATCTTGACTTCAAAATTTGTATCTAAGGATATGTTGCTTTGGAAAGGAGGCTCTGTTTTTGTTTCCACAGGAAGCAAGAGGTTATGGATTTGTTCTAGGTTAAGATACATCAGATTTGACCAGCCAAGACCCCCTGAAAGGTCTCCAATGACACCATGGCCCAGATCACCCAACATCCACAATCAACTTCAAGGCAACTGCCTCAGAGAATATAGCCTCACAGACTACTCCAGTCAGGACTTGACCATAATCCTAAATTTTCTTTGTATTCCCATAAGAATACAGCACCCTTTATCAGCAAGAAGTACTTAGAAAACTATGCCCACATTCCTAAAAAATGGATTATGAATGTTTGTCTTTGTTTTGATTGTTGTTTGCAAATTGTTATTGGTCATAGTCAATCTCTTTCTAAAAGAAGAAAAGGGATATGATATGGAAATATAAGACATAGATATGATAGGATAAAAGGGTGGATTGTTGGACCTACTTTTAAAGAGCAACTTGCTTAAAATGTTTCACATTGGTATAGATTTTAGTTTATTGATACAAATTTAAAGCTAATTTTGTTACACTTTATATATATTTCTACTCTCATTTAAGGTATTATGTTTCTGCAGCTCATTTGAAATTATAGTGGATAATTAAGAAATACAGATTAATAATTAGTCTTCTATGATAGTCAAAGTCATGTTGTTTTCTAGGTATACATAGATATAATTCAATTAGGTAGGTAATCTTCAAACATCTACAGAATATGGCATTTAAAATGTTTTTAAAACTTAGACTTTCTGGACAGTGAGACACGTCTGCTCCTGGCAGCACCGATTTACTTCAGAGAGAAAGATGATGGTGGAAGACACTCCATATGGAGTTTATCTTCTTCTTGGCAAAAATAACCATTTGGGCAAGAAACTGTTCTTGCCTGGACTGCTTGACAAAATGAGGTATCAACTGGACATGCAGAACCCATAGGAAGATGACCACTGAACTTTGCAAGGCAAGATGGTCCTTCAGGTTCCTGCTTTGCAGAGGAAACTGCCAGACATTCTACAGGACACAGAGAGAATTGAAAGACTCTAAGCCTATAGGCTGAAGATGGATAACCCAACATTGCAGAAGAGCTTTGGGTGACTGTCCAGACAGCCAACTGTCTCTGCCATTCTAGATTTTTGGAATATGCTTACAATGCTCTTCCTGTTTACTTAGGTAATATTATATCCTTCTGAGGTCTTTAGTATAGTTAAAGACTAGATAGTTATAATTTTCCTTGGTTATGATAAAAGATAAATTAGATATAAAACTTTAGACTCACAAACATAGCATAGATAGAATATTTTCTTTAATTTTGCCAAGTACAAATAGACTAGATATTATAACTGTAATTCTTGCTTGATAACTGTTCTATCATATGTAATTTTACTGTGTTAAAATTAAAACTATCCTTTTTGATTATACAGAAAAGGGGAGGTAATATGGGGTGTTCTGTATACTGTGAATATGTGTTGCTCTGATTGGTTGCTAAATGAAGTGCTTATTGGCCAGTAGCCAGGCAGGAAGTATAGGCGGGCAAGCAGATGAAAATTCTGGGAAGAGGAAGGCTGAGTCAGGAGACACCAGTCTGCCGTCTGGGGAGCAGCATGTAATGATACACAAGTAAAGCCAAGGAACACATGGCAACATATAAATTAACAAAAATGGGCTGAGTTTAAATGTAAAAGCTAGTCTGTAGTAAGTTACCTGAGCTAATGGCTGCACAGTTTTAATTAATATAATCCTCTGTGTGTTTACTTGGGTCTGAGTGGCTGTGGACTGGGTGGGACACAGAAAAACTTTCAGCTACAGTTGCTTACTATACCTGTGAGAGGATACTGATATCCAGAATTTTGTTTTGTTTTGTTTTTGTTTTTTGAGACAGGGTTTCTCTGTGTAGCTTTGTTCCTTTCCTGGAACTCACTCTGTAGCCCAGGCAGGCCTTGAACTCACAGAGATCTGCCTGCCTCTGCTTCCTGAGTGCTGGGAATAAAGGTGTGCACCACCACTGCCCGGATGATATCCAGAATTTATAAACAACTAAAACCCCCCACAGATATATAAAAGCAAAAGCCCAGAAATAGACTAATGAAACGACTATATATTCATGTTTTATCTCATTTCTGGACCCTAGATTTTCTGATACACAAAACCACATATAAATGAGGGTCTTGGGGAGGAAAGGAGATTGCAGTAGGGGTCAGGGAAATGATAATAGAGGAGGTGTTCCTGCTGGAAACTCCACCTCAGCCCCCCTCCTCCCTCTCCCAACCCTGCCCTCCTGAGCTGCTCAAGATTGCACCTACAGGCTTTTTAAGCTCTGGTCCATAGACCTACCACATGATTTCTCTTCTTCCCTTGATATTACCCAGGAACGCTTTGCTCAGATTAAACCTGGTCTTACTAATTCAGCTTGATTTAGCTTATTGCTTTGATGGAGAAACCTACTACTGGGGATTCAAAATACTTACCAGGGGGCATGGAGGTAGACATTTTCAAAGTACATGATAAATTAATGTTTGAATGATATTGTCTTTATTAAACCTGGTGCAATGAAGATATGCCAATAAACACAACATTGACCTAATTAATAGCAGCTATAAGGATGCATAAAGATAGCAGCCAGTTGTGTGTGCACTAACATCTCGGTTATGTGAAGTATGTATTGTCGTAAAGCATATGAATAGGCACAGGTGAGCAAGAAATATAATGAATATAAAAGATTAACTTAAAATGCATAAACACATTATTTGATAGACTAAAATAGATAAAATTCACCTATTAGTAATTACTAGCAAAATTGCAATTTTCCTAATGTCAGATAACAAAAAGTTTTAAATATTAGTTATATTTTTTACTTAATTATTAGTTTTTATCTGAAATTAACCTCAAGAAAGTGCTAGTTAAAATAAAATAAGAATAGCTATGCTAATTCAATGAATTTACTTTCATTCAGAGAGAGAGAGAGAGAGAGAGAGAGAGAGAGAGAGAGAGAGAGAGAGAAAAGAGAGAGAGAGAGGACAGAACTTAAAGACAGATTCCATCTTTGCAAATTCGGTCCAGACAAATATCTGCATAGGCTCTGTCAGACAAATCTCTACGTAATGCTTAACTAGATTAGAGGATGCCATAGTTTCTAATAGCATTAGAACTGCAGATTTCAGTTGTTTACTCCAAATGAATTTTTGTGTACATTAAGAAAATAAATGTGTCAAAGTCTAAAAATGCAGCGCTCTGTCTAAATTGCATGCCAGCAAACAACATTTAATTTCTTTTAAACCATTGAAGTCACTTGATCGACACAAGTTGGAGTTTAGATTTCTGCAAAGAGGAAATAGAAAAATTTTCACGCTAGAGTCACCTGTGTGAGGCCTTTGGAGGTTGTTGTTGTTGAGTACAATTGAAAAATATTACTTAAGCCTCGAGTGATTATCTTTCTGTGAGGTGAAATCCAGGCAGCCTGACTGGTGAGTAAGAGAAACAGAATACCTGGGGTCTGTTCGCAAATAATGGTTTCAAGATGGTTGGTGAAGTGACATGTTGACATTGCCACCATAAATTTCCCATCCAGTTACCCACCTACCCCCCACCCCACATTCCTGTGATTTCCAAAAAGTCTGGTCACTGAGCAGTGTGTCAGGCTGCCCCTAGAAACCCACTGAAAGAAACTGTCATTCTTCGTTATCTGTCATGACGGGTCACTCAAGTCGTCTGTCTTTTACAGTATTAAGAGAGAATTTTAAGAGCCATGCCTCTCAGAAGTAAGGGGAGAAAGGTGTGTGTGAGAAAGACTCATACAGAACCTTGACATTGGTGTTGCAAGGTGGTCTGCATTTCCTTATTATCATTTAAGTCCAAAGAAAGGAGAAAGGCAGAAAGTTCAAGAGAAAAGAACAAGCCATGCAGAGGAGAAAATAGGGCTTGAAAGATGACAAACATCTGCCTTTAACCTACTCACAGTTGCAGATCAGCAGAGGAAACGGAACCCAGTCAGCTAAAATGTGAACGAGTAGCAAGGACTGAAGGGTGGCTGAGGTACAAATAGTCCTGACGGAGTTTGTTTTGGCAGATGAGTACTGAACTAGAGAAGGCACTAGCAGTTCAGCCTTGATAAAGTGGGTAAAAGTTGACTTCTGTAAAAACCTATCATGTTATTACAGGACCTACAAAGAACCACAGGAAAACAAGGTTCATATTTACTCATTGACTAAACAAACATAAGATGTATTTGAAAAGGGAGCCAAGATTATCTTTGATGACCTGCTCAGATCAAAAGTAATCCTGTTCAAGCCTATCTCGGGTTCTGGGGCTGGTTCCATTCCTCAAGGTTTTGTCTCCACTATCCCATGCCCCTGTGCTATCAAGCCCCCTCTTCCATTACAAAAGCAGTTTGTAGCAATAGAGGGCTCAGTGGCTCTTTAACCTTGCTGAGTGAAGAAATTCATTTTCAAATGCTCAAAGTGTCCTTTTTGGGCAATGATTTTCCAATCCTGTTTGTTTTCTTATTACTACATATAACCTGTCCTTTGTTTTTGACAGTAACAGGCTTTTGCCCCCATTCTGTCCAGCTCTCTTCTCTCATGTCTTAATCCGTTCTTTGGTCTTTTGTTTCCCACATAAGCTGCTTTTAGGTAATGATGGTTCTCGGGTTCCCACAAAACACAGACTTTGACCTCAGGAGAGATTTTTAATCTGCTTAATGTACAAATTTTCCCTGAGAAGGGAACAGGGCATCATCGGAGGATAATTGAATCTTCTCAACATCAAAGCTGTTCCTGTGTGCTCAGTGTTGCAAACTGAAGCAATGTTTGCAAAACAATCCATTTTGTGAGGGCACAGGAGTGCCAAATGTGGAAATCAGTGTAGTAGATGACTCATTCAAAGGAACAGCCTAGCTAAGCATTTCTGACTGTGGGACACTAATTGTCACTGAGCTGAATGTTTTCAGGCTCCTATGAGATAATTGGATCTTATATGTATGGAAGGAATCAGAAAAACTACACACACACACACACACACACACACACACACACACACACACACACACACAGAGGGTTGTGCAATTGGAAGGAAATACAAGCAATTGTTGATGCAATGATGGGGAAAGTATGAACAAAATTACTTCTCCACTCAAATGACTTTGATTGAACTTCGAAAGTATGTAAAGATAAGAAAATTTAGCACACCACGCATGGCAGTGTGTACCTTTAATGCCATCACTTAAGAGGCAGAGGCAGGTGAATCTTCATGAGTTCCAGGCCAGCCTGGCCTACATAACAAGTTCCTAGTCAGTTAAGGCTACATAGTGAGATCTTGTCTCAAAAAACAAAAAAAGGATTTATCTAATCCAATAAAAGCATAACTATCAATGAGTCTGATTCATTGTACATGATTTCTTTAAATTAGTTAAAAAAAAAAACCCGGACTGCTTACATATTACCCACAATTTCCTTTTCTTTCTCTCTCCTCCAGCCGAGCAAGATCCCCAAGGGAAAGAAGGCCAAGGGGAAGAAGGTGGTCCCCGGCCCCGCCGTCGTGAAGAAACAGGAGGCCGAAAAGGTGGTGAATCCTTTGTTTGAGAAAAGGCCTAAGAACTTTGGCACTGGACAGGACATCCAGCCCAAAAGAGATCTCACACGCTTCGTCAAATGGCCCCCGCTACATTAGGCTGCAGAGGCAAAGAGCCATCCTCTACAAGGGGCTCAAAGTACCTCCTGCCGTTAACCAGTTCGCATGGGCCCTGGACCAGCAAGCAGCTACCCAGCTGCTTAGGCTTGCTCACAAGTACAGGCCAGAGACAAAGCAGGAGAAGAAGCAAAGGCTGGTGGCCCGTGCTGGGAAGAAAGCTGCTGGCAAAGGGGGCGTCCCAACTAAGAGACCACCTGTCCTCCGAGCGGGGGTCAATACAGTCCCCACCTTGGTGGAGAACAAGAAGGCTCAACTGGTGGTGATTGCCCACGATGTAGACCCCATTGAGCTGGTGGTCTTCCTGCCTGCCCTGTGTCGAAAGATGGGGGTCCCCTACTGCATCATCAAGGGAAAGGCCAGGCTGGGGCGGCTGGTCCACAGGAAGACATGCACCACTGTTGCCTTCACACAGGTTAACTCGGAAGACAAGGGTGCTCTGGCTAAGCTGGTGGAAGCTATTAGGACCAATTACGACGACAGATATGATGAGATCTGCCGCCACTGGGGAGGCAACGTCCTGGGTCCTAAATCTGTGGCTCTATCTGCCAAGCTGGAAAAGGCAAAGGCCAAAGAACTCGCCACTAAATTGGGTTAAATGTACACTGCTAAGTTTTCTGTACATAAATATAATTACAAACTTATCTTCCCTCCCCCCCCAAAAAAGTAAACAACCCAATAGAACAAAGGACTGAAATCATGAATAAGTATCAGTGCAAAAGAAATCTGAGTAGGGTATTAAGACATACACTAAACTTTCTATTTTGGCCACAATCATGGCCACTTAAAATATTTCACAGAAATTAGATCATCATATCAATGTTTTAATCTAAGATATCCAATTTAATTGTCTTGCTTAAAAAAGTCTATTACAGGAATATTATAAAACAGTATGTGATGATGTCTGTAACCCTTGTGGGTATTTTATTCAATTTTGGATATTTCATTTGTCAGGAATATTAGTTTCATTGATGATAGATATGTGAATTAATCTATTTGCACCCACACTGACTATGCAACAAGTTTATGATTAATGGCCCTGTGATTTGAAACAACACATTTACTCATATGCACAATGGTCCCAAATTTACCATGGCTCAAATGCAACTTATTCCTCTTTCCAATTTTATTGAACTTTTATTATTCCTTTGGAGAATTTTGTAAAATATGTTTTGACCATCTTCATCCACCCTTCCCCAGTTCTTCCCATTCCCCTCGCACCCAACTTTGTGTCTTTTTGTTCTTTTTTATTTCTTTTACCAATCAAGGCCAATGTATACTGCCCAAATATTCTTGGGTGTGTGGTCTTCCATTGATTTACCAGGGCCTATACTTTTAAAGAAAACTTCCTCTCCCAGCAGCTTACAGCTCCACGGTGAAAAATGGAGCTTCCTGCCCAATGCCTCCATGTTTGGATTCAATCTGCTTTCAGGTTGTACAGGTCTTGTGTGTGGTGTCACAACCAGTGTGAGCATATGCACAGCTGCATGCACTGCTGTTTCCAGAAGACACCATTTCCTGTTGTCATCCACTGCCTCTGGCTCTGACACACTCTCTGCCCCCTCTTCTACAATGATCCCTGGGCCTTTGGAGGAGGGTATGCAGTACACATTCTCCACTTAGGGCTGGTCGCTCTGCACTCTCCTATTCTCTGCACCTTGATGCATGTTGCAGGGTTAGTGAAGCAAACCCAGCCTCGTGCATGTGAGGCACATGCTGTACCATGGAGCTATGTTTCTAAGTCCCAACATGCAATTCTTTTGGGTCCCAGTATCCAGAATAAAGCATAGTCATAGAAAACTCTAGAACTGCACAGTGCACTGTGTCGCTGAGCTCTGCTGTCCAGGAAGGTGGGTGTGTCAGATGCACTGTCAGCCTAGGACATTTGAGAGTAGCTGCAGGCCACTGGGACCCAGTCCTCTCATACATTGAGGAACATCTAGACTGGCTTTCATTTCTACCCGTTCCTCTCTTTACCCTCCTGTCATTCCATATTGATGGCGGCACTTTTTGTTCTAATGCTTTAATGCATGCAAGAGGACATTTCTTTCCCCATCTACCAAGGAATGTGTCACAGGGTTAGGGGATGACTCAGTGGGTAATGGCACTTTCTGCACAAGCATAAGGGTTTAAGTTTGGGGTACTCAGCATTATGTAGAACAAAACAAAACAACAATAAAAACCCACAAGGCATGGCTGCTGTGGGATGTCTTTCTGTATCCTGTGAATATGGGTGGCTCCCGTTGGATAATAAATAAAGCTGTTTTGGCCTACGGCAAAAAAAGCTTACAGCCAGGCAGGAAATCCAAGCAGAGATACAGAGAGAGGAAGGGCGGAGTGAGGAGAGACACTGGCCCTCCGCCATAGGAGCAACAAGATGTCAGCAGACTGGTAATGCCACGGCTATGTGGCAACATACAGATTTATGGAAATGGGTTCATTTAAGTTGCAAGAGCTAGCCAAAATAAGGTGGAGCCATAGACCATACAGTTTGTAATTAATATAAGCCTCTGAGTGATTATTTTCTAAGTGGCTTCGAGAACTTGGGTGGGAGAGATTCGTCCAGACTGTGGGGCTAGGTGGGACGGAGAAATTTCTGACTACCCATGGCTGGGCTTGCTAATTCCAGCTCTGTGAGGAACAGAGACAGGAGAGTTACTGGGGCTTGCTGGCCACCAGCCTAGCTGAAAGACACAAACCAGTGAGCTCCGGGTTAAATGGGAGAGCCTGTCTTCAACGAATAAGGCTAAAGGTAACAAAGCAGGGCTCATGACACTCTTGTCTGCTTTGGGAGAGTCAGATCATATTGTATGGGAAAGAAGATAAAAAACAGAGTAGAACTGAAAGCAAGTGCAGACTTCTCAACCTCTGACATGGCTGAGGTCTAATGAACTCAGAGTTCATTATGTAATGTAAAAAAGTATCATAGCGGACAACGAATGTGGTACACCTATGTGACCAGGGAATACTGTTCTGATGCTTTCCCCTCCAGCTCACTGGCCAGCTGGGACAGTGGCTTCCTGATGCTCTCCAGCTTCCCACCAGCATGGATTCCATAGAGCGTATGACTAGGCTGGGAACAGGTCAAAGAGTTTGCTTTGGAACTCCCATGAAGTCAGAAGAATTGTGTGTTTGGAACTAGGGTTGTAGCTCAGTTGTACAACACTTGATTTGCATGGAAGGGGCCTGGGGTTTGATCTGCATCACTGAAATACAAAACAAACGCGCATTGTCTGTGGCTGGGAACATTGCTCAAATAAGTAAAATGTGTCAAGTCACAGGTAAATTATTTTATAAAATCATTGAATATTCAGTATGAGTGAAAAGAAACAAAATTAATATCTGTATAAATGAAACTTTAATTTTCCGGAAAAATAAAACATTTAAAACTGAAAAAAAAACCTGAAATATCTGTAAAGGTCAGTGAAGCAAACATATATGTCCAGTGTTGTAAGTCAGACCTTCCTAAAAACAACCCAACGTGGATGCGTAAGTGAAAATATTGATGGACCTGATGGTTTGATGGCTTTGAAGTACCCTGAAAACTTCCTCAGGCTGGAGAGACGGCTCAGCAGTTGAAAGCAGTCCCTGCTCTTCTAGAGGGCCGGAGTTCAGTTCTGAGCACCCACATGGGGCAGTTCACAACTGCCTGTGACTCCAGATCCAGGGGAACGAAACCCTTTGCTGACCTCTGTGAGCATCTGCAACACACAGGGCCTTGAGGTCTTAGGCCTGGTGATAGGAGTTTGATTCCTGGAATCTGTGTTAGAAGGAGAGAACCAGTTCTAGCAAGTTGTCCTCTGACCTCTATATCACACAATTGTTGTGGAGTATTCACCAGAGAAGACTGCTCGGACATGGGTTTAAGACAACAGATAGTCTTTTTTAGCTGGCCGGCGACTACGCTGGGTGCTTGGGATCCCACTGTAGCACTGTGCCTTTCTCAGGATGAGCTTTTAAGCACAAAAACCAAGTCCTGGGTTGACGCACTTCAGTTACCAAGGACAGTTAGGCAGAAGCAGAACTACAGAAGTCAAGATGTAAGGTTAGTATATTTAGAGACTTTCCTAGAACTATGGACTTTGATGGATTAGGTCTTTGTTTTCATTTTGGCAGGTGGTGCTGTCTACATGCTGAGTTTTATGGCCTGAATGGTACTTCCATCATGGAGTCAGTTGTGCTAAGGTGTCTGCTCCTACTAAAGTCTGGGGCCCTGTGGTACAGTATCATGTACACACACACACACACACACACACACACACACACACACACACACACACACATCATACACATATATAACACTAAATTTAAATTTTTTATTAAGTATCTTCATAATGACTCTGAATCTTTATGTATGACATCTATTAGATGGTCCTAAGCCTCCTTATATTTATAACATTTCAAACTTTAGTAAAAGTTTCATAAGTGCAAGAATGAATTTGTTTGCCTTCTCTATCCATTATCATATGTGGGTTGTTTATATCGAGTTCCAGTTGCATTCTTTATCTCTTTCTCTATTTGTCTCCTTTCATAAACGTAAGCTCCAAGTATCTTAAATGACCCTAAAAACGCCCAGTTCAAGGACAATCCATATTACAAAATGAGAAATTCTTGGCTGAACTGTGCATTACCCCAAGTAGTTTACTCCCATTGGTTTCCACATTTTGAACTAATCTGTTCTTACAACATGGGTTATTTTACAAACATTGCCTTAGTTTGCAAGCTTGCAACTTAAGGGCAGTCTCAATGCTCAGAAGCCTCAGTTACCCTTGCATTATGTCCTATTCCCTTATCAAGGAAGAGTTACACATTAAACAGACTATAAATCTCTTGAGGGATCAAATTATATAATTTATGGGAACCTGAGAATCATTATTTAAGAGGGGCTTGTGTAGGTAACAGGAGACTAGAGAATGGTGAATAGCTAAAAGAACATTTTAGAATAGGACACACACATGCACACACACACACACCAGTTACTGTAGAAAACAAAAAGCCTGATGATGTGGACATTTGAAAATAGAAGCAAACAGCATTGAAGGGCATCATTGAGGAAGAAAACCTTGAGCCTTGGAAATTGAGTTAATATACTCAGTTCACAATCTCTCAGGACCTTCCACTGCTGCAAAAGGCACTTTTACAATAAACGAACTAGATAAAATAAAGGTAGAGTAAGGCCAAGATACAAGATAAGGCCAAGTAAAGGCACTCGCCACCAAGGCTGACAACCCAAGTCCCGTCCTTGGCATCCACATGCTCAAGGAAAGAATTGATTCTTAGAGGTTGTTCTCTGGAGCAGACTTTGCAGGGCCCTGTCCTCCTCCTCTACCCTCATTCCCTGGGGACTCCATCAAAGCTGCTGCAGACTTGGCTTTCTTCCCTCATCCCATCCCTTTGTGTCAGCCACCGGTACCTGAAGACGTTCTCCACTTAGAAACCTGGTGGCCATGCAGGCCTGGGAAGCAGGTAGACAATCTTCACTCCCTTCCCGTCTTACCTTGCAATCTCCCCGGTCTCATCCCCAGCCCTGTATTGGACTATTTGCAGTGGTCTGTCTCCATTCTGTGGGGACTCAGCTGAACCTGCTTGCAGACCCGGCTTTCTCCCTTCCTGCGGACCTCCTCAGTGGCCCCATCCCCAGCCGGTAGCCTTTCCTTTGTATGAGCTGCTAATACCGAGAAACACTCTCTGCCTGGCAACCCAGTGTCCTCACCAGCCGGGGCTGCAGATAGGCTGTCTCCGCTCTCCTTCCTGTCCTCTGTTACTCCTCTGGTCCCAGTAAGACCTGGAGCAGGCTGCTTGCAGGATCCTGTGCTCTCACTCTCACTCTCCTCCTTTCCCTGGGTGCTCAACCAACCCTAGCAGCAGACCCAGCTCTCCTCCTTCCTACAGACCCCTCTCAGGCTCCACTCTGAGGCATCCCTCTTCCTTTGCGTCAGCGCCCAATACATGAAAAGAGTTTCTGCTCGGCACAAGCCCCGTCTCTAACCCAGAAGGTATCTCCAGTCACTCACAAATGAAAACGTAGTCTTCTCCAATAGTCTCAGTGGCGATTCCAAAGCACTCTTAAGCGCAGGCACTATGCCCATCAGTAAATGCCCTAAGCAAAACGAATTCAATGCTATCTTTGGAGGTTCTGTAGGTCATAATGTTTGCCATTTTTTTCTTTTGTTCCTTTTCTTTTCTTCTTAACCTTACAAGTTCTTTGTGTACGTATTATGGCTTCCAGCCTTGTGTGTTTACGGGATTCCTGTCTGTGCCTGAACCTGTGTGCTTCTGAGTTTGTATGTGTTTCTTGTGATTTTTCTTTTGCTCTTTTTCTTCTGTTTGTTTGTTTTCTCTCATTCTGATTTGTTTGTTTGTGTTTTATCTTACTCTTTTTTGCTTTATTACTGTTTTGCAGAGTCATGTTTCTTTTCTAAGGAGAGACAGAAATAGTGTGGATGAGGATAGGGGAGGGGTGGTGGGGAAAATTTCAGAAGAGTCAGGGAAGGGACGTCCACTTTCAATAAAAAGTAAAATAGAAAAAATAAAAATAAATTAAGAGCATAAACATTTAACAGTAGCTCGTTGGGAGCAAACATGAAATGCAAACGGATGGGTTAGGAGGCCAGCATCTGTACCACCTTTCAGTGTTTGATTGATTGGTAACACTCTGGTGGGGATGTGCTGCCCTATGCTGGCCAGCTGGATCAGTCACGTGGGCGACCAACCAGCCTGTTGCTGTCCTGATGGTGAGCATCCTGGTGTTTGTTATCTCTCTGTCCTTCTGTCCATCTGCCCCTCTGCCTCTGATCACTACATCCAGCTCAAAAGCTCTTAAAATGACAGAGAACTAGTGATATGAAGACTTTCAACAACAAAGAATTTATTTGAGAAAAACTCACTTGTAAATAACATTGCTTCTTTTTGCTTTCGTTGGCAGTGAGCAGTTTGGCATAACATGATTAACAACTGAAATCAAAACAGTAGAGTTCTATGTTGAATAACTGGACAAGTTTTATAGAAAAAAATTAAAAATTTTCTACTCACTTTATCTAGTATATGAATGAAGAACTTTCCAAGGCAACAGAAAATCACCTACAATTATGTGAATCAGAATTACACATATCTAAATTAACTGTCCTAATTAGGGGTTTTTATTGTTGACCACAACAACTCTTTGTTAATTTTTTTCTTTTCTTTTCTTTCTTTCTTTTTTTTTTTTTTTTGAGACAGGATTTTTTTTGTGTAGCTTTGGAGCCTGTCCTGGAACTTGCTCTGTAGACCAGGCTGGCCTCAAACTCACAGAGATCCACCTGCCTCTGCCTCCCAAGTACTGGGATTAAAGGCGTGGGACACCATCATCCCTGGCCAAAGCAACTCTTATAAAGGAGAAAATTTAATTGGGGCTGGCCTAGAGTTTCAGAGGTTAATTCCATTATTGTCATGGCGGGAAGCATGGCAGCATGCAGGCAGACATGATGCTGGAGAAGGAGCTGAGAGTTCTACATCCAGATCCTCAAGCAGCAGGAAGAGAGAGACACACTAGGCCTGGATAGAGCTCTGAGACTTCAGAGCACACCCCAGTGACACACTTCCTCCATCAAGGCTACACTTCCTCCAACAAGGCCACATGTCTCAAAAGTGCCAGTCCCTTATGAGCTTATGGGGACAACTTTATTCAAACTACTACATTGATCAAGGTTTTAAAGATTATATAATTTCTTTAACTTGCTCTGGTCTTGATTCCTTTATTCTTTGAATTAAATCATAGTACAAATTTATTTTCTTTTTCTTTCTTTTTTTTTTGTTAGTTAAGTGATAACTTAAGCCAGGCAGTGGTGGCACACGCCTTTAATCCCAGCACTGGGGAGACAGAGCCAGGCAGATCTCTGTGAGTTTGAGGCCAGTCTGGTCTACAGTGCGAGATCCAGGATAGGCTCCAAAACTATACAGAGAAATCCTGTCTCAAAAAAACCAAAAAAAGTGATGACTTTATTAATAAATATACATCCATATAATGATATTGATATAAGTCATGAACACTATCCCATTCCCATACACATAATTGTACATAAGTAGCTCAAGTTTATGGACAATAAAGCATACACAGTTTCTATTCAGACTTTTACAGCACACATTTAATATTCCAGGTAACTGCTTATAGAACAGAAAATCCAGTTTTCTAGATGATATTATCTATCCACAACTGAGCCTTTCATCCTCCCTTTCCTGGAATAGAGCTCCTGATTATAGGACTGTTATGAACATCTCTACTTAAACTGATGTCCCACTTCATGAACATGTATACGGAACTCATTACACAATAATTCACCCACTCTGTCTTCTGACACACAGCGCAGCACCACTGAGTAGTGAGTGGCATGCTGCCAGTCTCTGTGAGTTTATATGTGTATCAACACTCCCGTGCTTACGGGGCCTTGTTTCCTTCATGCCCTTCATCCCCTCTGACTCTTACTCTCTTTCCTCCTCTCCCTTTTTAGGGTTCCCTGAGCACTGAGGGAAGGATATGATGGAGACATCCCATTTAGGCCTGAGTGTTTCAAGTCTCACTCTGCACTTTATCTGACTGTGGATCTCTGTATTTGTTCCTTTCTGCTTCTTGAGGAAGCTTCTCTGATGATGGCTGAGCAAGTCACTGATCTATGAGTAAAACAGAATGTCATCAGGGAGTCATTTCATTGCTATGTTCCTTTAGGAGAACAATAGTGTTTGGGTTTACTCTAGGTCCCTAGCTTATCTAGTCTCAGGTTCCTGGTGACTCAAGCAATGTCAGGCATGGGTTCCATCTCATTGATTAGTCCTTACATCCTATCATATATTGGTTGGTTACTCACACAAGTTTGTGTCTTTATTGTACTAGCAAATCTTGCAGACAGGTTATCATTTTAAATTGAAGAATTTGAGGCTAAGTTACTGATTGCCTTTCCCTTCTGGAAGTGTGCAGAGTACCTTCTATTAACATGAGTACTAGTCAGCAGAGGTGAAGGTTCTAGGTAGGCACCAACTTGACTTCCCCGTGTTCCATGAGTTGTGTAGGTGCTGTCTTCATCAACAGGGCCTTACTGTGAGGTTGGAAATAGCCTGGCTTGTGTGGGCATTCATGTGGGACCCCTTTGGCAAACAACTCAATTAGATGTAACCCATTCCTGACACTTGAGGCTTCATTTGGTGACAGGTGATGTCCAGTTAGAACTCTGTCTCCCCCATTATTTGGCAATTTCATTCAGATAACCTTCACAGACATGTATATTTTAAGACACTTCTACTGTATTAGGAGGCCATCTGACTCCTCAGATGGCCCTTGGTGTCTAGTTGTTCCTCTTCATATTCCTCCCCTCACCCCTCTTTTCCCTCCCCTCCCCTGTTTAATCCTCCCGTTCCAGTCCCCACCTCGTTCATCCGTAACTACTCTATTTCCCCTTCCTAGGGACATCCATCCCTCCTTGCTAGTCCCTTACTCTGTAGCTAACCTCTGTGGTTCTATGGATTGTAGCTTGTGTAATGAAGACTTTAACAGCTAACATCCATGTAATCAGTCAATATATACCATATTTGTCTTTCTAGGTCTGGGCCACCACACCCAGAATAATATTTTTTCTAGCTCTATCCATTTACCTGTGAATTTCATAATTTAAAAATGTAATGGCTGAGTAATATTTCATTGTATCAATATTTATAATTGTAAATTAACTGAACATTTAAAGTTTTTACCATGCTTTTATGCTGTTAAAATAGTTCTCCACTTGAAAATTATAAATAAATCTGCCTGTTTTTAGTTATTTGAGTGGTTTAGGATATTTAACAAATCCATGTAGCATAGGTTTAATGAGTGATATATTACATGTAGAATTTTTTTCATCCCAATACTCAGTGATTAAATCCATGTATATTTCATTAATCTGATCTCTTTGTCTTTAAGCCAAACTTTAATTTGTCACATTACTAAAATACAGAATATACACATACATGACTTCTGCATTTGAGTTTTTCTTGAGTTTTAATTTTTTAACTGGCAGAGAAAATGAGTTTAATCAAGACCCCAAAATGGAAACACGGGTACAGGCAAACGTTTGCTGAAAAAAGTCCAATAGCAGAGGATGATGACAAATATTGGCAATGGGATTATAGGAAATTAAAATCTCCAGCACAGCAAACAAACAATCTGCAGAATGAAGAAACAGTCCTCAGATCAGGAAAGCATTATGGCTAACTAAATAAGAAAAGGGAGTTAACATCAGAGACATAAAGAGAATTGCAAAATCTAAACACTCAAAGTCCAACTCATCCAGTCAACAAATGGGCTAGGGAAATAAGTAGACAATCTTCAATATCCAATAAATATTTGAAAAGATACTCAACAATTTAAAGACATCCAAATTAAAAGTGCTTTGAGACTCCCTCTCACCAAAGTCAAAACGGCTATAATCAAGAAAGCAGGTGAGGATGGTAGACTTGAGGGATTTTCTGGATCCCTTTGTCCCTCTTCTCGATGTGGCCACACTGAATAATCTTTTTCTGCTTTTTGCTATTAATTTGGCTTATTGAGGATGGGTAGCTGGACCTGACTTGGGCCACAGGCTATGACCCCCAGCCCAATAATAAAATGGTGACCATGAAGGAACAAAGACACATATTGGGGATCCTGCCCCCCAGAGTGAGCTGACTCCAGGTAGAGAGAAAAGAAAAGAACGCACAAGACTTGTGGGTGCCATTCACTGCTGGGATATTTTCCTCCTTGCACTTCAGCAGCAGCAGACATTTTTTTTTTTGCCTCTACTTTGGTGAAGCAGAAAAACAAAATGAACTTTGTTTTGGATTCTGACACGTGAAGTTTCTCTCTGACCAGTTCACATCAGGCTGTGCCGGCGGCCTGTTTGCCTTCGGACTCTCTTGAGCAATGAGGTTCTTTGAACTGGACTTGCCTTGCCTTTCAGTGGTCCTCTCTTGAAGAATATTGAGGTATTACTGTAAAACAGAGAAACACAGAGATCCTGGGTGTGGAAGAGAGCTTTCACGGCATTGGCAGCCTTCCTGACCCTAACTCAAAGTCCAGGGTTGTAGAAATAGGAAGACACTTCTCTGTCATTCCCACATTCAGGAACACATCACATATTGTCATCTTTATCTTGGGTGTGCTTTTTCCAGCCAAATGTAATTGTTTCCCTTCCCTACAGCTAGGTTAGAGTCCTGACCACCTGCACCCTGGTTCAGCTTGAAGCAGCTATGGAGAAATCATCATCCTGTGCTCCCTGTTCCCAGGACAGGCTGAAGGGCTAGGTTAGGAATGAAAACCCCTGAGCATAAAGGACTGATTGGCTATCTAATGCCCATTGATATTTATTAATTAATGATTGCAATAAGATAAGACACTTGACCTTCTTTATGCAGAACCAGGGAGCAGGGAGAAATTGTATGATCTTAAGGAATTATTTTTTTCTATACAGATCATTCAGGATGGAGTTTCTGGTCCACCAAGAGGGTCCTTTTTCTTTACACGGAGGATCCTTTTCTCAGAGTTGGGTTGCACCCTAACTCACAAATCCTTTTCTTCTGTTCTCATTTGGTCTTGGAATCTTTCCCTGTCACTCTTCTTTGCCTTCTCAGGAGACAGTTTAAGAAATAATTATTTCTATATAAGTCATTCAAGATTATAATCTGGCTATACTCAAAGATCAGTCCCCCTATTCTTGCTAACCTCACTAAGCTGTAACTAACTGGGAAACTTGTATATTCAGATTTAAGTCATATACATGCCCTCAAAGTTATAAATACATTTACAGGTTTTGTTCCACCAGTCCTCAAACACCTGTAGAGATCTGAGAATATGGCATTTAATATAAAAAAATTTTTATGATAAAGAGACATGTCAGCTCCTGGCAGTATTCTGTATCATCTCCAAGAAAATAGATGGCCACAGAAGAACTTGGAAGCTTATGGCAAGGCTGGCCACACAGCAAAAAGCTGAGATTCTGTCCAGACCATGAATAAAGAAGAGCAACAGGGATCTGCCGGGAGCCATCCTGGTGGTGGATGGGTCCTGCAGAAGGTGTAAGGAGTTGGTGGGAGAAGGAAGAGAGCCAGGCCATGGTGGTTGGGAGAATCTTGCAGCCTGACTGACTAGCAGCCAGAGTGTTTCTTTATTTATACAGAATTTAGTTAGCTGGGATACATTCATGATGTTTCAAAACATAGATCATATCATTTTTGTTTTGGGACATGTGTTTCACTTCGTTTTGCTCATCTTTTAGTCATCATTAATAAACTATGACAGAACAGAGTTATCATTTCCAATCATTTTCCCTCAAGTTTTGACATCATTAATGAACAGAGTTATCATTCTTACTCATTAACCCCATAACCCAAGTTTTGAGAATCTAGAGGCATATGATAGGCTGTGCTCAGGCTGGTTGTTTTGGTTGCTTCAAGGACATTAGACCAAAACAAAATCTTCAACCACCCTGGGCATTTTGCCATGTCTCAAACAATGTATTATTAACTCTTAGTGGTCAGAGTGCCCAGGAAAAATCCTCAGGCTAAAACTGTTGCAGTTATTATTTAAATTCTGGCATAATACCATCAATGTTCACGTTTATATCCTTATAGAATTTGTCTATATGTTTAATCCTGGCATTCTGTTGTTCCTTGGTCATATGACGTTATAGTGGCTCTGCATGAGTTAACTTCTAAGAGAGGGAGGTCCTGACACTTCATACTTTCATCATCTTTCCACTCCACACTTTACTTATCAATATGTCTCTGTGTAGGGCAGAGTTGTATGCCACATAACTGTCTGAATATACAGTGGGAAGAGGCTTGTAATCTGAACTGTGGCCAACTCCTCTAGTCCACCAAATCTTGTTGACCTTTTTAAGTTTACTTTGTTTTGAATATCTTGTTTCTGTGTAAGTACAGGGACAGATGCTTCAAGAATGTCTCATAGCTTCATAAAGAGACCTCTGGCTTCTTCTTTATGTGTCATAACCTCCGAGGCATAAGGAAGACCTTCAAGTAGATAAGGATATCTACCTCAAAGTGTTGGGGGGATAGTATGTTCAGCACTTTCCTGGATAAGCTTAGAAGCAACATTCCTGGGAGAAGGCATAAATGATTCATTCATAAGGAATTTTCCATCAATCCAACATCCCCAAATTGTACAAATATTAAAAGTGCCCCAAGTATGTAACAGGTGGAGATGAAGACCAAAGGTGACATGGTCTTCAGCTTTGCTGGATCTTTGTCAAGCAGCTGTGCTGGCTTTATGACTTCTGCCATTCCATTCAGATATGGCTATGCCAGGGATCGATTGTCCTTTCTGCCAAGACAGGTAGGATGACCTCCTCAGATTTCTACTCCACAGAAAAATCTGTCAGATCATCTGGGACTATCAGCTGAATAAATTCTACCTTTATGGCCTCTGTCCCACAGCGACTACAGAGAAACTAGGAATTGCTGCCTAGGTAGCTGGAAAACTGTCTCACTCCTTAAATTTATTCTCAGAGCTGACAATGTTTGATGATTAGGGTGTATCAGTTTGACAGCCCCAAACCCGAGATTACTGGCAGTTCATTAGTAAGTTTCCTATTAAGATCACAGGCAGCTATGACTCATTCACAGACTTAATGGTATAGGATATACTGGTTTCGAATATAATGCCAGAAGTTCAAAATTTTAATATTGATTAATGCAGCTTTGATGAACTGTAGCTAGAGTTTTCCTGCCTGGCCCACAGTCAGGACAAATCTCTCTCACCTGCCAGTCTCACAGCCGCTCAGACTCAACCAAGTAAACACAGAGACTTATATTGCTTACAAACTGTATGGCTGTACCAGGTTTCTTGCTAACTGTTCTTACAACTTAAATTAATCCATTTCTATAAATGTATACCTTGCCATGTGGCTCGTGGCTTACCGGCATCTTCACATGCTGTTTGTCATAGTGGCGGCTGGCAGTGTCTCTCACTCAGCCTTCCACTTCCCAGCTTTATTCTCCTCCTTGTCCCACCTATACTTCCTCCTGCCTGACTACTGGCCAATCAGTGTTTTATTTACCAACCAATGAGAGCAACACACTTGACATACAGACCATCCCACAGCTATGAACTGATGCAACATTGACTACAAACAGTTTTAAGAGCCCTTAAATTTCTATGGATTTTCAACCCTTTTGCTATGATGTAAATCTATTCCAGCTGTCTTACAGATACCTATAGATTCCTGGGAAAAGTTCTGCTACTGCATCAAAAAAATCTAGTCTGATAAAAATTAACAATCTCCAGAGCCCATTTTGACCTCATCCATTTTCGAGAATATTTTGCAGTTTCCCTCCTCCTGCCTGGGCTAAAGGGATCTCCAGATACACCAGCCCCTGCACCAGCTGGCACCAGCTCCAAGGATGCCAACCCCCAACTGAGGACTCCAACTGGGATGGATGCACCTGCACCTCCAGAGAATTGACAGCTATGATGGCTCCTACAATCCTAGAGAACACATCCTTCAATTCACTGCTGATACCACCTCTCCAGGCTCAGGTGGGCACCTGCCCAGCAACTGGAACCTGCTCACCCTCGCCTCTTCTGTACAACCAGGGCACTTCTCTGTTCCATTCTTTCTGGCAGGTATCACTCTACTCATGGCTAGCACAGCTCATATGACCAAATGATAACCATCTATTTTTTTCTTCTATCAACCTCAAGGAACAGACACCTGAGATCTCCACGACAGAGATTTCCACAATGACAGCTAACAATGCTTCTTCACTCCCGCCTCCCGCCATGCATGACTCCCAGCTCCGCCCCGCCCCCAATTCTCCCCTTGCCAGCTTGAACTTGCCTCGAGAATTCAGCACCCTTGTTCCCCCACTTTCTCCCATAACTCACCTCTTTTTATAATAATCAAAATGGAGAAATGTTAATGTACTGATCCTGTCCCTTGGGGCTGCCTTGCGTCCTGATGAAGAAGCCTCCTTCTTAAGGAAAAACTCTGCCCCTTTCCCTCTCTCTCCTTCTGCTTTTCTCTCCCTCCCCCCTCTTTCTCTCTCTCTCCCTCCCTCCCTCTCCCCCCCCTCTCTCTCTGTGTCTCCCTCTTTCTGTCTTTCTGTCTCTTCATCTCTCTATTATAATAAACTCTCCACGTGGATGCAGCATCTGGGGTGTGTATCATGGGTCATTGCCACCGCCATGCCCACATGGCATGCATCTGCCCAGCATGTTTACCTGTATACATGGGATACCCTTGGGGGTCTCTCCATGTAATAAATCATAATAGTCATCACCCCCAGACAACAGGTAGTAATTTTAAGAATACAATGTCCACATTCCAAAGAGTTGGAGTGGGTGGTTTTTGGCTGTTTGGTGGCATATAAGTTTCCTGTTGTTTGGAGGGGTTAGTTGCAAATTATTTTTGGTCATAGTCAGGGAGGAAACTAAATTAAGGAGGTTGGAATAGGGATTTGTTTGTTTTGTTCCTTTTTCTTTCCTTGATCCTTCTTTCTCTCAAGGAGGTTGAAATAAGGGATTTGTTTGTTTCTTTTTCTTTCCTTGATCCTTCTTTCTCTCTGTTCTAGTGGAAAAAAAGGGGTGGGGGAATGATAGGATAGAAGGGTGGATAACTGAACCTAATAAAAAGCAACTACTAGTGTCAAATAGTTTATATTGTATGGATTTTTGCATATTGATACAATTTTAAGGTTATTTTGTTAAAACCTATTGTATATATGTTTCTACTCTTGCTTAAGGTATTATGACTATGTAGCTCATTTAAAAATATGTAAAATTCCAGTCCTTGAATGTTACTATTACATTATTCTTAGGATAATTAAGAAATGCAGGTTAGTAGTTAGCCACCTGTAACAACCAAACTTGTAGTCATGTTAGGTATGTTTTCAAGGTTAAAAAGAGATGTATTTTAGATAGATACATGGCCTTCAAACACTTCAGAGATCTACAGAATATGGCATGTAATATGTTTTAGTAGCATAAGACTGTTCATGACAGTGAGATAGGTTTGCTCTTGGCAGCACCAATCTACATCAAAGAAGAGGGAGGGCATCGAAGAACCTCCAAATGGAGTTTGCTTTAAATGTGGCAAAGCTAGCCAATGGGCAAGAAACTACCCTTGTCTCCACTGCTGACAGTATGCTGTCCAAATTGGACAAGCAAAACACAATGGAAATCAACTGCCGAACTTTGCCAAGACAAAGTAGGCCAGTCCTTCAAAATTCCTGCTATACAGAAAAGTCTGTCAGATATTCTAGACCCTTAGGCCAGAAATGGATGCCCCAACATTGCAGAGGATCCTTGGGTGACTCTTCAGGGAGCCAGCTGTCTCTGTCATTTCTATAGTTTTAGAAGTTGTTTGCTCTGTACTTCTTGTTTACTCGGGTAATATTTTCTCCTTCTTGGGTCTCTTATGGGGGTTGAAGACAACATAATTACACCATTTTCTTTGTTGCCAAATTCAGAAAAAAAACAACTCACAAAAGAGATGTAAAGTTTTTAAAGGTTGAGAGGCATAAAAGCTTAAGTTGTTTAACTAAGAATATGGTTTAAGGTTCAAAAGATATTTTTAGATTGGTAATACAAGGTACAGTATAAAATGGTTTAAGTAGAAAACTTTGGACTAATAAGATGTGATAAATAATAGAGTACATTTCCAAAGTTGCCAAATAAAAATGGACTGGATATTGTGAATGTAATTTTTACCTGATAATTGTTCTTTATTGTATATAGTTTTACTGTGTTAGAGTTAAAACTTTTACTTTTTTATTTAGATAAAAGGGGAAATGTTGCAGGATATTTGATCACACTGTGTGAAGATGTGCCTCTGTATTTCCTTGTCTGCCTAAGGTACATTCTGAATGATTTAATAAAGAACTGAATGGCCAAAAGCTAGGCAGCAGAAGATAGGTGGGACTTCCAGGGAAAGAGAGAGACTTGGGGGAAAACTCAGAGAGCAGGAGATTTGACAGCAAAACACTGAGGAAGTCAGACATGCAGTATGGAAGAGAAGTAACTAGTCATGTGGTAGAATGTAGAATAATACAAACAGGTTAATTTAAGTTATAAGAGCTAATTGGGAACAAGCCTAAGCTAAGGCAAAACTTTCATAATTAATAACAAGTCTCCTTGTCTTTAGCAGGAGCTGGTGATCCGAAGAAGGACCAGCTGTAAGATATCACATCTCTCTCCCATGTAGAAAACAAAACATAACAAAAGCCAACTGTCATTCTGAAAGTTGAACCACGGAATTAGGAATAGACCTGAGTTAAGAAAGGATGAGAGTGTAAAGAGAGTAATTGGGTAATACCAGTGAGTGTTGTGTTCATAGATGGCAATACCACACTGAATCTACTAACACAAATAATTAAAGAGGGTTGATAATATCTTTTAAAGATAAGTCTATTCTAGACACAAAAGGTTGTCTTATTGACACAAGTGGCTACTCTAGAAGGAATCACAAGAGATGACCACTGGGAAAGAAAGCCTCCGGACAGACCAGTCAATAAAGGAGAGGCTGGATCTCAGGAGCCTCCTTCAATGCTGAGCCCAAGGGAGAGGGTGATATGAGGACACCTGCGAGTGTGTTGTTCAAACTCAATGATATCAGCCTTAGGCATATACCCTAAAGATGCTCAATTGTATTACAAGGACACTTGCTGAACTATATTCATAGTAGCATTATTTGTAATAGCCGGAACCTGGAAACAACCTAGATGCCCCTCAACTTATGAATAGATAAAGAATGTGGTACATTTACACAATGGAGTATTACTCAGCTATTAAAAAAAAATAATGACATAATGAAATTTGTGGGCAAATGGATGAAACTGAAAAAACCATCCTGAGTGAGGTAATTCAGTCCCAGAAAAGCAAAAATGGTATGTACTCACTCATAAGCGGATATTAGCTATAAAGTAAAGGATAACCATACTACAATACACAGCCCCAGAGAGGCTATGTAATAAGGAGGGCCCAAAGAGGAATGCATGGATTTCCCTGGGAAGGGAAATAGAAGAGATCTCCTAGGTAAACTGAGGACAGGGTTGGGTGATGAGGGTGTATAGGAACATGAGGGATTGTGTTGGGTGGATTCAGGGCAGGATGGAGGGGAGAGTAATGAAAAAAATCTTAATAGGGGAGAGCATTTTGGAGGTCATGGAAAAACCTGGTTCCAGAGAAACTTCCAGGAATCCAATAGCATGACCCTAGCTAAGACTCCTAGCAATAGTGGAGAGGTTGCCTGAACTGGCCATCTCGTGTAACCAGATTGGTGACTACTCTAATTATCATCAGGAAGCCTTCATCCAGTCACTGATGGAAGCAAATACAGAGATCCACAGCCAAGCACTGGGCCAAGCTCTGGGAAGCCTGTTGATGAGAAGGAGGAAGGATTGTATGAGCCAGAGGCTCAAGGTCATCACAAAAGAACTCACAGGAACAACTAGCCTGGGCTCATAGGAGCTCACAGACTCTGGACTGACTGCTATGGAGCCCATGGGACCAACATGGGCCCTCTACATGTATGTGACAGTTGTGTAGCATGGTCTATTTGTGGAACTTCTAGCAGTGGGATCAGGGCCTGTACTTAACATTTGAGCTGACTTTTGGGAACCTGTTCCTCATACTGGGTTGCCTCACCAAGCCACAATATAAAGGGAGGAACTTAGTCCTATCTCAACTTGGTATGTCATGCTTTGTTGACACCCATGGGAGGCTTTTCTCTTTCTGAACAGAAACAGAGGAGGACTGGATGTGGGGACTGGATGGGGGGAATGGATGGGGGGACATGGGGAGGGAACAGGAAGAAAGGACAGAGGGGAAACTGCAGTTGGGATGAAAAAACAAATGAAAAAATTTAATTAATAAAAAAGGTTAGAGTTGAAAAACACTGTCTCTGTGGGTGTGTGAGGTGTTATGCCTAAAATTAGTATTAAAGATGCCAAAGTATCCATGGATTTTATGCATTAAATGAGTTTGGAAAGCTCAAAAAATGGAAAAAAATGAGATCAAAATGTCTTTGGGGTTTCTGTAAATATAAAGAATCTGCAGAAAAAACACAAAGTTGGTTTAGTAATCCTTGGTTATGCTGATAAGTTCTGAACAATTATGTGATAGTTCATTATCCAAATAAATCTTAATTCTCATCCATTTCACAATTTGTGAAAGTTTAGTTGTTTAGCAACTTGTTCCATGCTATAAAATTGAATACTTTCACTTACATAGTATTTCATACATGTACATACACAGGTCAACTGTGGGGCGTTTACCCAACCACCCCCACAGTTCCCCAGAGTTTTCTTGAGTGCGAGCAGCAGGAAATATTAGATAGAAGGATTTATTGTGGAGAATATCACGGAGATAAACAGATAGAAAATAAAGGATAGCCTCGAGAGGGCCTGGAACCTATTCCAACGGGCCCTGACTGTCTCTGCCCCAGGGTTTTTATAGAGACGCCAAGGGGTGGAGCAAAAGACCTCCTCCCCCAGCACAGCCAAGTGCAGACTATCCCAGACACCTGCACTTAGGCCTGTGGTCTAATCATCCTCTATGCGGACCTGCTGGGTAAAGCCACGAGGAACCCGAGAACGGGCTCCCACAGTCAACTTTCTAGAAGTTATATTATTTGTGAAGTTGATAAATAGAGCAAACAAAATTTCTCTAAGGCTACAAATGACATCATTGAGTTTTCTGAGATATTTGATCTATAGCCAAGGTAGCACTGGAAATAAGTAGAAAATAAAAGAATGAAGTATTATGTTGGTACAAGCACCAACAGGATTCACATGGAATTTTTTAAAAAGAAAATTCTTTCATACTACTATAAATACTAACTAACAAGTGTTTTAAGAGTATTAAGCCAAATACAAATGCATTCCTAGTCTTCAAACCAGAGAATATTTCTTAAACAAGGTCCTGTTGTTGTAATAGCCTTTTGTTTGATTTTTGAGAAAGAACTTAAAGTTGAATGAATAGGGATGAGGAGAAGATCTGGAAGTACTTGGGGGAGGAGAAGAATATATTTAAAATAAAAGAATTTTTGAAGTAATAAAAATATAATGAAAAAGAAAATAAATAAATGATTTATATTTTAAAAGTCAGTATGTTTGATGATACTAAAATTAAGAATGTGACTAATCAAATTAAATCACAAAGTTATACGAAGTTCCAAAACATGAGAAAAGCCACGAGTATATTACTGTCCAGAAGAGACAGAATTTAAATCAATAGGAAAATTATACTAAAATTATAATAATGACAAACTAAACTGATGATAGAACCCATTCACAGAGTCAGAACTGATTATGATAATCAACATCAAACATGCTTGATCTCATTAATTGGTACACATAAGCAAATTAAGACCAGTGTGCGAAACCATTCAATAACTGCCACATTGGCAAACATTTAACTTCAACATGTCAAGTTACTAGAGGAAATATAAGAATTGGTCTTCTGCTGGTTTCAGCAATAACTGATTATCCACTTTCTTCAGAAACAATACACCACCTCCATAAGCTGACTACTCTGGTATTTGTGACTCTGAAGCTCTATTCACAGATGAGGATTCTAGGGAAGCTGGTGGAAGAATTCCCAGGAGACATAATCAAGAATGTTCAGAGAGATGTAGCATCATAGCACAAATCCTGAAATAATTTTATTATTCAATATGTAAAGTATTTTATCTGTTTAAAGAGTGACTAAGTCCTCTGACCTATTTAGCCTTTTTCTCCTTGAGACATTTTGGTGCTAAGTAATATGGAAAGTGGGAAAAGAAGATGCGAGGTGATAGCATTTTAACAAAGTCTAAATCATAAACATTGTACTTTAAGAATGATGCTTTGTTGATAATTTGGCATCTCCAGTCCTGTTCTGGTGGCCCTCAAAAGAGATCAAGCTGAGGATCTCTTGAGTCCAGAGGGTACCTGTAAAAATAGATAACAATCTTTTTTTCAATCCTGAGGTAGGCTTAAGTAATAAACATCTATGTTAATACCATCCATCTTCAAGCCACTGGGGCTTTTTTTTATTATTATTCCATGTATGCCAATGAGTCAATGTAGTATTTGTTTGATTTTTATTTCTATTTGGCAATAATATTAGAAAAGATTAAATCAGGGCTCTGAGTCCCTTTTTAATTGTACAGTTGTTTTGTTCTGATTTCTTGATAATGATTGTTGAAATTATTCCTATTCTTTGTATTCTATGTCCCATGGGAAATCTTTTTGTAGTATTTCAAACTTCTTATTGATGGATATTACTTTTAGATATTAATGGGTACACACTTATACCACACATGTGCATACTGTGCTAAAATCACATCAGGGTGAGTAGCATTAACTTCTTACTACCTTTTTTTTCTGTTTGGAGCCTTATGGCTTATTCTTCATGGTCTAGTATGCATGAGTGTATGTCTGGAGCATGTGTGTGTATGTGCTGTGCATGTGTATATGAGAGAGAGATTTGTGCATATACATGCCAATATGTAAGTGCAGGCTGGTGTATGTGTAGTGGTCAGAGTACAATTGCCTTCAATCTTGGTTGAGATATGTTCATTTTCTGAGTATGTAGTCCAGCTGGTTCATGAACATCTGGGGGTTCTCCTGTCTCTGTCTACCACCTGACCATTGGAATGTCAAGATTATAGACACACATTACCACATCTGGCCTACAAGAGTTTAAGTGATTCCATCTCAGGTCCTCAGGCTTGCAAGACACATACTTTGCACAATGAGCCATCACCTCTGCCTTGAAAAGACTTTTATAGCCAAACCATGTACAATCCCATTGTCTGTAGTGTTCAGCAACAGCCACACATAAAGTAACTTTTAAAATGGTATGGTGTTGGTGCACATATCTTAAACTGTGTTAAGTAGTCCTCAGTTCCCGTGGAATACATTTTAAAGTAAATGATACGTGGTGGAAAATTCATCTGAAATTATGAAGCATTTGCATTTACAAAACAATATTTCAGACACTGTGTCATCTCTGTCCACCAACAGAACAGGTCAGTGTGGAGAGAGTGTATGCTCAAGCTGGGACAAATGAAAGGGCTGGTGGGTAGCAGCCCATGGCACAAATTGTGACACAGCGGGGCAGAGGCTGGGCAGAAGGAGCTTGGAAGTTCTGTGGGACTCACTTGGAGCTGGGAGTATAGGGAGTAGTCAAAGCTGCAGGCTGTGGGGCTCAGCCCCACGTTGGGTGCCAGATAATGTGAGAAATCCACGGAGTCTGCTTAAAGGGTAAAGGAATTTATTGGGGAGAAAACTCACTACAGCATGGGAGATTTATTGTAGGGTCCTGGAAAGCTGAGTACAGTCCAAAGCTGTTCTGCTGCTGAGATGGTCCAGACCATCTAGCCCATGAGCAAGAGAAGTATTTGTTCAGAGCCTATGATTTCACTTCTGACTGAAGGGAGTAATCAGTGAGGACCATCCATCAACTAGCATCCCAACAACTGTTAATTGACGCTGGTAAGTACGTATTTGGATGGTTGGAATCTAAGAGTGTACTCTCTGAAGCTGGGTAAGAGTTCTACATTCACCTGAAGGGCACCTCCTGTCCTGGCCCTTCTTGCTCCTTGTTCACCGTGTGGGTTACCCTTTCCTCTTAGATCTGGATGCGCTTTACCTTCTCTTTATTCCTTCCTGGATGATAATTCCTTTACTCTCTGGAATGGAATTGACATCTCTCTAACCCTCCTATTGGAACCTCATTTTTCCACGGAAACATCATTGCACCTGGAACCCATTGCTCAATCCCTCTTTCTTGTTAACATGATTCTGCTTAGGAACTTTGAAGGCCTTGAGAAACATATGATCCCATTTAGCAGTCTCTTCTAATATATTTCTCTTATTTCCACTCCTACCTCTCATTTCTGGGGTTCTCTTCTTAGACTCCTTTTCTTTTCCCACCCACCTTTCCACTCACTCCCTCCCTTCTTCCCTCTTCCTTCTTCTCCCTCCCCCTTTCTTTCTTTCTTTCTTTCTTTCTTTCTTTCTTTCTTTCTTTCTTTCTTTCTTTCTTTCTTTCTTCCTTTCTTTCCATCTTTCTTTCATTCTTTTTCTTTCTTGGGACTGAGTTAAAGAACTCTTTCACTCAGTGACACTTCCAGACAATCTTTAATGCCCATGTATATCCCCCTTCAAACCTCTACCAGATTTATATCTACTATTTATTTATCTATATTTATTTCTACCATTCCCCAGACTTCCCTAGCACTTCAGTCGTCTGAATTTTGGCCCCCTGCCCTTCATCACAGGTGTAAATTGAACACAGCTATCTCTACAGCCAACAAACCGAGGCTAAAGAAACTGCTACCCGTGGTTAAGAATAGAAGATATTATGGTTGGTTTTAACATCAACGTGCCATAAATCAGAATATCTAAGTAGACAGTCTCCCCTAAATAAGTGCCCTGCCTTGGCTGATGTGAAAAGACCCTCCCCAATTGTGGAACCTGCTGATAGTAGTCCAGATAAAAGGGTGTGGCAGAAGGAAGAGTTCTCCTCCATCTGTCCTCTTGTCCTTCCCTCTCACCACCCTGGTGATTTGTCCTGTAGCTGCTGTTACTGTTGATCCCTTTCCTGACGTCAGAACCAGTGTTTCCGAGCCTTTGCTGTAGAATAGGGACCAGCAGCTCTCCAGGGACCTTCCAGGCTTCTACCGGCTGATAGGGACTGCTGAGGCACCCAGCCTTGCGGTTGAACAACTAATGGCTGTCACCCGACTCCTCATGCCTCGTGAGAGCCATTGTGGAAGTACACTGGCTGCTCAGGTACACATCCTCAAGGACATAGTAACTGCTGTGTGCTCAACTCTTAGGTATGAGACTGTCGTTACTATTTTAAAACTGAGTTAATAAATTCACATGCATTTAATTCACTAGGACAGACTTTGGAGACATTTAAGTATGTTCTAGATATTTCCCCAGTCACTAGCTTAAAATTTAGTTCACAGTATCAATTACATTATATGTAAAGGCAAAAGAAAATCTTAAGTGCATTATCTACAAATGTTGGTAAAAATAGTAATAACGAACGACTCATTGTTTATAAGTATAAAGTCATCAAACAACAAAAATAATCAACTAAAAGTTTAGACCTTTTTAAGTAGGGAAGTACATCTTCTTCCCTCTTTTCTGGTTCTTGTCAATTCTGATTTTTATTCAATGCTTGGTTATAATTTTCCGAATTAAAAATTCTAATATCCCTCTCCCACTTTCTTGAATCAGTAAAAGTTGAAGATTCATTGTGTGAATGTGAAGACTTTTTTTGATACAAAAAATTAATTTTTATTTCCATTGGTGTTCTGTCCACACTCATGTCTGTATGAGAGGGTTTGATCACATGGACTGGAGTTAGAGATAATTGTGAACTGCCACATTAGTGCTGGGAATTTAACCAGAGTCCTCTACAGGCTGAGCCATTTCTCCAGAGTTCTTGATCCAAAATTTCATCATAGAAGATAAAGAAAAATTGTCCACTACAGAGAACTCTTTGCAGTGATTTTCCTACATCACAAAGCACCATGTTTTATGCTTTTAGTGCACAGTACCAATGCTAACTAGAACCTAACTAATTTAATTTTGAAATTTGAAATCATTCATTAAACTTATTGCAATTTATCCAGGCATAGTTTACTCATTTTGTTCCTTAATAAAGTTTGGCATTTAATGATTAAGATACAGAAACATATCAATATTGATATAAAAGTAGGCCTTCTGCTTAATTGACTTTTATGTTTCTTTTATACTAACAGTAGAATTCTATTCTTCATTTACATCCCAGACAAACTTCAAGGGAAAATTTCTCATGTTCTTCTTGAATATCATGTCAAATCTTTCGTTCTGCTGCACGGTAAAATGATGTTTCCAGTCTCCAATGGTACCTAGTGGGACAAGCACAGGGATAGCACATAGGTGAGTAAATGAAACTATCAAAGCAAAGGTCACTCTAAGCAACTTCAGTATCTTCTCCAACCCATGCAAAGTCATTGTGAGTTTTCTGTGGAGTTTAGTACCTCACCTTTCTTTATGGAAGACTGAGCAGTGAAAGAAACCTATGCAATAACACAACAAATATATTAGATCACTGTCCCTTGTATTATCTAACCAGTCATAACCAATCTTTAGCAGAAAACAAAAACCCTAACAAATATAAATACATGAGAAAATTTGAAGTGTATTTTACTACATGTTAAACATCATACAAACCAGCAATATTAATTGATACAATGCAGCATATATCCCCAAAGTTGTAGTTGCATATGCTCATGTTTCAGTCTTCCATTTTATCCCACTGGTCTATATGTCTATTTTATGTCAATACCATACTGTTTTTATTATTATAGCTTTATAATGTATTTTAAAATCTAAAATGGAAATCCCTACAATATTATTCTTTTTGTCATGATTGCTTTGGCTATCCAAGGTATTTTCTGATTACATGTGAATTTTGGGTTGGCCTTTTTTATATTTCTGGGAAGAATGTTGTGGATATTTTGATTGGAGTTGCACTGTATCTATAAATTCCTTTTGGTAAGATAGTCATTTTCTGTATCTATCTTAAATCTCCCAATTCGTGAACATGGGAGGTCTTTCCAGTTTCTAAAGTCTTCCTAAAACTATTCACAGATTTAAACTTTTCATTGCAGAGGTCTTTCACCTTCTTGGTGGGTTTTATTCCAGGATATTTTATTGCCTTTGAAGCTCTTGTAAGTGGGATTATGTCCATCATGTCTTTCTTAACATGTATGTTGCTGATGTGTAGAAAGGCTACATATTTTTGTAAATTGGTTCCATATATTCAGAACTCCCTGAAATTGTTGGTTGTTTCTACAGGTTTTTGTTGGAATTTTAGGTTTTTTTATGTATAATATCATATCATACTTAAATAGGGATAATTTGGCTGCTTCTTTTCCTGTCCGTATCTCTTGAATTTCCTTCTCTTGCCTTATGCTAGTGCTTCAGTCGCTTTGTTAAAAAGAGAAGTGGACACAGTGGACAGTCCTGTCTCATTCCTGGTTTTCATGAGACAGCTTTAAGGTTCTCTCAATTCAGGACAATGTCGGCTGTACATTTGCCATTTATAGTCTTTATTATGTGAAGGTGTGTTCCCTCCACTCCGAGTCTCTCTAGAACTGTTATCATAAAAGTATGTTAGATTTTGTCAAAGACTTTTTTTGCATCTTTTGTGATAATCATGTGATTATTGTCTCTAAGTACATTTATATGGTTCATTACATTTATGGACTTACATATGTTGAGTCAGCTCCACATTGCTGGAATAAAGCTAACTACTTAAGGCTTGTAAGGTCGTGGATATTATTTTATTTTTTACTTTTTTTGAGACAGGGCTTCTTTATGTAATGCTGGCTGTCCTGGAACTTGCTTTGTAGAGCAGGCTGGCTTTGATCGCAGAGACTGGCCTCCATGTGCCTCCAAAGTGCTGGGATTAAAGGCATGTGACACCATGCCCCAGAAAGGTCATGGTTTTTAGAAAAGAACCTACTACCACCAGTTTAAAAGATGAGAATGATTCCTAGCTGCATTCTAAAACATATCCCTATGCCACAGATAAGTGTAGCTCTCACACTTCATCAAAGAAATATCTCTTTAAAACAAACATAAACCATTACAGAAAACCGTAACAGTTCATAAGGCAGCTACCAATGGTTTCTGCACAGTTCAGCACCAATGAACACACCTAAAACAGGAATCCTGAACCTAAGACTCAGGGAACATTGTGGAAGAGGGGGCAGAAAGATCTTAAGAGTGATACTGTGCCTCCTAGAAGTGACGGAGATGCTATACCTCATGATATCTCAAGAACATAGCTGCCTAAGCAGGACCTGAACAATGATAATATCAATGGGCACGCTAACAAGGAAGGAGGAACTTTAGCCCTGAAACCATACACCACATGATTCTTACTAAAAGAAGCCAGCAGGTTGTGGTTATGTACTTATGCATTGACATATGTAACAATAAGAATCAAAATAAGGCCATCAGTTTAAGAGGGAGTGAGGAGAGCACATGGGAGAGGCTGGAGGGAAGGGGCATGCCAAGGGTTAGAAGGGCAGGGAAGGAGGCAAATGATACAATGTTTTAGTTAAAATTTCTAATAAAAATTAAAGAGTACGTAAAGGCCAGAAAAAATGTAATTGCATAGTGCCACAATTAGAGGACTTTTAAAAATTATTTTGTTATTTACCCCAAATGTGTGTTTCGTGTGTGTGTGTGTGTGTGTGTGTGTGTGTGTGTGTGTGTGTGTGTGTGACATACATATGATTCAAAGTTGTCAATTCCTCAATTTTCATTGTAAAATTAAATCCAAAGACTTTCAACTAATGATGTTAAGGTCACAGAGGGCAACACAGTTGCCACTGTTACCATTCTACAGTGTCCACATTTACAACCACCATTACAGCCGTTTAAAATGGAAACAAGTACATGATATTTTCGGCTAGAACATGTGATTATACAAACTGTATTCCTTGCATTTGAAGGACAGCAAACTAATATTGGTATGAGACTTGATGAGCATTGGTCTAGTTGTAGAATAAGAAGTAAAGGATGTTAAATGGGAGAAGAGAAAAATTATCAAAATCTACAACTATTTCAATAAAACATTTAAAAATTATTTATAGCCAATGTCCATCATTATAATGGTAAGTGATGAATTATTGAAAATAATCAAAACACACATCAAATTACGTTATGGAATGTTACATTAAATGATATAATAAATTAAAATTTTGACTTATGAGGTTAAAGAGTATCAGTTTAGGGGAGACCATTCTTTCTTGACAGCTGCTGACACATAGTTAGGTCACAATACCTGCATATGGTTGTCCATGCCTGTGTCCCCACCACATGGAAGGTAGAGGCAGTGCTAGGAGTTAGAGGTAATCCTCAGTTACACATAGCAAGTTCAAAACCAGCCTGACTCACATGCATGAGGCCATGTCTCAAAAATGAAAATAAAATCTCAGTTGTTGATACAAAAGTGAATCACAGAAGACAGGGTGAGACACAACTGTAATTACTGTAATGAAGGAGAGTGGCACACGAGGAAGGAGTAATTTAACCTCCTTCACTCCAGATATACAGTAGGATATGTTTTATAATATCCTGAAAGAAATAAACAGAAGTAAAATTAAAATTCTTCTGGACTAATCCAAACGCGATGCCTCAAGTCTATTCCCAGCACTTGCAAACAAGAGGCAGGAGGAAACCAAGTTCTAGGCCAGCCTGAGCTACACAGTGTCTGTGATCCAGCCTGGACCAAGTAGCATGACTTTCTTTCAAAATAAATAAAATCACCCAATTTAGAATTGTTCCCTCTAAAATATCCATTGCCTAGGTCAAGACTACTGGCAAGCTTTAAAAGAGTTGAGTCATATGAGCTATAAAGAAGGAAAGCCACACTTATTAAATGAGTAAAACTATCATGTTTTTTACTAAATTGCCATTAAATTTCCAGAAAAACTCTATTAGTTCAGTGTCCATTAAGATTTATTATGTTCTCTGGGTTCCCAGTACCTTTATTACCTGGAGAAACACATTGGAAGCACAGTACTTTTGCTCCAAGGGAAGAGATTCGGGGAAGTCTTAGTACTTTTATTACTATAAACCAGTGTTTCTCACCTTTGCGCAAGAAATAGCCTTTGTTTCTCTCTCCAATTTCATTTTTTATAATATTATCATAATTTGCTCGTGGGTCAGATTTCATGTTCTGAAATGTAGCTTGTCTCACAACAGCATCCACATCCTTTTCACTCAGTTTTTTCTCCAGAAAACTGCAGATTTTAATCACCGAGTTCCTGAGGTCCTAAAAAAGTTGTGGGTTGAGAAATTAATGACTTTATGATGGAGGTGTGAGTTTCAGCCAACCATGTGATATGAACACTAAAATTCCCTCCTGGACAGCAAAGATGGCTGAACAAAAGCAAAGGGGAAAATAAATTAATATGATTACTTCAATTGATAATAGAAAAAACTTTCAGTAAATCACAGCACACAGCAGTTGAAAGTGTTTCAAATCAAAAGGCTGCATGTAAACACATATAATCAATCTTAGTAGTAGATATACATATAACGACTTTCAGGCGGTGCTGGAATCACTCAAACATTCCGACCTCTCTTTACTACAACACTGGTAATAAATAAAGAACAGAACAATTGGGCAATAAAAGGTAAAGAAGATTGTAATCTAGAAGCATACTAAGTAGATCATGTGGTTTCCAGTGCACAAAATGCTAACAAATACCAATGCCGTTTTACAATGGTGTAGTGTACAAAATCAAAACCACACAAATACCAGGTGAATTTTTATATATTAATAAGGAAACTGCATCAACACTGCATCAATCATACCAAAAATCTTAGCATTAAAGTTAAGAAAGGCAGTGAGACCAGCCATTACTGAAATAAATACAAGATAACAAACAGACAATTGTCTAATATATAAGAATTGCAAAACAGTAACTTTAAGGTAACATCCAAAACAATCTGCATTCAATGAAGTTCTTAAGACCTCAATTAAAAAATAGAAAAACCCATTGCAAAATTTATTTGAAAAGATACTGAACAGGTAAATAACCTTGAGAGAAGTGGTTAAGTTTGCAGTATTCATACTTTCCAGATTTCAAAAGTTAGTAAAAAATCAGGGAACCCAAAAATGCTATAGTCATTCTATAAATAGAGAATGTGACACAAATTCTTTTTCTGGAACTTCCATGAATCATTTTAATCAACTGTCATAATTTTTATAAATGGCTCTGCATTAAATTACTGTTACTTGTAACAAAATGTTTGATAAAAATATATATACTAAAATTTATATATGAAATTGTGACTTCCATTTTTATGAAAAAAAAAAAAAACACCAATGGACAAAAGAAGTCCAGATAGACCCTGAGAAAATATTGGTGGCTGACTTCAACACTTCATTTTCAATTCTAAATAGGCCATCCAAATTAAAAATCAACATAGAAAACTCAGTTAAATTTCATCACAGATTAAAACGATACAACAACTATTTACAGAACACTTTATCTATATTTGTCTGATTTCTATTGTGATAAAACACTGACCAAAACAATGTGGGAAGAAAAGGAATTATTTCACCTTGGAGGTGACAGTCCATCATCAAGAGAACTCAGGAACTGAAGGCAGGAACTGAGGTAGATTGTGGGGAATGCTCCCTACTGACTTGCTCCTCATGGCATGCTCACCCGGCTTTCCTTTCTTTATCTTTCTTTCATGTGAAAGGAACTTATGTGGCCCATACAATAACTACATCATAGTTAGTAACTTACTTCTACAAATAGCTTCACTGTGCAATGACTATGAAGGGACCTGAAGAAATGGAAAGCACATTAGATAGAAGTAGATTCATAGATTACCTGAAAACTTTGACTATAACTCTGGTTATTAATTCAAGGAGACAAAATTAAAAATTGTCCAAAAACCCAGACTCTGACTGAGAATGTAGGTTAAAAAGAGAACATTTTTATGGCATGCATGAGACTCCAGTTTCAATTACCAGCATAGAAACAAACAAACAAAACCAAGATACTCAAAATAATGTACCAGATTAGATATTGAGTGCAAGAGCATTCACCATGAAGAACACTGTAGATCTTACACAATTAAAAATAGGCCCACAAGGCCGGGTGGTGGTGGTGGTGGCGGCGGCGGCGGCGGCGGCGGCGGCAGCGCACGCCTTTAATCCCAGCACTCGGGAGGCAGAGCCAGGCGGATCTCTGTGAGTTCGAGGCCAGCCTGGACTACCAAGTGAGTTCCAGGAAAGGCGCAAAGCTGCACAGAGAAACCCTGTCTCGAAAACCCCCCCCAAAAAAAAAAAATAGGCCCACAAGGGGGCAGTGATGGTGCACACCTTTAATCCCAGCACTCGGGAGGCAGAGGCAGGCAGATCTCTGAGTTTGAGGGCAGCCTGGTCTGCAGAGGGTGATCCAGGACAGGCACCAAAACTACACAGAGAAACCCTGTCTAGGGAAAAAAAAAAAAAAAAAAGGCCCACAATATAACCCAATGACACTATTCCTTGTTGTATTCCAATGAAAATAAAGTCAGCATTCCAAAACCTAACTGGCGTCCAATGTTGTTGTATTCTTCTCCCTAGTCAAGGCATGGAATGTGCCTAGATGCCAATCAATGCATAAAAGAATAAAAATACAAAAATAGAGTATTATTTAGACACAAAGTATAGTCGGAAGATTTCCTGTGTCTTGTCTGGTCTGCGGTCAGGACAAATCTCTCACCCATAGTCCCACAGCCTTTTATAAAATAATCACACAGAGGCTTAATATTATTTATAACTGCTTGGCCATTAGCTCAGGCTTATAATTGACTAGCTTTTACACTTAAATTAACCCATAATTCTTATTTATGTTTAGCCACATGGCTTGGTACCTTTTCTCAGTTCTGCCTTGTCATCTTGCTTCCTCTGTGTCTGGCTGGTGACTCCTGATTCTGCCTTTCCTCTTCCCAGAATTCTCCTTGTCTCCTTGTCCTGCCTATACTTACTGCTTGGCTACTGGCCAATCAGTGTTTTATTAAACTAGTGTACAAAAGCATTATCCCACAGCATTTCCCCTTTTCTGTCTAATCGAGAAGGAAAGTTTTAACTTTAACATAGTAAAGTTACATATAATAGAACAGTTATCAAGCAAGAATTACAGTTACAATATCTAGTCCATTAGTATTCAACTACAACAAAGAAAAGTGAAAATCTGTGTTGGTAATGGATGAACCTTAAAACATCAGATTAAGTGAAATCAACCAATACAAAGAAATAGAAATCACATCTCTCTCCTATGGAGAAAAAAAAATGTAATGGTCTTTCTGAAAGTTGAACTATGATTATTAGGAATTGGTAAGAGTCCTGGGAAAACAATGGGTGGAGTAAGAGTGATCGGATAAGACCAATGCATGCTGTGTTCATGAATGTCAATACCCCATGGAATCTACTAACACAAATAATTAAAGAGGGTTGGTAATGTCTTTTAAAGATAAGTCTATTCTAGACCCAAAAGGTTGTCTTATTGACACAGGTGGCTACTCTAGAAGGAATCACAAGAGATGACCACTGGGGAAAGAAAGCCTCCGGACAGACCAGTCAGTAAAGGAGAGGCTGGATCTCAGGAGCCTCCTTCAATGCTGAGCCCAAGGGAGAGTGTGTTGTTCAAACTCAGAGATGAGAAATAATTTTCAAAACAACTTTCTCATCTTACCTTCTTCATATCTTCATAGCTCAGGAACATAATACTGAAGTCATGTCTGTGTTCATACCAGCCCCTGATGTGATCAAACCAACAGCTTCCTACCACTGAAGGGAAGACAACCGAGCAACAAAGTCAAGGCACTATACTTACTGAATAGCAAACTTTATTTGTTCTTTTCTGGTTTAGACTATTCAGAAATAAAAATGAAGCCCCTACAACTGGATGTCCACCTGACTATTTTAAAAGAGTTATTTTTGTGTAACAATTACACAAGGCTCATACCAACCTACCTATTTAGGGATGTAGCAAGACAGACATTGAGAAAGTCTAGGGTCAGGGGCTGGAGGGACTGTTCAGTGGTAAAAGCACTGCTGCTCTTGATGAGGACCCAGATGTGATTCTCTGCGCCCACATGGGGGATCAGAAACCATATGTAAGTTCAAGTGTCTGAATTCAAAGTTATCCTTAAGGGATGTTCATATTTCTCCTCTCTCTGAAGTCATGTGTCTTCATTTCTCGTATCCTCTCTCTGAATAACAGTGTTTCCTTGCTACAATGAAGCAGAACCTCAATATAATTTTAGCACTGTGTGAGATCCTGATTCCACACCCCACAGCCTCTTTCACTAGTCAATTTTCCTCAGTAGTGGCATGAATAATTCCAGTTTCCCCACAAGTGTGTGCCTTTAAGAGCACACACTCCCCTCAACTTCTGCTGTGTGACTCTTCCTATGCCATTAGCTAGAAAGAATGGATAAAATGTTGGCAAGCCTCTTGTTGTCTAGCCAAAGTACTTCCTAAATAATACAAAGCTGCAAGCTGGCACCCCTCAAATGGTGTGAACAACAGCAGGGTAATTATTGTGTATCAGATTATGTTGGTTCACTGCCCCCTCCATCTCTTAGATATATGTTCCCTACTTTGAGACGGCTTAAATATCATCTGTACTTTATAAACTAGTGAGAGGGAATAAACGAAGTTACCTTTTCCATCTAGAAATTTTTCCAGATAATGTTCTATGGTGTCTGTAGCTTCTAAGGAAACCACCCAGTTTGAAAAATGAAAAAACGAGATCAAAACATCTTTGGGATTTCTGTAAATATAAAGAATCTGCAGGAAAAAAAAAAACACTGAGTTGCTTTAGTAATTCTTGGTTATTCTAATTAGTTCCGAACAATTATATAATAGTTCTTATCCAAATAAATCTTTATTTTCATCTAGGTAATATTTGTGAAAATACAGCTGATTATCAACTTTTGTTTCATGTTATAAAATGTGAATACTTCCATTTACATAATATTTCACACATGTACAAGAACAGAGGTCATGTCCTAGAAATATATTATTTGTAAAGTTGATAAATATGGTAAACATATTTTCCATATAGCTTAATGCTATAGCAATTTATAGTCACTGAGTTTTTGAGCTATTTTATATATAGCACTGGAAATAAGTGGAAATATAAGAATGAACTATTATGTTGGTACAAGCATTAACAGTATACACATGTAATTTAAAAAGACATTTTTCTCTGCTATAATTATAAATAATTATCAAGTTTATTAAGAGTATTAGAAAAAAACAAATGTATTTCTAGTCTTGAAACAAGGAAATAGTTCTTAAATAAGATATTGTTGTATTAGGCTTTTGTTTGTGTTTTGAGAAAGAACTTAAAGCTGGGTGGATAGGGATGCGGAGAGGATCTGAAAGGACCTGGGGGAGGGGAAGAATATGTTCAAACTATATTTAACTTTAAAACTGCTTTAAATGATAAAAACACATAAAAAAGAAAATAAGTAAATAATGAATTTATATTTTAAAAAGTCAGTATGTTTGGTTATACTAAAATTAAGAATGTTACTAACCAATTTAAACCACAAAGTTCTAAAACAGGAGAAAGGTCACAAGTATAAGTCTATTAGTATGCAGAAGTGATGGAATTCATATCAGTAGGAAAATTATACTAAAGTTATAATAATGAAAAGCTGGGCCAGTGGTAGCACCTTTTCACCAAATTATAATGGGTCCTGGTCAATAAATATCAAACATGTTTCATCTCATTATTGAGTACAGATGGACAACTTAAGACCATTGTGAGTGGCCGTTCGTTAACTGCCACACTGGCAAACATTTAAGTCCAAGTTACTAGCTAGTGTCAAGTTACTGGAGGAAAAACAAGAAGTGATCCTTTGCTGGTTCCAGCAACAACTTCCGAAATAATACACCACCTCCGTAAGCTGACTGCTCTGGTATTTGTGAGTCTGCTGTTCTGTTCACATATGAGGATTCTACGGAGGCTGGTGGAAGGGTGTCCAGGAGACACAATCAAGAATGTTCAGAGAGATGTATCATCATAGCATAAATACTGAAATAACTTTGCTATCCAACACTTAAGATATTTTATCTGTTCAAAAAGTGACTAAGCTCTATGACATACTTTAGCCTTTTTCTTCTTGAGACCTTTTGGTACTAAGTAATATGCAAGGTGGGAGGTGAAGATGCGTGGTGACGGCATTTTGACATAGTCTAAATTGTGAATATTGTACTCAAAGAACGGTGCTCTGTCCATTGTTTGCACGTTTTCAGTCCTGTTTCAGTGGCCCTCAAAATAAATCAAGCTGAGGATCTGCTGAGTCCAGATGGTACCTGTGAAAATAGATAACAATCCTGTTTTCAATCTTGAGGTAGGTTTAAGTAATAACTATCCGTAGTAATACCATCCATCTTAAAGTGGATGATGCTTTTTTAAATATTCCATGTATGCTAACACACAAGGATAGCTTTTATTTGATTTTTATCTATACTTAACAATAACATTAGAAAGGATAAAATCAAGGGTTCTGAGTTCCCTTGTTAGTTGTATAGTTATTTTGTTCTGATTTCTTGATAGTGATTACTCAAATTATTCCTATAGCTTCTCTGTATTCTATGTCCCATGAGAAGCCTCTTTGTAGTATTTCAAACTTCTAATTGGCAACTAGTATTTGTAGATTAATGGGTATGTTCTTATAATACCACACATGTACACACTGTGCTGTGGGATGTTCTGTATGGCAAATGTGTTGCTGATTAGTCAATAAATAAAACACTGATTGGCCATTGGCTAGGCAGGAAGTGTAGGTGGGACAAGGAGGAGAATAAAGCTGGGAAGTGGAAGGCTGAGTCAGAGAGACACTGCCAGCCGCCATGATGAGAAACAGCATGTGAAGATGCCGGTAAGCCATGAGCCACGTGGCAAGGTATAGATTTATAGAAATGGATTAATTTAAGTTGTAAGAACAGTTAGCAAGAAGCCTGCTACGGCCATACAGTTTGTAACCAATATAAGTCTCTGTGTTTACTTGGTTGGGTCTGAGAGGCTGTGGGACTGGTGGGTGAGAGAGATTTGTCCTGACTGTGGGCCAGGCAGGAAAACTAGCTACAACACTGTGCTAAAATTACTTCTTTGTACTGTTTGGAGCCTTATGAGTTATTTCTTCTAGATCTTCATAAATATAATTATCTAGGGTATTGGATGCCCTTTCACTGTGTGTTACAGGCAGTCCTGTTCCTCTCTGAGACTTTCTTAGAAGTTTGCTGTCACAATTTCAGAAAGCTTAACAAAATTGACATGCATTCAGTTCCTTCCTTTTTGTGCTTCTTAAGCGCAATCCTAGGTGTCCAAGTTTCCATGAATAAATACACTGTAGGGAAAGAAGAGGTCAAGGTTTCCAGTTTACTTACTGATTCTTGGATTAGTAACCATTCAAGTAAGATAACAAACAACAATGAAACTCTTTGGGAAATACTTATAAACACCCAACCCTATTTCCACTTCAAATGAATGTGGGTGTGATCAAATGTAATTGTACTAATGTTTGACCTTATTTATTAATAATGATTCAAAATGATTTGCCTGTGCAAATTTTGATATGAGCATTCACTCTCATTATTCTGAGGATGAGATTATGGTGAATTCCATCAAACTGTCCCTGCAATTTTGAAATGACCGTTCTTGAGAAGATGTCACAGACTCCAGAGGTATAACAACTAAAGTGTCTGATATCTTGCATGGCTCATTACCATCCATAACCATTGTTCTAGCCTTCATCCAAGACCTCCAGGAGCAGCTAGTCATTCTCTAGGGAATACCAGGTTATTTAAGGCACAAAACCAAGAGTGTGATAGGATGAAGACGCTTGGTTTACACTTTCCTTTCATTGCCATGATGAGGCCAGGTTGGCAGTTGGCAGTATGGACCACAGCCAGGGTACAGCTCAGGTTGCAGTGTGTAAATGTGCATCTAGACACAAATTGGTTCCAGATCCATAAAAGGAAGAATCTCCTAAAATATTTCTGTAAACCTTGATGTGGTTATACACTGGAAAAATAAAATTAATCTCCAAATAACTATTTTGTCTCACAAAAAATATCTAAGAAGAGCTTCCAGAGCACTGGAACAGGTGAAGATTGGTGGGAAATGACCCTTCAAAGGAAAGCCATGCTTGCTGTTGGCTGTACTGTTAACTGTAAAACAAAACAAAACCTAAAGCCTCTATTTCTGACCAGTCTCTTACTACACAGATATTTGTAAAAATGCAGCAGTTTAACTTGCTAGTGTATACCAGGATGACGTATTTTTCAGATCTGGACAAGTAAGGTCTAGAGTCCAGGATCTACAGTAAAATGAGATGGTTATTCTCATAGTCTTGAAGTTCTGTGACACATGTAAACATTCCAAAAGTAGAAAGCAAGGTAGCACTTGAAGTGAACAATGAAATTGATTTTGAAATTGTATTTTTATCTTTGCATGCTTGTACATGTGCCTGTGTGTGTTTGTGGTGCATATCTGGTGATTGTGTATATGATGCACATGTGGTGGGCAAGTGTGTGAGAGAGAAGGATTGATGCATTTATATGTTCATATGTGAGTGCAGGCACATGCATGTGTGGTGGTCAGAGTACAATTGCCTTCCATCTTGGTTGAGATATGTTCATTTTCTGAGTATGTAGTCCAGCTGGTTCATGAACATCTGGGGATTCTCCTGTCTCTGTCTCCCACCTCACCATTGGAAGGTCAAGATTATAGACACACATTACCACATCTGGCTTACAAGAGTTTAAGTGATCTCATCTCAGGTCCTTAGGCTTACAAGGTCAAGACATGCACTTTGCACAATGAGCCATCACCTCTGTCTTGAAAAGACTTCTATGAACAAACCATCTACAATCCCATTGTCTGTAGTGTTTGGCAACAACCACACATGAACTAATTTTGAAAAGGGCATGTGAAATTTTAAGGAGGATGGATTTTGCTTGTTTGTTTGTTTTTTGTTTTTCAAGACAGGGTTTCTCTGTGTAATTTTGGTGCCTGTCTTGGACCTCACTCTGTAGACCAGCCTAGCCTCGAACTCACAAAGATCTACCTGGCTCTGCCACCTGAGTGCTGGGATTAAAGGCATGTGCCACTACCACCTGGCTTTTTTTTTTAAGATTTATTTTTTATATTGTATCAACCACAGTAAAAGCAAAAATCAAGACCTCCAAGTGTTGACCCTGGAGACTCAGAAGTCACCACTGAAATAGGATTTTCCTGTCCCCAGCAGGACACCACTGCTCCAGCACTGCTCTGTACTAATGGACTTCACACCTCAAGAAAGTGTGTGTGAGTGTGTGTGCTGCTGAGTGCAAAAGCTTCTTAAATTGTATTAAGTAGACCCCAGTTCCTGTAGAATACTTTTAAGGTAAGTGATATATGATGGAAAATTCATCCTAAATGATGAAGCACTTGCATATTTCCACTCAGGAGAAATTATTTCATACTATGTCATCCCCGTCCAACAGACCAAACAGGTCAGTGCTCCCCGGGTGTCTGCTCCTGGCTCTATGTGGCACATCTCACTATCATAACATTCCTACTTCCCACCAGAGTGCACATTGTGTTCTCTCTCCAATGGTGGCCTTCTCTCCTACAGATTGGGGTTTCATTTAGATTTTGTCTGCTTATAAATTGCTTTGTAAGTGTAGGTTTGCTGCTGTGGGTGAGTTGACAGGAGCCATGGTTGCCCACATAACACTAAAGCAAAGACAAGACATTAAAGCACATGCCCACTCCTGGCACTTACCAGATTTTGGATACGTGACTAGGAAGACATCATCATCTCTAATTTCAAAATCTTCCATTGTTTCTAAATGCTCAATGTTCACAAAACATTTCTCAAAATTATATCCCTTAAATTTAAATAAGTATTCACTTGCACTGTCCATGGTTATTCACCTAGAAGTAAATACATAGAATACATTTTGTGTGTCAAGTATTATACAGCACTGAGTAATAATTACTGGGAGGTCAGTATGTGCCAAGCACCATTTAAATATCTTATGTATATAAATATTTACTGTGAAAAACAAATTTCATAGATTATGTTATCTGAATTTCATAATACTTTAATGATGCTTTATTTTTCAAATCACCTCATCAAATACGAGGAATAGAAGAGTAAAATGTGAAGTACATTTTCCTGTAATTCCATGTGAGAAGGATTATCACAATCCTAAATATACAGATGAGAAAATGGGGCTACAGAGATGTCAACCACATTATTCAAGGATGCCCAGCTAGCCACCCTCAAAGGATTTCATAACCAAAAATTGGGCACAGTCCACACAGATAATCTAGAATATTTTGTGGGTTTTTTTTAACCTGCATGTTTTAATTCTTACAAAAGTAAGAAACTCTCCAGGGTGATCTTTTGTATATGTAGGGTTTGGATAATCTGCTCCCTCAAAATGAGGCTTCTGCAACTTATCTACTTAGTGGCTCTAGAAATGGGCAACATTTGTGTTTCTGCAAGTAACTTATAATTACAGTAACTTATAGTTACAGTTATAGTAACTTATAGTTGCAAGGTTTCCTATGAAACTTTTCATAATTTTAATTTCCAAACAAAGAATCTAACATGAGAACTGCAATTTAAGTCTAAATAATAAATGAACTAAAAATATAAATCAAATAATCTCAAGACAAACCTGATCTTGTCAATGTTTGATCAAGCCATATATCTCCACTGAATCTGCCAGAGAACTCGCTGAAGGTTAAGGTGGTCAGAGGATGCTCACTGTTCTGATAGTACCTTAGCACTAGCATGCTTCCCCATGTCAGTTGTTTATTTTTAAAAATTCTGTCCCCAAGAAATTCAATTTGATAAAATCTAAAAAATAAAGCATTGACTAAATTGCATGTCAATAATCAACACTTAATTTGGTGTGTGGATGATTTGGGTGAGACAAGCACTCGCTACATAGTCTAGGCTGGCCCAGAACTCAGTATGTAGACCAGGCTAGCCTCAATGTGCATGGATGATATTGGCTGTATTGGAATTACCTTCATGTGGAGGATGCCTGACATATTCCTTTACAGACATCTACCAGGTAGATAATCACTTAACCAGACCATGACTTATAATGCCTGATTGGAAACCTCTTGCCTTGCAGGTTCCCTAACTGACAGCTCAAGTCCAAGCACCCTGACTATAGAGTTTTGGAAATAAAAAGGTCAGCCTAAAGGGACACATACAATTCCAGTGGAGGTAGGTAACACTGGTATTGAAAAAGAAAACTTAGATTTATCCTCCGGAGTGTGCTGAAGAAAATGCACAGCACATAACACTGACCAATGGGGAGTCCATTCACAGAGACTGTTACTGAAGTACAGAGGAAACAAAGGTGAGTCGCTGCCACACCTCACCTAACACCCACAACACCTTCCACATACCATCTAAAGAGCCGCTCGTGATGTATTCCATCCTGACCATCCTGGAGAGGAGTGTCAGAATGCCGCTGTAAGCACACGGGATGAAATTTTCACTTGTTCTTTATTGTGTTCAGTGACCTACCTGGGCTGTCTTTCATGAGAAAGAGGAGGAGAGGGGAGCCAGAGAGAGAAGGAGGAGAGGGACAATGGGAGAGAGACAGAAAATTTCATTCTCTAAAACAAGGAGAGGAAAGAGGGGATGAAGAAGGTTCGCTATGGAAGTAGACATCAGAGGTTTTTAGTGACAAAAGGAAAAATGATTATTCAATGGAAAAGCTGACGTATGTTCCCTTTGTATTTTTGCATTGAACCTCGAGAAAAAGAGGAAAACAAAATTAATAAGAAAAAAAACTATTGAGACAAGGTCTCTTCGTGTAGTCCTGGCAGGCCTGGAACTCACTGCATAGACCAGGCTGATCTCCAACTCACAGAGATCCACCTTCTTCTGCATCCAGAGTTCTGGGATGGAAGTCAAGCACCACCATACCCAGACCATAAAAAGGTAATTATACATATATTATGCAGAAGAGAGGGAAAGCCTTGGTAGTCTTTAAATCTATTCCTTTCTACTCACAGTTTGCAGATCAATGGAAGAAGCAAAACCAGTTCTGATGGAATGTTAAGAAAAGCAGGAACTGATGGTTACTGGGGTATAAATAGTCCCTGCCACATTTTTCTTGGCCAATTACAAGTGTTCTTGGAAAAGTAAAGTGAACTCAACCAGGACACGTTGGGTAAGATTGTGCTGGTAACTAGGAAAAACTTATCACATGTTCTTAGGAGAGTGAAATACGTTACACATTAGGAGATTATAGTTAAATATTATAGAGATATGGAAGAAAAATTTCATATTTACTAAATTATGAGGATTATTATGCAAACAGCAAGTTATATTTGATACCTACAGCTAAAACTTGCTTGGATAAATTCTGGAACATGGTGGTAACCAAATCCTTTTAAGAATATCTGAGTGGGTAGTTTCAATTTTTCAGGGCTTTATTACCCTTTCCTTTATCCCAGTTGGTCCTGGTTATGGATTTTTCTGTTTGTTTTCATTTTGGTTTTTGTTTTTGTTGGGTTTGGTTTTTTGTTTTGTTTTGTTCTGTTTTGTCCACTTGGCACACTATAGGCCATCTGTGAAAGGGGAACCTTGGTTGAGGCCTCATCAAAACTGCCTCTAGAGGAGTCTGTGTGGCATTTTCTTAATTAATGATCAGTGTAAGGAGTTGAGCCCACCGTGGGAAGCGCCACCCCTGGATAGATTGTGCTGGGTTGTACAAAAGAGCACACTAAGCAAGCCATGTCAAGTAAGCCAGTAAGCAGCAATCTTCCATAGGCTCTGCCTCAGGTCCTGGCCCCAGGTTCCTGCCTAGAGTTCCTATTCCAACTTTTGTTCATGGTGGGGTATAAGTGGTAAAATAAAATAAACTCTTTCCTGCCCAAGTTGCTTTGGGTCATGATTTTATCACAGCAACAGAGAGAAAACTAAGTCACCATCTGTGCTGGCTAGTTTTACGTCAACCTGACACAAGCTAGAATTATCTGAAAGGAGGGGACCTCAATTGAGAAAATGCCTCCAAAACGTCAGGCTAGAAAGTATTTTCTTAATTAGTGGTTTATGGGGAGGCCATTGTGAGTCACGCCATCTCTGGACTGGTGGTCCTGTGTTATATAAGAAAGCAGGCTATGCAAGCCATGGAGAGCAAGCTAGCAAGCAGCACCTCTCCATGGTCTCTGCACCAAATCCTGCCTCCCGGTTCCTGCTCTGTTTGAGTTCCTGTCCTGACTTCCACCCATGATGAACAGTGATGTGGACGTATAAGCCCAATAAACCCTGTCCTTCCCAAGTTCCTTTGGTCATGGTCAACAGCAACAGTAGCCCTAAGATGCCATCCTCCTGTTGACTGCACCTAGTCTGTTCCCACCATTGCCAAAAACAGATCCTACCAGTGAAGGTTCCAGTAGTTTTTATAACATCATTGTATATATTAATTTATTTTCCAGTGCCTTCTTAGTGATATCCTTCCAACCCTGTTCCTCTTCTTTGATGTAGATATTACCTGCCTTTGGCTTTCTACAATACTGGGCTTTTGTTCGAGGCCTGTTCTTCTCTCATCTCTCAGCCCATTTTTCAGTCTTTTGTTTCCCACATGCACTGCTGTTAGGTAATGATTCTCAGGTTCCCATAAACACAGAACTGGACTGCAGGAGAGATTCTTATTCTGTTCATTGTACAAATCTTTCCTGGTAAGAGAATAGAACGCAATCTAGGGGTAATTTAAGCTTCTGACATTGAGCTTGTCCCATTTTACATAACGCTGTAAACTAAGGAAATATTTGTAAAATAATCCAGGTTATGAGGCAAGCATAGTACAAAATATGGATATCAATGGTAGAAAACTACTTACCAAAATAAAGCTCAGCCAAGACTTTCTGGTCATGTTAATATGAACGTCATTGAACTGGATGCTTTCAGGGTCTTAGATGTATAGAGCTTATGAACATGGAAAGGATGGGAGAGAGGGAGACGGTACACTTGGAACAAAATGCAAACAATCTATGATACTGTAATTGGTAGAAGGTACAACAAAATCCTCCTTTCACTCACGGGATTTTTACTGAAGTTTGAAAACATAGAGAGATGAATAGGTTTATCCCAGTTCATGAGAAAATATTTGCAATACATACAAAAAAAAACTGAGATTCATTTTTTTACGAAGAATTTCTTCAAATGAGTAAGAAAAACAACCAACTCCATAAGAAGGAGCAAAAATTGTGACTAGATAAATATACATAATAAATCTCAGTGAGTATTCCTATTTATGGAATCTGATCTTTCTCTTTAATATTCATTGGAATACAAATTAAAAACGCATCATAGACTGATTCTATAACTTGATTATTGTGAATAGTACATCAAACACATGGCTATGCGGTTCAGATCTGTTCACCGCAGGACAGTAAATGTACTTGTGAGGGCTCTTTGTCTTGGTCTGTGTTCTGACTGTTACTATATTACTGTTTTGTTCCATGTGTTTAAGGGGACTGGATCCCCCCGACTGAACTGGGATAAGCAGGTGGCTCCTGCCAGGTGTGGCTAGCGTATTGCAAGAGAAGTCATCTGTTAGACGGGACTCGATAACCACAAATGAGGCCATCATCTCAGTGCTGAAATACTGGTATTTGGTTGTCTAAGTGTTATTTGTTTCTGTCTACTAACCTCCCTCATTTTCCTGGAAGAGAAGGAGAGAGAGGCACGGCAAGGGCCGCCTCCCTCTGTCTTGCTATCAGGCCTGCAGCACAGGTGGAGCCAGTCTTGGCCAGCAGGAGAAGCCTGGAGCCAGCCAGCAGCTTTCAGAGGGTGAGGGTACATGTTCTCGGTGCAGGCAGACAGGGACAGGAGCTACGGGCGAAGTGGCAGGGAATTTACTGTCTACAACTGTCAAGCTGTGTGAAAGCTGAGCAGAGAATCTGGGGTTAATTGTTAATTATTATAGTCAGGGGAGTTAACAAAAGTCTTTTTCAGGAACACTGGCAGCCAAGGGCACACTCTGTGCCCACTGTCTCCCCTCCCCTTCCTTCCTAGGACAAGTTCTTCTTCACTGTGATAATATCAAGGTCTCTTCTGCTAGCAAGCAGCTTCCCACTTTAACCCTTCTTTGTCCTGATACTCATTGAGAAAAGATGTTGAATGACCAGCCTGCATATTTTGAAAAGCTTTTACTTTAGAATAAAAGTCAAAAGTATATTATGTTTGGGAAAAAATATGCTTTTGCCTCCACAGGAAAAGAAAAATACATGGAGTGTGGTCATTTGAGTTCAATGGATTACAAATACTTGTCATCATTTAAGAGAACTGATTACCAATTATTATTGGTTAAGATAAGAAAACCTGCTGCTAATCTCACATGTTTCACATTGATACAGGTTTTTATATATTAATGCAATTATAAGTTTTTTGTTATGATATATGCATATATATATCTATATGTTTCTATTCTTGTTTGAAATGTTATACCTAGTCGATGTTCTAAACTGCTGGGAAGAAACCACAAGAAAATGGACTTTGATGGAAATTTGCATGTTGTCTAAAAAGCAGGAGAAGGTGACAAACTGCAATAATGATAGGAAAGGAAAAAAATGAATTTGTCTATGTCTGGCTGATCCAGAAGAGCAAACATAGAGAAAGGCCTGATCTGGAGGTACATGGGAGTTATAGACGGCCAGAGAGAACTAAGTATGTGAACTATGCTGAATTTGAAGGGGAACTGTAAGATATATTTGGGATTTAACCATGTTATGTTAATTCTGGTTGGCTTTCTTCATTTTAAAAATAGCTGATTCTTCATTGCAAAATGTTTATGTTAAAAATGGAAATACATACATGTATGTGTATGTGAACACTCATGTGACTTAGGTTTAACTCTATGTATGTGAATATAAGCTAGCTTTAATTCCGTACTGTATGAATGAAAGTTGGATCCAACTGTGTGTATGTGTGCTTGTAAATATTGTTTAATCTTAAACAGCAACCACACAGTCTTCCTCCATCTTGGCTGGTGACCTCATTGTGACGTGGGCAGCCACGTGGCTGTCAATAATCTTGAACTGAGGTTATAGAATACCTCTCTTAGTTCTAATGAGCTCTCTATTCATTGTATCTCCTTTTAGGCTAAGGAGGCAACAAGCCTCAAGTATTTTGGATCGGGATAGATTTCTATATAATTCATGTCACAAAAATAAGGTTTATAAAAGATAGGATTGAAAAGTAATGTTTATTTAATAAAATATTAAAACTACACTGCAATGCTTTTATACACAAGAATGCACCTTGCTCTGGCAGGTAAACTTTGCAATTTAAGAGTCTCCCAGATGATAGTGGCTTTTAAGGCATGAAGGGATCATGGGAAATAACTGAGGGTTGCGGACCTTAGCAGTTTTACCAGGTGGTAGCCATGAGAAGCACCAGCCACAGGAAAATGGAATAGGCTTGATTCTAGAAGGAATTTTGGAAAGGAACAAAATGTAATAAATGTTCCATTTACTAAACAACAAATTGATTGGCTATTTCAAAATAATGATTCTTGGGCAATTGCTTTTGCTTAATTTTGGGGGGTCAAATTGATAATCATTATCCTGCTGATCAATTATTACAGTTTGCTCAGATGCATTCTTTTATTTTTCCTAAAGTGTTGACGAAACTCCTGTGAAAGATGCTGCTTTGGTTTTTACTGACGGTTCTCCTAATGGGAAAAGAGCTTATGCAATTAATGGTAAGGGATACGTAGTTCAAACGGTTCTGGTGGAAGGTTCACCTCAACTCCCCTCTCCATCTCTTTCCCCAAACCCTCCCCTTCAAAGCCCGCTAAACATGGCTCCTCCTCTAGAGATACTCAAGACCACTCCCACGGGGTATTTAAGCTGCATCCCAGAAAATAAACACATGGTTTTCTGGTCTGTCCTCCATGTCTCCTCTCTGGGGGACTGAAGAATCGCTCAGGAGTGCTTTACTCATTAAACTGGGGCTTTTCTAATTCAGTTTGATTTGGATTGCTATGTCAGTGGAGAGGCTTATCAGGATGAAAAAAAAAAAACCTTATCATCTGAGGGGGCATTGATTTTTCCCCACTGGCCCAGGGACACATGGTGGGAAAGCACCCCTCTCCCCCCGACCTGCTCTCTGCCAGACTAAGATCTGCTTTTGGCTGGCTAAGTTGCCCTTTTCAAGTCGTTGCCTAAGAGGCCCAGGGCCTCTTCGATTTTTGGGGTGTCCTGCCAAAGATGCAGCTGCGCCAGGCCCCTGACCCATTCTGGAGCAAAGGGCTGCCTTCATTCCGTGGGATCCTCTTCTCCAGAAGACATTTTATTGAAGAGAATTTCCTACACCCTCCCGTGTTTTTGATCCAAGACCTACCACAGTGGATGCATTGTGCTAGGCTTTGGGTCCCTGGCACAGACTTGTGAAATGGGCACTTGCCACTCAAAGCCTAATCCCCAAATGCCCCTGTGCTATCTTTTAGAAAATCTGTTCGTACTGGGGCTATCTGATACCATCTGTCCTAATAGCTTGATTTCAAGGTGGCTTCCTGAGACAACCTTAGAATTTTCCATCCTCCACGATCTTGAAAATTTTTGTAGGCTTGGAGATAATTGGACAGAACTGCCCTACATCCATGGTTTTTTAGTTCTGTGTTCCTGCCCTCCCTCAGAGGCCAATATCTCACAGCACCGTGTTGTTGGCTAGGGTCATGGCACCTCCAGATTCCCGCCTACCTGGGAACTGGGATCCTGAAAATTACACTCCGACCACGCTGCCAGGGACACGGCTCCCTCCCACACCTCCCCCAAACTCTGCCTACCCAACCCTCTCCTACTGGGCCACAAATGGAAGACCGAATCCCTCCTCCTTACCCTCCTTCCTGTCCTCCCCTCCCTCACTGCTCCTCCCTATCAATGCCTCAACTTACACCCTGGTTCCCTTTTACATACTGGCCTAATACCCCCAAATGTTCCCCAGTTTCTTCTCATACTCAGGTTTGCCAGACTCCTGCCCTCCTCTGCCCTCTCCGAGAGGTAGCTGGAGCCAACAGAATTCTCCAAGTCCACGTGCCCTTCTCCCTTCAGGACCTCTCACAAATAGAGAAGCAATTGGGTTCCTTCTCTGCTAATCCTTCTGTTTATATCAAGGAGTTCTGTTATCTGTCCCAGGCCTGATCTTTATGTGATTCAGACCTCCACCCTCACTCCTGAGTATGGTGATACTTTAATTGTACTGAAATGTGATTTTATTTGTATGTATATTTGTATAGAGACCTGGAGGTCTGTACAGACGGGCAGTGACGAGGAGGTCATGTAACAGTTGGGTTTACAACCAATGAGAAGGCAGAATAGAAAGTCAATAAAAAGCACAAACACACAGGAAGTAGGTCTCTTGCGGAGAGGTAGGACAGCAGCGGCAGTGAAGGGTAAGGTTTTTAATCTCAGCTCTTAGCTATTGCTCTGACCTCTTGGCTTTCCTCACTGAATCGGCTCTGTGTTTCTATTTAAAAAGACGGTTACACCTACACCTGAGGAACGAGTTCAGGCAGCAGCTAGGCAGTATGCAGACCAAACCCACCTAGTGGACAATACAGTCCCTGTGGGTGATGTGGCAGGGCCAGCTACAGAGGTTTACTGGGATTACCAACCAGGTCAAAACGGCCGCCCGAGAAGAGACCTCATGATTTGTTGCCTCCTCCAAGGTATGGAAATGGTCTTGTACAAAGTTGTGAATTTTGATAAGCTCCGAGAGATACCACAGCTAGCCGACAAAAAAAACAGCCTTTTTTCTGAACAAGTCACAAAAGACCATGGTTCAGTATACTTGCCTTGACCCAGCCTCCCCAGCCAAAGCCATAGTCCTGGCCAACCTTTTCATTTCTCAGTCAGCGCCAGATATTAGAAAAAAAATAATTAAAAAGGCTGAGGAGGGTCCCCAAACTCCCCTACCAAGGAATTGGTGAAAACGGCTTTTAAAGTTTTTAATGCTCAAAAAGAGACAGCCGAGTCTTCCCGACAGACAAGGCTGCAACAGAAGGCTATGCTCCAAGCCCAAGCCTTAGCAGCTGCCCTGAGGCCACCAGGGCCCCCACAAGGGGGACAAGGGAAGTCAACCACGAGGCTCCATCCCAAGTCAACTCCACCAGAAGCCTGCCTTAAATGCAGCAAGCAGGGTCACTGGTCATGGTATTGCCCTGACCCCCAGCTGCCCAGGAGGCCATGCCCTATCTGCCGACAGCCTGGACACTGGAGATCTGAATGCCTCCATTCGGGCTCATCCTCTATGCCATGCCATGGAGGTTCAGCCTCACCGACATTGGCAATCTGAGACTCTGCTGGCCTTGGAACTCCTAAGCCTGGCAGAGGACTGACATGGCCTAGACCTGCTCACTCCCATTGGCTTCTCTGAACCTAGGGTGATGCTGTAGGTAGCGGGTAAGTCCATTGACTTTCTTTTGGACACAGGAGCTATCTATTCTGTTTTGATATCTCACTCAGGTCCTATAGTTCCCTCACCAATTTCTGTCATGGGGTGGATGTAATCCCTCCCTTCCCACTTAAGACCCTGACATTTCCCTGCATTCTTGCAGGGCAATTCTTCTCACACTCTTTTCTGGTTATATCTGTTTGCCCTACACCTCTGCTTGGTCACAATATTCTCAGCTGCTTTGGGGCCACATCCACCTTGGCCACCACACTCTCACCTGAGTATTTCATAGGTCCATTCACAGGAGGCCTTCCAGATACATCAGCCTCTGCACCAGCTTTGAGAACACAAACCCGGCGAGGATTGGCAGTGTCATAGAGCTCCTGTTGGAAGCTCTCAACATCTTCTAGAAGCTCCACATTCCCTATTGCCCACAATCCTCAGGAAAGGTTGAGAAGGCCAATGGACTCATCAAACAACAGCTTACCAAGCTCTCCACTGAACTTGGGTTATCTTGGCCCTCCCTTCTCCCAATTGCTCTTAACCTGTCAGGCTACCCCACGCTCTCCTACAGGCCTGAGCCCTTTTGAGCTCCTTTATGGAAGGCCCTTCCTCTTCAATCACCATCTCCCAGCCCAAATCTCCCACTGGCCAGGTACCCCTACCTCTCCCTTCTGAGGTCCCTTCTTCATTCAGATACTGACAACTGCCTCCCTGCCCCAACACCATCAGACCCAATTGCCCCGAGCCTGCCCCACTCTCCCCAGGGGACAGAATACTCCTCAAACAGCTAGCTCCTAAGCCGCTTGAGCCCAATGGACAGGACCTTATACTGTGACCCTCACCACCCCATAGGGCTGCCAAGCTCCTGGAACAGATATCCATGTTGGTACCATCTCTCTAGGCTCAAGCAGGCACCTATTCAGGATACATGGTCTGTCCAGCAACTGAGACCTTCCACCCTCCAGTTCAGTCTGTGGTCGTTTCCCAAGGGTCACAAACTCTGTAACAGCCAACTCTAGCCAAAAGAGATAAGGAAGAGGTGACTGATTAAAGGATCAATCCATCAAGAGGACATTACGATTATAAACTTAGAATGGACAAGCACAGGTGCACCTAGTTTCATGAGACAAATGCTGATAGATTTAAAGTTAATACGGACACCAATGCAGTCATAGTAGATGACTCCAATACTCTCTTCTCATCAATAGATAAATCATTTAGGCAAAATGTGAATAGAGAAGCATTAGAGCTAAGTGACATCATGGATCAATCGTACTTAACAGATATCTAGAGAACACTCCACCCAAACACGAAACAATTCACATTCTTCTCATCCATTAGACTTATTCAAAAACTGATCACGTGTCGGGGAACATGTAAAAGTAGTACCTTTCAATACTAAGAACAATAAAATGTACAAGGTTAGTTGTTAAAATACACAATGTCAATTTCAGAATCAAGATTCAAATGATATTTTAAGAAATGAATATAAGTCCAGAGGCAAAAATGTTTAACCAAAAGACACTTAAAACAGATAAAAACATAATTAAAAGGGGGATATTTCTGAATCCGTTCAATTAACCTGTGTCTTTGGAGGCCATTCATATTTAAAGTTATTACTGAAATTGTGTGTTGATTGTTGGGATGGTGTTGCTGCTGTTTGTGTTTTCAGTACTACTTTGCCTTTCAGTACTCACAGCTTGATTTGCTTTCTTTCGACAGTCTCTTGGCTACTCTTCAGTACTAAGTACTGCTTCCAGTATTCTCTGTAGAGCTGGCCTGGTGGACATTAATTCTTTTAGTCTATTTATACCATGGCAAATGTTTCTTTGTCCTTCAACTGTGGAAGACAATTTTGCTGAGTATAGTAGTCTGTATTGGCATCTGTGGTGTTTTAGAATTTGAAGTAGATTGCTCTGAGTTCTTTTGGCTTTGATTTCCATTGCAAAATCAGCTGTTATTCTAACGGGTTTTTCTTTTATGTGGATTGTGATTTTTCTTGTCCAACTTTCAAAACCCTCTTTTTTTTTTTTTTGTATATTTAGTGTTTTAACTATACTATGCCCTGAAAGTTTCTCTTCTGATCCTTTTATTTAGTGTTCTATGTGCTCTTTGTATCTGTATGGATATGTCCATCTTTAATCTGGGGGTTGTAGGGTACCCAGCCCTAGTTGACAAATCTACAACACAAACCCTATAGCCAAAACTCACGGAACATCATAGAAGAGTAGGTACAAAAATTTTAAGAGTCAGATATTCAGGACAACTTCTATAAGATAGCGTCTTCTATATGTAATAGGGAAGCAGCTCCCACAAAATCTCAACACTATGACATGCCAGCATGGATAGGAGAAATTTCCCAAGGCTCTACTCTAGATGAAAAACTACAATCAATCAGTGGCTGCTGAGAAAGTAAGATTCAGTCTTCTCCAGGGACTATTGACAGCTAATGGTGGCTGGGGAAAGGATGTCATTTTTCTTCAGTAGTGTAGCCACTGGTAAGTTGTTCATGTTCCAGCAAATAACTTCCTATGCACCATCATGCAAGTAACCCTTTTTAAACTCAGTAGGTCACAACACAAGAAAGACATGAAAGTAGGAAGCAAACTTGCTGGGAAGAAGAAAATTTTCACTGTGGGGAACAGGATGAGGCAGCATAGTAAGAGTGAGAACAGTAATTTATTGCGTGCATGAACCAAAACTGTCAAAGAACACAAAATTGAAAAAATTATACCACGTGGGCACATATTCTTATGGAAATGTGCTTTATTTAAGGGCACATGGCCTTTGTGAGAGGCTGCGGTTGTTGAAGTCTTGTAACTAGCATCCCAGTGTGTTCTCTCTCTCTCTCTCTCTCTCTCTCTCTCTCTCTCTCTCTCTCTCTCTCTCTCTCTCCTCTCTCTCTCTCTTGCTTAAAATGACTCCATTTTTTTTTCGAGACAGGGTTTCTCTGTATAGTTTTGGTGCCTGTCCTGGATCTTGCTTTGTAGACCAGGCTGGCCTCAAACTCACAGAGATCTCCCTGGCTCTGCCTCCCAAGTGCTGGGATTAAAGGCGTGCGCCACCACCATCTGGCATGACTCCATTTTAAATTGACTGTATTCTTAAATCCTGCTTATGACCAAAATCTTTCTTCAAAAATATCCCTTGTTGTGGAATATTAGTTGAAGATGTGTTACATTCATTTATGCTGTGGAATATTAGTTTAATGATGCAAAGATGTGTTGCGTACTTCTATGTTACATTTGTTTACCGCTGTGAAACTGTGCTACTCTGCCTGTCTAAAAAGAGCTGAACAGTCAATAGCAAGGCAGGAGAGAGAGCAGGCAGGGCTGGCAGGCAGACAAAATACATAAAAGAGAGAAGAGGGAGGAATAAGAAAATGACAAAGAGACAGGACATCAAGGGCCAGCCACCCAGCTATACAGCAAGTCATGGAGTAAAAAGTAAAGAAAGGTATATAGAACAGAGAAAGGGAAAAGCCCAGAGGCAAAAGATAGATGGAATAACTTAAGAAAAGCTGGCTAGAAACAAGTCAAGCTAAGGCTGGGCATTCATAAGAAAGAATAAGTCTCCATGTATTTATTTGGGAGCCTCCAGGAGAGTCAAACAACCAACTACAATCACTCATCTTGTAGTTAAGTTGTGATAATTCTTTGGTGACAGAACAGATCTGTCTAGTAGTTGGTCTCCTGTTTTCTGGCCCCACATCAGGTCAAAGAGATCATCAATTAGAAGTTGCTGTCAAAATCCTTTTAGTTGGGCTGGAGAGATGGGTCAGTGGTTACGAGCACTTGCTGCTCTTCCAGAGGACCTAGGTTGATTCACAGCACACACGAAGGGTCACAACACTCTGTAACTCTAGTTCAAGGAGATTCAGTGTTCTCCTCTGACCTCTGCAGGTGCACACACCTGTGGTACACAGACATACATGCAGGTATAAACATAATAAAATAAACTTAAATTTAGACAAATAGAGCCCAAGTTGTTAACAGTGAGATAAGATACAAATGGTGCTGAGAGGAAGTTAGCCCAAGTTGTTTGCACTGAGATTAAATACAAAGATCAGGAGATGATGTCAGTGCATAAACAGCTCGTAAACAAAGAAATGAGTATAGGGTGACCTTTAGAATGATTGGTTGGTTCCTTCCACCTGCTCCTAGGGTTCTGAGGTTTTTGCTATAAAAGAGGCTTACTGCCTATCAATAAAGAGTTCTTGCTTGACTTGACTCCCTGCTGTGTCTGATTGTCTCCAGGTAAGAGGGAGGCTGGGGAACTGGGGAGCTGAGTGGCACACTTACCTTTTCTCAGTCCCAGGCCACCTCTTCAGAAGTGACCTAAGTTCCTGGTGGGGGAAGACCCCACACATAGTGAGTTCCAGGCCTAACATGACTACACAGGAAGACTTTGTCTCAAATAAAATAAAATATAAATTTGATGTCTCAAAGCAGAATATTTGCTCCTTCATCAACAAATATTTCCCTGGATTGCTCTATTATATCTAGAATCAAAACTTTTACCATGAATTTTGAAAACATATGAAATTGTCATCTTATCGTTAGGGTTTTTTAATACACAGTATGAAGGTTAAAATAATAATTTTAGATGTTTTAAATACATATGAAATAAACCTAAATTTTATTAAGCACAGTACATTTTAAAACCCTATTAAAAATAGAATGTTGAATGCCAGGTGGTGGTGGCCCACGCCTTTAATCTCAGCACTTGGGAGGCAGAGGCAGGTGGATCTCTCAGAGTTCCAGGCCAGCCTGGTCTATACAGTGAGTTCTAGGACAGTCAGAGCTGTTACACAGATATACCCTGTCTTGAATAACTAGGAGGGAAAAGGGATTTTGAAGAAAATAATCAAAAGAAGTTTTTACAACACAACTAAAAATAGGCAAGGGTTATGTATCATTTCTTCTGGCTGTCTTTAATCTACTTCCAAACAAATTATTTCATACAAGTCTTAGATCTCCACATCTGAAAGACCCTTATAAACAATCTGAGACTGCTATGCAACACAGGAGAAGGAAGGAAAGAGCTGTAAACAAATTGCCCTTGGGGCTAGAGAGATGACTCAGCAGTTAAGAGCACTGGCTGTTCTTCCAGAGGTCCTAAGTTCAATTCCCAGCAACCACATGGTAGCTCACAATCATCTATAATAGGATCTGATGCCCTCTTCTGGCTTGCAGGTATTAAAATCCATCACTAAGAGAAGGTCAAGGACACAGGCACAAGGAGAGATCACTACTTCCCCCAAACCTGGGGGAGTACATGAAGTTCTGGAGACACATCCAGACAAGGTGAGAAAGGCTGCTTGCTATTCTGGGATTAGAGTGAACCATTCAGTGCATTCCATCATAATTTATTTCTGTTCCCTTTCACTGGATACTCTATGTTGTGGGTGTAATTGATCAAATATAAAGAAGACTGTTTTGGTTTGGACCTTAAATATCCCCAAGTCAAAGGCTTGGTTGCTAGGCTACAACACCATTGGGATATGGTGTAATCATTCAGAAGGTGGAGTCTAAAAGGAAATACTGTCGTTGGAAGCAATGCTCTTGAAGAATATTTTGGAACCTCCCACTACTTCTTACCTTTCTTTTGCTTCTTGGCTACCATAAAGGGAACAGCTTTACTCTTTTACATACATGATCTGTCTCATCATGGATCCAAAGTAAGGGACCAGGAACTGAAACAATGCACCAAAATAAATCTTTCTACCTCTTAAGTTGATTTTCTCGGGTACTCTGCCACAGTGATAAAAAGACAGCTAATATGAGATAGTGATCCTTGGAGTGCTGTTGGTGGTGTTGGCAATATCTAATAATGGAGTTTAACGGCCTTCACAATTTCTCATGAGAGGAGTCTGGGGAAGTTTGGAAAAGAATATTGTAGAACTTAATAGGCACTTCTGTGGATGCTCAAGGCATCCAAATGTGACAGAAATACAATTTACTGGGCTCACTGCTAAGGGTTTGACTTCAGTCTCAGAGGGGACTTTGGACTTAGACCTCTGAACAATACTGGAACTGTTAGGACATAGTGACTCTTGGAAATAGACTATTTGGATTTTGATTTAAGAGCTGGACATGAGTCTTTAACAGACCAGTGCCAAATGCTATGGTCTTTTTTTTTTTTATCTTGTTTTCTCCTTTTATTGAAAATAGATTTTTTTCTCACATAATATATCCTGAATATGATTTCCCCTCTTTCCACTCCTCCCAGTTCCTCCCCACCTCCCTGCCCATACAGATCCACTCCCTTTCTATCTCTCATTAGAAAACAAACAGGCTTCTAAGGGATCATAATAAAACAGAATATAGTAAAATAAAACAAAAACTAACACAATAGAAGTGGACAAAACAAAGAGAAGGAAAAGAGCCCAAGAGAAGGCACCAAAGTCAGAGACCCACTCATTTGCACACTCAGGAACCCTATAAAAACACTAAACTGGAAACCATACTGTATGCACAGAGGTGCAGAGGATATGGTTTTTTATCTTAAATGTCTCCCAAAGGTCTATATGCTGAATGCTTGGTCAACAAGCCTGGGGCACCATGCTTACAGTGAAGGCTTGAGCTGGCAGGGTGTGGAGCCTAGCAGAAGGAAGTTAGGTCACTGGGGGTATGCCGTTGAAAGGGATATTGGGAACTGTGGCCCCTTCTCCCTCTATTTTGCTTCATGTCCCCTATCAAATGAGCTGCTTTGCTCCACTAGTGATTCTTTAGCATGATGTTCAAGTCCAAACCAAAGTACCAGTCAACCATGCAGTAAAATCTGAGACCATGGGCCCAAATTAACATTTACTTTAGGTTGTCAATTGGGTATCTCACCATTTTGTCACAGTGACAATGTGGTGATGTGAATGAGAATGACCCCAATAATCTCATACATTTGAATGATTGGTTTCTAGTTGGTGAAACTACTTGGGAAGGAGTGGGATCTGTGGTTTTGTTGGAGGAAGTGTGTTACTGGGCATGGGCTTTGAGGTTTCAAAAGCTCATGCCATTCCATTAGTGCCCTCCCTGCCCTCACCCTCTGCTAATGCCTTGTGCTTGTAGATCAAGATGTAGCTCTCAGCTACTGCTCCAGCACCATACCTACCCGTCTGTTGTCATATTCCTTGCCATTATGGTCATGGACCCACCCCCTGAAACTGTAAGCCCCAATGCTTTCTTCTGTATGTTCCCATGGTCATGGTTTCTTATCACAGCAACAAGAAAGGAACTATGACAGATGGAAAGCTTATGACCAGAAACATGGGATAAACCAGAATGAACCCAAGAACATTTCCCACTCAGTTACTGACAACCTTACTGTGAGTAAAGGGAGTTTCAGTGAATTGTAATCAGTATCCACAAACAACTATCGGGATTCATTTTCCCGTCCATAAACAGAATACAATACAGCTGCATCAGTCAAGTGTCCCTTGAACAAAACATAGTAAGATTAAAGCCTGGTTTTCTCTTTTGTGGCCCTCAAACCCCTGGGAACTAAGCAAGGGGCAAGTGACTCCTGAAAAGAGAAGAAAATAAACTGTGGTCACCACTGCTTACACTGTGTCCAGTTCTATTCTAAGACTTGACTGGTGTTTTCCAAATGATATACTTCATTCCAGGATTGTCACACAAAATTAATGGCAAGTAATTTTTATTTGTTTTCCATAGATGATACACAAGTGGTTCATCCATTCAATCATTTCTAATTATAATAAACTTTAATTATATTTAAATTAATAAAATAGTATCTGCTATAGCATTATAGATCATTGTTTATGTAGTATTCATAATAAATGTATTTATATTTACCTAATAGATATTTTAAATATAAGACTTGATAAATAAAATGTCTAAATGTTTCCATTACCAGGAAAGGTAAGAGAAAGGAAATACATTGATTACCTCCAAGACTGTGTCCACAACGGCAATCATCTACTAAGTTTCATGTTATTAGATATTTTTCTTTTCACTCACATGTCTGTATATTCACTGCAGTCACTCAATCATCAAAGTAAAACAAAAAAAGCAGAAACTTTGTTCCACAATGCTAAAAACATTTTGAGGTAATTTTTGTTCATTCATTTTACAAATATCTTACAAAATCAGTAAAATCTCAAATAAATGTTGTCTTTCAGTTACATGAAATGATTTAAGTAAGTCATTAATGAAAATTAGTTTATACATTCTTTTATGATGGAATCTATTCTGATATGTAAGGTGTATTTCCTTTTTATAATATATTTTTACTATTTCTTTGAGAACTGCATAGATACTTTTGACGATAATCATGCCCAACTCCTCCTAACTTCTCTCAGGTCCACTCCCGACTCCTTACAACCCCAACTTCATGCTCCACCTTTTGTAATTTAATAACTCATTGACTCCAATTTGTATTGTTCAACTACTCCTGGTTGGGGCCATTCATCAGGGGATGACCTACCTACGAGGAGCCACACCTTTAGAGTGCACTATTGCCCTGCACACATTCTGGAAGCCATCGATGGTCCACAGCCCCTTCAGTTAGTGGTGGGGGCTTGTCGGTGACTTTCCTCTCCATGCTAGAGTGTTGACTGGCTTGAACTTGTGCAGGCAACCACAGTTGATGTGAGTTCCTGACCACAGCAGCCCTGTCATGTCCAAAAGACACTGCTTCACTCTGGTCCTCTCCACCTTCCGGCTCAGTCTTTCCGCCTCCTCTTGAGCCTTGATTCTATAACAAAGATATCGCGGTTTGCAGGTGAGCACTCTGCCCACACCGAAGTACCTGCATTTTCACTAGCTTGAGTTTCTATATTAAACTACTGCAAGAAGAAAACTCCTTTAGGTCTGAAAGCTGTACGGCTCTAAGGGTGAATCAGTTTTTTTTCTCTAAGTGACTGCTCCTCCGTGTTTCTGTTCTCCTGGGGCTACCACCCTTATCCAGTGTGTGTCCAGTGTGTGCCTCCATCATATCTCAATTGCAATGAAGATAAAAAGGAGAAAAAGATCCTTAAGACAAAACTTGTACCAATTACCATAAAAAGTATTCATATTTCTAATATATCTTTTTTTCGTGTGTGTGTGTGTGTGTGTGTGTGTGTGTGTGTGTGTGTGTGTGTGTGTGTGGTGTGTGTGTAGTGTGAGAGAGGAAGCAGGGGGGACCTGCGGAGTTCAGAGGAAAACTTGCAGCAGTCTGTTGCCCCACCCTGTGGCCATGTGACCACACCTAGGTCATCAGCTCAGCCGTAGATGCCTGTCTCATCTCACTGGCCCACTTCTAACTTAACTTTCCATTTCACTTTTAAGATTCCCTTCTATGATACTCATCTTAGTTCCTTTTGCTGCTCGGAGCTGCCAATTGCACAACCATGCTGAAGCTACCATGGATGAATGCTTTAACCACTAGGTGGCACTCAAGAAGACCGCACTCTGAAGACCATTTACTTCATTTGGTTGATAGATGGCGATAAGTGTCTTTGTATGACCGAAGTATTGTATAGTCACATTACAATTACCATGAAGAATAGACCTTATGCTTAGAAAGGGGGTCTCTACCATGAAAAAAAAATACCTAATACTGTATTTAATCCTATGCTATCTCAGGGTGAAATTCAGATAGATCTCATTTCTGTTAGAATCTAACAGAAAAACAGACATCTTTATTTTCATCATAAATAATATAGACTAATAAAAGGGGAAAAAACCCATACTCCATAGCTCCAATAGAAACACAGCTGTCTCCTTGATAGGTACCGATATCCTTGAAGCTTGGAGACCTGTGTGACTCCCATGTTCACGGTTTTCTTTGTAACAGAGCTGTCTTTTGTATCTGATATTTACTTGCTAATGTCCACAACACTCAGTTCACCTCTAAGGGAATACTAGATTGTTTATTCTGAGTCAAATATGAGTCATCATCACTCAAGAACAGGTTGTCCGAAATGACATTCCAACACAGAAGCAGTTACATGAATTTTCAATAGTCACAGAACAGAAGAAAATCACAGATTAAGGCATTTATCAAATACATTAGTGAGGTCCCAGGTAGGTAAGCTGCAGGAAAGCAGGGAGATGTTATAAAGGTTTCAGGTCTTATCTGAAGGCAATTTGAGTGGTCTGCTGACATCACACACTCCCGAAGTTGTACCTATGGAGATCCAGGCAGGGTGACAAATGGCTACCAAGATAACTAACAACAATCAAAGCAAGTTTGGCCCTGGATCTGCAACTTCCCAGCTCTCCACCATCGCCAAGTTCTTGTCAGTCAACTGGTCTTGTAGAAGCTTTAATATAAGTGAGGGTTTGGTTTTTGCAAACCTCAGTTCATACTAACTTGTGCCCTAGGAGCCACTCCTGGGACTGAGTCCAACTTAAACCCAAGACTTCATATCTTTTAATGCCTTTAATTTTCCCTTAACCAGTGAAGACTGAAGCTCTGTGATCCCCGCCATGGAGGAAGGAGTTATTTTCTGTCCAATCATCTGAGATTCTCACCCCATCATAAAGGCAGTACGCTAAACATAAAAGCTGTCCAGTGTTAAACCTCCAATCAGCATCAACACAATTTTAGTTTCCCCTTCCTAATAAACCCGTCTTCCTGGGTTCCATGAGGTCACAGGCCTCCAGGGGAAGTTTAGTGTCTGCATGTCAGCAGAGGCAGATCTTCCTCTCTGCCCTGCCTTCTTGATCTTTGCTGACCTTTACTAATGTGCCTTATTCTACCTGAACAGTCACACAGTGTCTCTTACATAACACTGACAACTGCATGTGGTAGCCATGGAGCTTGCCTGGTACTCTCATTCAACTCGCTCAGTGGCCTCTAGATTCCGATCGTAATCTCCTGTAGACGACCTTGACCCTTTTTCATCATTTAAAAGAAACATGGGAGCTCTGCACTATGGGAAAACAGTTCTCAGCCATAGTGTATATGCAACTCTTTTATATGGACTTTTCTCTTTCATAGTTTTTAAATTGTTTAAATTGAGGTCTAATTTACACACTATTCATGAGTACTAACCCACTGATAGACTTTGTAAAATATATATTTGCCAACCCAGATTTCCAGTTAATTTCCTCTACCTCATAGGCAATACGTACTTTCATTTTAACATAGTATCTCCTGTTCTAAGACTTTATATAAATGGCATCATGTTGCTGCACATACTGTGGAGATCATCTGTTTCTAATGTGACCTAATGTGTCCCTTTCATAGTATTCTACCCCATAAAATAACACCATTTCTTTGTTCACTCACCTGCTGACGACATTCAGCTTGTTTCCAGTCTGGACTTTTCTGAATAAAGTTGCTGTGAATAGTCTTGAATAGAATCTAATTTGGGATTCCTAAGTCTCCTGCAAAAAAATACTTAACACTTGTGGCCCACAGAGTAGACGACTGGTCTGCTTCCATCCCACCATGCTCCATGCCAGCGTCCTGCCCGCAGTCCCTGCTGCTCCACACTCACCAACGCCAGGGCTGCCACTATTCTAAATTTTAAATACTCTAATGAAGGTGAATGTACATTGTTTTCATTTCCTCTGGATTCCTTCACTTTCCTGATACAGAAATCCACAAGCAATATGACCTAACAATACTAGTAACTTGAAATCCTTAAGTATTACTAACAATACATTAAAAAGTAGCCAAATTGTTCCACATGTAACAGAATATAAATTAGAATATAAATCTAATTACTATGAGTTTGTAAAGAATCCTTTGCCTAGGAAACTGATGAGACACGACAGCTATTTTATTAAATGCTGAAAACTCCTAACACATTTCTGAATATGACAAAGTAAAACCTTTCTTTTGGTTGTACAGTGATTATGTTCTAATGCTATCAGGGATTACTAAAACTACAATGTAAGCTTGGGTACATACGGACATTCTATGCTCAGCTACATATGGACTGTTCCCAGCAAGGAATACCTAGTACATTAGAAATCTGTGCAGGATTTTTGACTCCTAACCACCATGGTTACACCAAGGGGACAACCAGAAGTTGGAAGCATTACTAATGCCGTCCAGATTCACTGGCTCCAGCACAGCTTGGGGTCAGTGAGAAGTCCCTAAGCACACACATGGAGAACCATCCCAACGAACCTGCCAGCCTGTTGGTTCTACCATCTTTTCTTATTGATTTACCAGGGTGCTTTATTTTTGTAACTTTTACTTACCTAAATTTTTAATACCACACTTATTGGTGAACTTATATGAAACAAAGATTTTAATGTTCCAAAGAACAGTTTTTCTTGAAAAAGAGTTACACAAAACCCAACCGCTATAAATCATAATTCAAACAAAACAGCAGGCTAGCCAGATGTGGTAGTACATTCTCTTATTGTCTCTGCATTCAGAGAACTGAGGCTGGAAGACTATAAGTTCCAAGGCATCCTGGGCTACACTATGAGGTCCTACTTCAAGAACTGAGGGATCCACAATAAATAGAAATAAATAAAATAAAAACTAATAATAAGAATTGGATTGCCTGAGTCCTGTTCTATAAAAACATCTCAGTTCAGTGCTAGTTATATAGTTCAAAGGTACAGCACTGCTTGACATGTAGGAGGCCCAGAGTTTGATTGCGAGCACCATTAAAAAATTACCTAATTCAAATTCCACATCCACTAAAACTTCTTTGCTTCTCAGAATTCTTGTAACTCACTTTCTATAATTTTTCACATACTACTTGCCCATATTGTTTATAAACAGAAAAGAATTATATCCTAAGAAATTAGATGTGAAAGCAGACAATGAACTTGATTCAAGACTTTATAGTATCTAGTAGCAGTTTACATAAACTGTAACAAGCATGCAGTATGGACTGGTTGGCATGTATTTCTTAGGAGACATCTTTCCACAGTTCAGCTGCAGTGATAGGTGTGTATCACTAATACTGTGCAGAACGAACCTAGGAGGGGTAGATATACACTCATTATACACACAAAATCAATACCTAGTAGGCAACTGCCTGAACAAAGATGTTAATAGAGCTGCTACTTCACCCCACGCACACATTTTTTACTGAGCTGGCCTTATTTAATTCTAGAGCTAATTTTTAGTTCTGAAAATAAAGCTGTAGTATATTTCTCATCACAGTACTTATAGAATCACACACACACACACACACTTTATTGCAACCAAAGATTAAGTAAACACTACTCTACTATCACCAGGAGTCATAGTTAATATAGTTGGTTACTCCAAGGCAGTGTTCATACTGAATTCTTGCTCCCCAGGATGGTAACTCAGACAGCTGTTACCTCTCCGATCTTCTCCTGCACTGTGCAAGAGTTCTGACTAAGGCACTGCAGAGTCCTTAGGATTCAGAATTTTGCAGATGTACCAGGAGGGCTCAGCTATGTCAGCAGAACTTTCTGGTGTATTCAGGTAAACAATATCCTCGAGGTCTTCAGACATTTGTTTCTGCTCAGCCCCTATATCCTCTCTATACAACAGATGAAGGCTGACTGTTCCTTCAGACCCTGACAGGGTCAGCAGATGCTTGTGTGCTTGCTGCTGAGACAGGAGACTGCCCAATTCTTGTTCCAATCTTTTCTATTCCAAGAACTGACTTGGTTGGCCTGTTGAAAAAAGTGTCTCTCTATGTCTTGTTCTCTTTTGTTCATCAGACTATCCAGTGGACCACTTATCACCACAGGAGTTACTACCGAATTAAGAGCCAGGTAATAGTAAAGAAAAAACGTTGACTAAACCAGTGTTATAAATACTAGTTAAAGCCACCACTAATCATGATAATGGGATTAGGGGCAACCATGGTAGTGGTAGTTGTAGATGATGAGTTCCATGGCTATCAAGGCATACCATTTGACATTGCAGTAAACATCATGGTTCTTGAACTAACTGTGATGGCAACGGCAGAACCAATCTTAGCTGCAGACAAACTCAATATAGACTACAAGGTAAGTGTGCAGGCCTCTGAGACTGCAGAACACTAAAAAGAGTAGACCCATACCCTGACCTTCTCCATCAGGGAAGAAGTCCTGGATGGACAGCTGCTAGACTCCAGCAGCCTGCTTTAAGTCATGGTGTTAGGTGTTTTAGATTGGGTGTTGCTGTGGGATAATGCTTTTGTACACTGGTTTAATAAGACACTGATTGGCCAGTAGCCAAGCAGGAAGTATAGGCTGAATAAGCAGTCAAGGAGAATTCTGGGAAGAGGAAGGGTTGGGTCAGGAGATGCCAGCCCACCATCCAGGGAGCAGCATGTAATGGCACACAGGTAAAGCCATGGAACACGTGGCGACATATAGATTAACAGAAATGGGCTGAGTTTAAGTGTAAGGGCTAGCCTGAGCTAATGGCCAAGCAGTTTTAATTAATATAAGCCTCTGTGTGTTTACTTGGGTCTGAGCGCCTGTGGACTAGGCGGGATACAGGAAAACTTCCAACTATAGGGTATAACTTGGAAACAGACTGGGAACTATTTTAGGGAGGGAACATCTATGAGAAAGTAGAGGTAGTGCCACTGAGCAAGGCAGAGGTCAATGAGACAGAGGCCACGGTTGATCAGTTGGATACCCAGGACATCTCCATTCTGTTCCTCAGAGTTATTCAAAATTGGGGCTTTGCAGCTACAGACAGGGATGAAGGGCAAGAGTTGTGCCAAGTGCAGCTGAAGGAAGAGTGCAGCCCCTCTGCTCAGCTCCGTGTTTGTCTAGGTTGGTTGGTTTTTGATACAATACTGACAAAAAAAACCTTACTTCTTTATGGTAATTCAAGGTAAAGACCTGTGGAAATTTTCACTGCTAAGTACCCATCTTAGGGCAGTTGATCAGCTTTTTCTTTTGAATTCTGTAAGTATGTGTGGTGGGGGTGAGTTCAGGATCTCCAATGGTCAGACGAGGGTGGCAGACTCTCTCAAGCTGGATACAGGTGAGCTGCTGCAAGTGGGTGCTGGGAACTGAACTCAGGTCCTCTGGAAGAGCAAACAAGAGTTCTTAACCACTGAGCCTTCTTTACAGCCTTCAGTTTGTTTTTTTTTTTAAATGAATTACTCATTCTCTTCCTCTTCCAGAAGAAACTAAGGATCAGACATTGGGTAACTTCATCTTGCTCCAAGAGCTGGTGTTCCAACTCTAGAGGTCATTAGTCCAGTTCTCACCATTTTCCACCACGAGACAACTATGTTTCATTTAAAAAAAAAAAACCTTTGCATGTGTATAGTGTGTATTATGTTGTAGAATATTATTTTAACTGTGTAAAGGTGTGTTACATTGTTTCTGTTGCCTTTGCTCATGATGCAAACATGTGTTACATTTGTTTGATTAAATAAAATTAACCTGGAATCGGGAGGCTGAGTCAGCAAATAGCTGACAGGAAGTGGTAGGGAGGAGCTAAGTGTAGCGAGGGTTCTTTGGTGAGGGCTGAACAGAAGGACAGCCCATTTTTCGGGAGACATGAACAAGGAGAGGTGAGCTACTTGCTCTTCAGCCTGTCTGAGCTAGCAGGATTCCACCTCAACCTTTGAATCCTGAGTTCTATAGAAGGATCGAGATTTAGATAGTTTCCTTTAGGAGCCATGATGGAGAAGGTGCCTGAGGGAACAGAATTCCCACCTAGCTGTGGTGGTGTGGCCCAACTGCTGCTGGTAGCTGTGGAGTTGCAACTGCCGGTTGGGGCAGCAGCTGCTTAAGGTGCAGCCACTGTATTGAATGCAAAACAACAGTATTATACGTATGTGCATGTTCATTGGGCATGTGAATGCCACAGCACATGTGTGGAAGTCAGAGGACAATCATGGGTGTTAGTCATCACCTCTACACTGAGAATTCCATAAAATTAGCTGGTAACAGCAAATGACTTTGAAATGCAAAAACCACCCAGCGATCACTTTCTACTTTCCCACCACTGATTCTGCTGTTGCTGTTAAATCTAGATAGTGTCAGTGTTCTGGTATATCATGAAGTAGTTTTGAAGCTCTTCTTTTTGTTCATATTTTAGTCTTAACCTTTTTAAGAAAAAGTTAAAATTTCAAAGATATCCTGATTATAGTGAATTCCACTGCATATTTGTTTCTCTAAGATTTTTTGTCTAAGATTCAAAAGCCTGATGTTCTATACAAAGAATTTCCAATGAAAATACTTTGTCTTTGTGCAAAAAGACAAAATCAAGAATAGTAACACAAAGAAGTGTCCAACAGAACACGCCTCTCCCCAGTTCTGGCCGACTCCTTTAGAAACAGCACTAACTACTTCTCCTAACTTGCTATTTTTGCAAGGCCATGCTTTTCCAATAGTATTTCTCAGTCTGCCTCTCTTACTCTGTCTACTTCCTTTTCTACCTACCTCTCCTTTGGTTCAGTATTCCTGAAATAATTACCTCGAAACTTAATGGCGTTTAACATTGACGGTTCAGGACCATGGACAGTGCCACGGTGACATCCTGTAATGGGGGCCAACTGAAAAGTTAGTGCATCATTAAACACATTTGTTGTGGTGCCTAAAAGTGGGTAAGGTTCCAGTCACAATAGCAAACTCCTGCATTATTTTGCTTCACCGACTGGAAAACCATTAACACTACCACAAAGGACAAATGGCTCATAGTAGTCCAGTGATTACTCAACGGCTCTTTTAAGTGACTGTCCCCAGTAAACAACTGGAGAGCAAATCTGGGTGTTTTAAAACTGCACATTTACAGTGTCAATGCAATTACCAAAGGTTGGGTCAAGGATGAGAAGTGAATGTAACTTCGTCATTCTCACTGGAGAATACAAAATTAGTTCTAGATATAAAATGAAAATTAGCATAGGACATTTTTCTTTGATGATAAAAACACAACGTCCTTTGATGAGTGTGTCTTCACAATTGAACAATCCCTTTGGCCATCTTCTGATACTAGTGAACTGACAAAGAGGTCACGTGAACTTTCGCCTGAAAAGCAGCACCCTGACGACTCACTGTCTTGTTAGCAGTCAGTGTCTGCTGCTCTAACAGCGGCTGAGCGGCACACAAGCTAATGCCACCCACCTGTACACACGCTGCACGTGCCACTGCTTCTGAAAAGCTTTCCCCACAGTGAATGGCTTCTTCCCGTTACTCAGTGTAAATGGTGATCATCCCGACACGTACTCCTGCCTTGTTCTACTCTCTACACAGACTAGTTATTTAAAGACAAACGTGTCAAGTGATGCCAGGTAGCTCACCTCCCTTCTATCTGCAGCTTGTAGCCGCAGCAATGGGTAACACAACACACAGTAACAACCCATAGTCATCTGACTTCTAGAAACTCATCTTTGGCTGCTTGACACACAGTTTGTGAAGTATAATGAGCTCTTCTGTTCAGTGAGATGACACTGACCCTTCCTTTTAGTTGGACCTCAACTGGACAATGTTCAAGTAACCCTTTACATGCTGCCTCAGATCACCACTTCCTCAACTTACCCTGAGGAGTCTTGCTGGCAAAGAGCATGAAGGGATGAGGACTCAGGAGCCTTCTTCAAGGATGTGGGTGGAAATAGAAAGCTGATTTGAACTCTTAAGAGAATTCTCATTCTTCCCATAAGTCATACAGTGCTCTTATGTGTGGGTCCAGACATGAATTCACCTTTTCATTCTACTAATACTGTTATATCACTTGGCACAAATAGAAAAAACAAACAAGTTTTCCCACATGAAAGTGGTCACATACTGCTTCCAATGCCACTGGTCGGGCTGCTGCACAAGTGGAATCATAGGCTCATTCCTAGAATATAAATCCAACTGTGACTTACATTCGTGTGACAAATCTTGTGTCATGAGAACTAGCCAGGTTGTCTTCGGATCAATCGCTTTTCCCCAGAGTCTGGAATGACCAAGGTGGAAACCCACTTCAGTACCAAACAAAACACCTAACAGTCTTGTAGAGCACGGGAAGGGAGAGGGACACCGTGGCACATCCAGGGCGGGGACCTGACCTTGGCAAGGATTCTTTGTTGCTTTGCTAACCTTAACTGAACAGCTTCTTCCAGGTTCTTACTCACATAACACAAACTTTTGGCTCTCTCTGCATAGAAATGCTGAGTTATTGCTGCCAGCTGGGAGCAAGGCCAACCAAAATATTCTCAAAAAGTATTAAATTCCATGATAGTTTTATTATAAACAGTTTGATTTTACTCCTAAGTCTCACTCCTAAACTATCTGTGAGATCAATACTCCGTTTGTGGGTCCACAACAGACATATTTTTGCTACTTGGACTAGCACAAGTGATTTCCACTAGTCAAGTCAACCTTCTAAAACGGTAGTGAACGGACAGCTTCCTGGAAGCCTGGCTCTCCTACCTGATGCCCCCCAAACGACCTCAATTTAAATGAAGACGACATCCCATACACATGTATCTGGATGTATTTCTCACCAGTAACGAAGTCCCAATAGACCCTCTGGACTAGTTAACTGGCAGGGAACACACTAATCCTGGTAGGACACACCAACACCGCAGTGCTCAATCGGGAATGTATGTTAGAATACCCATAGAACTGCTGTAACAAGACAACTATTTTTAGATCAGATTGGGACCCAGTTTGTGGATCTAAGCGGAGAAGTGCCCAGGGGTGCATGCCTCAAAGCCCTCCAATTCTGACTCAAATACTGCCACCATTATAATAAAGTCTATTTATTCCTCCCTCCATGATATTTGAGCTCCTAATTTTGTTAAGACTCAAAATTATTGTGCTTTATTATTGTTACTGTTGTATTCACTGGAATCTTCTTGTAAGACACTTGGAACCCAAACTAACCACGGACTCCAACATAAAAACCCTGAGTTACTCCAATTCTTCATTTGTAAACCCACACATGTACAGCAGCAGCCTATGTGTTACGAGGGAGGGCTCTCTCCATCACTAAATGATTTTAAATATCTAAACTGTTCATCAATAAGAGGAAGTAAACATTTTATATTTGAAATTTTATGGGCAGTTTATTAAGTTCAATGTTGAAAGCTATCAGAAGAATATTCTCCTGAAAAATATGGTTTTTTCTTAGAAAAAAATGAAAGGAAGATCCAAACCCTCTCAGCATAGCCACAGATGCTGTGGCAGTCATGCCTCTCTGGAGTCAGGGACAGTCTGTTAGTCTGAGGAGTCGCTCCCTGGGGCCACAGGATTGTAGTCGGGATCGTCCTCAGCATCCTCCAGTTCCAAGTCATCCATTTCCTGGAACAAGGACTCATCCACCTCCACGTTGTTCCCGGCTGTGAAAAGCAAGACAGTCTCGCCTTACACTCCAGAACACACAACCACGGTGTAGGGGGTGAGTGGTTCTCCCAGGCTCCTGGTGCAAATCTTTCCTAAGTTCATCAGCAGAGACTCTGACAACACAAGAGCAACTGCAGTCTTCATGTTCATCGTGTAAAGTCTTGCTGTTTTAAAAAGAAGGCTCACAGAACACTTCAATGTAGCATGTTAGAGTAGAAAACAAGACTCACTGTCTTCTACACAGTGGACCATCACCGAGCCCAGCCCCCCAGATCATCTATCTCATCTAGTAGTGGCAGATACACATATCAACAAGCTCTGCTGCAATTCTTAACTTTCTGTCGGATAGTTGTATGCTTGCCTAGTTCCCTTTACATACAACAGAGGGCAAAGGCTCTAATGTGGAACCCTATGAGAGGCACTGGCCAGGCTCTGCCTCTGCATCACCACCCTGAGACGGCCTGAGGGAGATACAGTAGGATCCACAGCACTCCCCAATCTGCACAAACGTTATCTTCCTTCCCTCTCGGAGTCTAGCTTACTGACATTCAATCCATAAGACTAGAGAGAGCCATGAGCAGTTCAGAACTAAAACTGTAATGCTCCAAGTCCAGGTCGAAGAATAACTGACTAAGGAGGGGCGAGAGCTTCTCAAATGCCTTCAGGGAACACCTAACTCCACCAAGAATGAAGCGATTCTAGACGTCTAGAAAAGACAGAAGAAAAAGTAAGATCTTCATACTTCTAACAAGAAGACAAGATTCTTGAGAGAAAATACCTGGAGGTAACACAGGCAAGGCCAGGCTGAGAGACACTGTCGAGTCTTTTTTCCCCTAGCGAAGAACTTTAAAGTTTTACGATTAAATAGGAGTTTCACCTTCTCAGAAACAGAGCAGTAACTAGAGACTACTGAAGGTCCTGAGAAAGAGAAAGAGATTCAGAGGCTGGAGAGATGGTAAGGGCACTGGCTGCTCTTCCAGAGGACCCAGATTCAATCCTCAGCACCCACATTGTAGCTTACAGCCATCTGTAACTCCAGTTCCAGCAGATGTGGTGGCCTCTTCTGGCCTCCATGGCAACTAAGCACACATGCAGTGCACACACATACACGCTGTCAAACACTCATACACACAAAATAAACATATCTTTTTAAAAAAGGAGAGAGGTTCAGAGAAATGATTTAGGAGGCTACAATAAAAGTTCAGGCAGAAACAATAGAACCTTCAAATAAGAGGAAGAGATTGCTGGGAGACATTTCCACAGTAGACTTGGCAGGTCTCTTTGGGAAATCCAGAGATAAAGAGCTACCCTGACCTAAGAGAAGAAGAAAGGAGTCAAGAACAAGTGAAGCCAAGCACGTTGGAGCACACTGCTAATTCCAGCACTTGAGGTGCAGAGGCAGGAGGATCTCTCCAAGTTCAAGGCTCATCTACAGAGCAAGTTCCAAGCCAGTCACTGCTATACAGTGGGACACTATGAAAGGGAGGGAGGGAGAGAGGGAGAGAGGAGAGAGGGAGGGAGAGAAGGAGGGGAGAGGAGGGAGGGAGGGAAGGAGGAAGGGAAGGAGGGGTAATGATATTAAAGTTCCTAAAGCACAAGAGAATGAGATGAGGCTTTGGGGAGCTGGAATTCCTCAGCAAAACCAGAGAGAACACCCTACTGAATTTCTGCCTTTTATTGTTTTGGCTTGTCTGAGAGAGTCTCACCCTGTAGCCTAGACAGGCCTGTAACTCACAGTGCAGAATAGTATGGCCTCAAACTTGGGCAATTTGGTTCAGTCTCCAAGTACACAGATTACAGGTGGTAAGCTACCATGCCCAGCTTTGGGTTTTGTTTTCAAGACCATAAAAATAGAAACCTTGACCTATCTGCTAGAGAAGGTAATAATATACATTTGAGGGGGAAAAAATATCGAGGGCTGCCAGTGTAGCTCAAGGACAGCATTTACTTGCATGCATACGGCCTGGGGTTCAGTTCTTAACACCACAAAGAAAGGAACAGGGTGAGTGCCAGTAAGCCCCTGTGAGGTCTAGAAGAATGGTTTAGCAGTGAGCCCCATTAACAGTGCCTACCCTTCTCCAGCAGATAACCCAGGGCATGTCTGAGAAGCCAAACCAAGACAACTCCAAATGACAGGGCAGACGTGAGAGAAGGTTAAAGAGACCTACAACCCTAAGAAAGTGCGACTGTGACCAGGTGTGACTAAGCATGGCGGCCAGTCTGAAAGCACAAAGAGGCCAACAGCTGTGCGAGGCAGGCAGTGGTCCGTGCTACCCTCTGCTGGGCACCGTGGAAGGAAGGAAGGAAGGAAGGAAGGAAGGAAGGAAGGAAGGACAGTCCTACAAGCATCTGTGGATGGATGGGCAGCTGGAAATGCAGAAAGAACAGAGGAGGTAAGGGAGGAGCACAGGACAAGATGCCCCTACAACTGCACACACCGGAAGAAGGGCCGGCTGCCCAGCAGAGGATGCTGGGAGTTCCACACCCGAGGCTCCTCTAAACCCAGAGCAGATCGTGGATTCAGTTCTCCAACGTCTGATACAGACTTGTGAGGAAAATGTCACCTGAGCTATGCTGTCCCAGTTTTCCAGCTGACAAAGGCTCGTGTATTAAAACTGCCACCCTGAGAACTCTGAAGTCATCAGAAAACTTAAAAACACACATTGCTATACAATTTAAACATTTAGATAGAGTATAAAAATTGATTATCTATTAGAACTTATCTTCAAAATGCCATTTTTAACAGGTTTGACAGGATAAATTTCCTCTCCATAGATTAAAAGACGACACGTTACACCCACAAGGAAGTCTAACAGTATCTTACCGTCCTCCAGGAACTGGATATCAGATGTGTCAAGATTATGATCTGTTTCAAATAACTGTTTCCCTAAAAGAAATAAATATGCTTAATTCAAATGGCACAGCATCCCTTCATCCCCTGCAATCACTTCAAAGGGTAAGAGCTCAATAAAACAAATCTGAACATCTGTATTTCCGGGAATTTCAATAATTTTATGAATTTTGCAGTAGCTTAGAAGTTAAGACCTGTATTCACACTAAAACAGAAAAAATGAAAAACCTAGGTTCCTCGGGCCTGGAAAACTATGGGTTTGATTCTCGCACTCTGAAGTCTTTTGATCCTCAATATTCTTATTCTAGGATCCAGAAAACAAATCCAGATTCACCAACAGAAAACAAAGAGACAGCACACACAGTAACTATGACTTGTGTGTGAAGAGATGCATGCTTGCTATGGCAATCTGTCCTGACCACCTTTGCTGTCAGGGAATGGCAGAGGGTGCAGGGTGAAGGAGTAACTACGCCAGAGGCAGCCATACCACTTAGTTTATTTTTCCCGGCTTGTTCTTCTTCTTTCATCCGTTTCTTTTTAATTTCCAGGAGTTCTGCATCAAACTTGGCCTTCCAACTCAAGAAATTCTCAATCGTAACAGGAGTGCCATGGAACAGTTTCTTAGAAAAGAAATAAAATAAAAATAAAGATACAGGCATCCTGTCAATGAGGCAGTAATTTAACAAATAAAGCCAAGTGGTTTTGTCTTTTAGATATACACAACCACGAAGGTGAAGAACATTACTCATTTAATTTAACTAGTTCTCTTTAGTTTCAGCAGCTTACTCTGCAGAAGTCAAATTTTAAAAATATTCTTCTTCTAAAAATTAAAAAATAAAGATACTATGCAATGTACTTCCTGTACTCGTCATAGTTATTTATTATTAAGAAAGTTTTTGGTTGTATTATGTTTTGGATACACATCAACTCACAACACTGCCATCACTTTTTTACTTTACTCAGAGCTTGGCGTTGGTCTCTGTATAATTAGCAGCTCACTGTGCTAGGGCTTGACAGTTCAATACTACACACCAGCGGCTCAAATGATTTACAATTCTTGGTCTCACATGAGTGAGCTTTACCAGTCTGTCACTTGTTACTCACAATATGTCACCAACCAAAATTTCACTCGTAGTAAAATTTACTTATTAGTTTCACTATTGTGATTTCCAAAAGCAGGTTGCTAAAATTATCAGAAAAAAGAAAAGAAATATCAAACAAGTCAACAAAGAGATGTGAAGAAAATGAAAAGATTTTCAAGTATACCTTCTCTGCTTCTTCTGCTTCCTTTTCTTTCTGTTTCTTTTCTTCCTCTCTTCTGGTTTTTATCTGATCGACAATCTCATTTAACTTTTCCTGAACGGCTGTCACAAGAGTGAAGATCATCACCATGCCAAGATTTTCCTCAGCCTGTATGAAACAAAGAGCGGTGTCGAGAAACATACTCCTCAGGAAACAAAAGCTGCCCAAAGAACCAAAGTTTAGTATAATAACTAAACCCCATGTTTAGAACATGATTCCTCATTCAGTTATACTATATAGTTGGATAAGCGAACATTTGAAATTTGAGTATAGAGCCAGAAGTTGTAGCCTGTAAATCCCAGCACTTGTGAGACGGAAACAAAGGATCAGAAATTCTTGGCTACATATGTGGTGGTATTGTGTTCCCCAAAATATTGTGCACCCTAATAAACTTATCTGGGGTCAGAGACAGAACAGCCACTAGATACAAAGGCTAGAAAATGGTGGCACTCACACCTTTAATCCTAGCACTCCAGAGGTAGAAATCCCTCTGGATTTGTGAGTTCAAGGCCACATTGGAAACGGCCAAGCATGGTGACACACGCCTTTAATCCCAGAAAGTGAGCCTTGAATCCCAGGGAGTGGTGGTAGAAAGCAGAAAGATATATAAGGCGTGAGGACCAGAAACTAGAAGCATTTGGCTGGTTAAGCATTTGGCCTGGTTAAGCATTCAGGCTTCCAGCAGCAGTTCAGCTGAGACCCATTCTGGATGCGGACTCAGAGGCCTCCAGTCTGAGGAAACAAGACCAGCTGAGGATCCGGCGAGGTGAGGTAGCTGTGGCTTGTTCTGGTTCTCTGATCTTCCGGTTCACCCCATTACCTGGCTCAGGTTTGATTTTATTAATAAGAACTTTTAAGACTCCTGCTACATACATAGGGAGTTCAAGGCCACCCTGGGCTACATGTGCCCTTGTCTTTAATGACTAAGACATAGTCACAGGAAACAAGGAGGTATTGTTGTTATAAAATCTGACAATATAGACTTCAAACCAAAACTAGTGGGAAAGATAAAAAGGGGTCATTTCTTAATGATTAAGAGGATTTCAAGAGGACATTATGATTCTAAGCATGTATGTCCAGAACACGGATGGGTACAAGCAATTTTATAAAAGCAAATACTACTAGATGTAACAACATAGACTAATCCCAGCACCACAGAGTAGATGACTTCAATAGCCAAAAAGAGTTTTGAGCTGCCGTGTGGGTGCTAAGAACCAAACCCACGTTCTCTGCAAGAGCAGCAAGTACTCTTAACTGCTGACCCACCTCACCAGCCCCCTTCTCTTTCTGTTGATTAGTTTGGCTAAGTGTCTATCTTGTTTATCTTTTCAAAGATCCAATTCTTGTTTTGTTGATTCTCTGCATTTTGTTGTTGTTTGTTTGTTTTCACTTCATTTATTGTGGCCCTACATGTAATGATTTCTTTCAGTCTACCGATTTGGGGTTTGGGTTCTTCGGTTTCTATAGCTTTGAGGTATCTTTAAGTTATTTGAGATCTTGCTTATTTCTTAATGTAGATAAAGCTATAAACTTCCTTCTTAGGACTGTTCTCACATTCTATAGGGTCTGGTATGTTGTGTTTTCATTTTCATTTGTTTCTAGGAATGTTTTTATTTCCCTCTTGACTTCTTCAAGGGCCTATTAATCACTCAATAGTGTATTGTTTAATCTCTATGCATTTGTGTGTGCTCTAGAGTTTCTCTTGCTGGAATTATTTCAGTTTTCCGGTATATTCTGAGACTTCATCTGTGTGCTAATGTATGATCTGTTTTAGAGAAAGTTCCATGGGATGCTAAGAAAATGCATATTCTTCAGTTTTGGATAGAATGTTATATAGATATCCTTTAAGTCCATTTGATCTATGATATCATCTAATTTAAATATTTCTCTGTAACTCCAGCTCCAGGGGGTCCAGTGCCCACTGCTGGTTTTCATAGGCACAGGTATACACACAGTGCAAATACATACATACAGTGTAGTACTATAAACCTGGTCTAAAGCCCATGACTGGGGAGGTCACAGATCCTAATGGAGAGCCTACTCAGCTAAAGTTAAACAGTCTTCTAAGTATTTATGTTTGTACTTATAGATCAATGCTGTTCCCAATCTTAGAGAGAATCATAACTGCCCAAAGTGCTGAAAATAAGTGACTGCTGACTCCTCATCTCTAAATGGCACATGTATATCAGCCCACTCTATCAAAGTTCAGGGACCATCATGGAAAAAGGTGTGGAAAGAGTAGGAGCCAGAGGATAGGGAGGTGTTCTGTGTCTTCTGAATGACATGCCATTGAGCTCATGAACTCACGACAGCTGTAGAGACATACACAAAATCTGTACTAGATCAAACCTGTCAAAATTCCAACATTGAAGGTAGAGGACACAAGGCCCTACCCTCAGCTGAGGAGCTATGGGCAGCTGATAACTTCTACGGGAAGGAGTCCTTTTCCTTCGGGGTATGGCCAATGGTGGCTTGCCCATGCTCCCGTGAACAGCCCCTAGCCAGGTGACTAGATAACGCTAACTGGTCTTCGTGAGCTCTTTAAAGGAAGGGCTAGAGAGATGGTTCAGTGAGGTTAAAAGCAAACTGCTCTTTCAGAAGACCAGAGTGCAGTTCCACGCCCCTGCATCAGACAGTCACAACTGCCTGTAACTCCAGCTCCAGGGGAACCCAACACCTCTGCGGGCACCTGCACCCCACGCACAGGGACACACATACATATACACAATTAAAAATAAATCTTTAAAACAACAAAAAAGGAAGACCAGGATGTGAAGGTGGAAGGGGTTTTGTTAAGAGAGGGTCTGGGGTAGCATTATATACATGCATGAAATGCTCCAAGAATAAAAATCTTGTCTTTCTTAAAGATGCTTTGTGGTTGTGTATCATGAATTCTGACTGGTCAATGTACTATTTACATACATTTAAAAACATTTTCTAGCCGCGCGGTGGTGGCGCACGCCTTTAATCCCAGCACTCGGGAGGCTGAGCCAGGCGGATCTCTGTGAGTTCGAGGCCAGCCTGGTCTCCAAATCGAGTTCCAGGAAAGGCGCAAAGCTACACAGAGAAACCCTGTCTCGAAAAAACCAAAAAAAAAAAAAAAAAAAAATTTTCTAACCAACATTTAATACTAAGGCCAATAAAATATGCTACTATAAAGCAAAATTATTTCCTTACCTGCAATGCCAGTAATTTTAAAATGTCTGAGACATCATTATCTTCTAGATTTTCCTGGGAGAATATTTCATAAAGGGGAGCTTCATCAGGGTATTTTTCACTATATGTAAACTTGAGAGTAGTCTGGACAGCTAAGGCACAAGATAAAAGTTTAATGGAAATACATTAAAAATATAAAAAAAAAAATTAGTGTTTCTACTGAGTCAATAATTTATAAAATCAGTAAAAAGCAGTACCATAGAATTACTAATTTAAACAACAACCTCAAAGAGATGAGTGAAACAGATCAAAGGAAAGGCAGAAATCCCTTCCTGCCTACGAAACATATTTACCACCTAGCAGCATTTAACTATACTGTATTTCAGAGGACAGACAATATCATTTTGTAAAAAATCCTGGCAAACAACACTTAAGTGAAAATAATATTAGCATTTTGTTTTGTTTGTTTTTTGAGACAGGGTTTCTTTGTGCAGCCTTGGCTGTCCTGGAACTAGCTCTGTAGACCAGGCTGCCCTAGAACTAGTCTCAGACTCAGACTTTACTAGACGAAGTTCCTGACTGCGGAGGACTTAGCAGTAGACTGATTCATATTCAAATACGCGCAGTGATAGCAGAATATTGATAACTGGGTGGCTAGGTGACACATTTTTACACTGGGCAGGTTGAGAGGTTAGCTAGGAATATTTCAGCTAGACTCATCTACACTAACAGTCTTAACTTTATGCCATTTAAAGTGCAATTCTCATGAGCACACTAGGGCAAGATAAACGCTGCGGCCCAGCACATGGGCGCTCTGGTCCATGAACAGTATGAAGGCAGTCAAAAATGATAACCCTCTGTAATTCAACCTATGATCTTTTATTTAGAGTTTATCATTCCTGTTATTCACCTTTTTATTATTAAAGCCTAGGTGCTCTGGTCCATGAACAGTATGAAGGCAGTCAAAAATGATAACCCTGTGTAATTCAACCTATGATCTTTAATTTAGAGTTCATCATTCCTGTTATTCACCTTTTTATTATTAAAGCCTAGCAATTAACAAATATATTTCTTTGCTCTGTAAGAGGGGGTGTGCCACAAAGCACATGTGGAGATCAGAGAACTCACAGACGTTGACTTCCTCACCATGTAGGTTCTGAGAATCAAACTCAGGTTGTGAGACTTGGCAGCAAGTACCTTTTCCCACTGATCAGCCAGCCCCATAACGCACTAATTAAGATGAAATAATTCAAGTCCATGTTGCTCTCAACTAGAAGGCCAAAGCCTACAGGACTGATACTGTTTTAATTTTCATGTTAAATTTCAATAAGTATTTGTATGGGCCTCTTGTGGTGGTACAACTTTATAAGCTGAGCACTCAAGGGGCTGACCTATGCGGATCATGAATTCCAGAACAGCCGCTGGGAATTTTTTTTAATATTAATCAAATTAGATAATTTTTTAAAGCACTATAATGATCCAAAGCTGGGAACACAGGCAGCTCAGTGGCAGAGTGCTGCCTGTGTGTTCAAGGCCTTCATTCAATTGGAGTACTGTAAAATAAAAAAGCACTTGAGAGGCAGGCACAGGCAGAGGGGCTGAGTGTGCAAGGCTACCCTGGGTTATACAGGGAGATCCCATGAGACCTAGATGCAAAGTTTCGTGTGCACTAGGTAAATTTTTAACACTGTGCTACAGTCCTCAGCCAATAACAACAAATAAAAACCAATAACTGCCAAGAGATTAAAATCACAAAAAGTAAATTTAACACATAAAATTCACCACAGTCGGCATATTAGTATTTTTACCTCTACTCACTGGAGTTCTAGAATTTATTGTTTTCATGTTCATTAACCCGAGAATATTTTTAAAGACACAGTGTAAACAACTGCAATGAATTTTATCTTGCAGATACATTAAAACGCACTTAACTATTTTAAGTAGTTAAATTTGTTGTTTGTTTTTAAGTAGGTATTCTTGTTGCTACTGTGTGTGTTATAGTTTCACTGCCTAGCTCAGGCTGACCTTGAATTGAAAATTGCCATGCCTCAGTCTCCTAAATGATGGGACTATAAGCGTGTATTACTATACCTACTAAAAAGCGTAAGCTTAAAAAAAAAAAACAAACCAAAACTTACTGCTTCTACTATAAGCAATACCAGGTATCCATTATAGAAAAGACATATCTACAATCTCAAACCTAACAGGTACATCATTCCAATTCCCTCAATATTAAAAATAAGCAAACTTCCTTAAGTATGTCACCATTTACTGGCTAAGACAGAACCAGTATGATTATTATGATTATTATAACATCCCATGTATCATTTACTTTCCTTACAATAATATCCTGTAAGTAGAAGTGCACAGAGGGTTATTTTCTTATATCCCTTGTTCCATGATCTAACAAGGTTAATTCTTCAGTCGCTGCTCCATGATGACACATGTAAGTTTCTACATCCCTTGCTCCACAATCTAACAAGGGTAAATTTTTACATCCCCTGCTCCATGACCTAACAGCTATCCTGTACTAATCTAAACTCAAAACAGCATATTTCTCTACTTGCCAACACTGAAAACCTACTGGATAAGATGAAATATCTTCGTTTTAATTTGCCTTAAGTACTAGTGACTAGTTTTTTAAGTAATCATTTATAACTCCATGTCTAGAAACTATGCATCAATTTCCTGTCTACTCTTTTACTAATCGGTTCATTAAGATGAAGTATAGGCCCAGAACTCAGGAGGCAGAGGCAGCAGATCTCTGTGAGTTCGAGGCCAGCCTGGTCTACAGAGTGAGTTCCAGGACAGCCAGGGTTGTTACATAAAGAAACCCTGTCTTGGAAAAAAAATTAAAAACAATAAAGTAAAATGAAGTATAGGAACAAAAACAGCATGACCTAGGTACTGTTTTAAACACAGTTAAAAAGCATTTCTCAAATTAAGGATGAACTGCTCACAACTACTATTACAGGAGTGTTATTAGCTCCCAACGAAGGTACTGTTCAGAATATGGGAATGATCTCCAGAAAGGTTAATAAGAAAATTAAATTCTGTCTCAGTGAGCGCTGCCATGCCATTCTGCATACATACATAACATACTGGTTTCACATTGCCAACTGATGCTGAAGAGTTGCGGGGACAGGGTGAGAGCAATATTTATTTGGAACTTTAATATACTAACATTGTAGCAACTTACCTATAAAAGTACAGAAAGAGTAACTTTTCATTGAGATTGCAAAATATCTCAATGTGAAACTCATTTTCCATAACATAACAGTTTTCAAGTGATACCACTAAAACTGACTGATTCTTCCTGACAGAACTTGTTACCACCTGAGAAAAACATTCTGGAGACTGTCAACTTATATGTAACTTTCAAAATTATTAACTGACTTAGACCAAAAATAGATAACCTTCATATTCTCACTAAATTTAACTTATTAGCTTACTAGTTTTAAAGCTGTTTTATTTAGGGGGGAGGGAGACAAGGATAAGCAGATAGGTGCACATCCCGCCTGTTTATAACAGCAAATGCTCAATAAATAATCTACTCTTCCAAAGAAAAGAGCAGCATTTGAAAGGTCGTAGTCACTTGACAAATGCTCTGAACAAAAATCTCCACCTTCTCTTCATCTGCTGTACTATCAACCTAAATTCTTCATTTTTAAACACCAAGCATACGGGCCAGACTACACAGCCTGGACTGCCTCTGTCCCCAGGAGTCACACCTCCACAGTAAACACGGGCTTCAAACACAGCAGTAGTGGCGCCTCAGCACCTCCACCCCTGCGACGCCCTGCACAATGGCTGCAGAAGGAGCCCAGAAAAAGCAGAGGAATTTCATCGTGCTTACTTTCGTCATTTTCTCCAGCCTCTGACGTCACAGTAATGGTGAAGCTGGGTGGATTTTCTGATAATACTGCAAGAAAATATACACAGCAGTTATTAGGATGCTTCCTACAGCAGACACTCCCAGAGGTTTACTGCTGCTCAGCACTAGAAATTCATACCTCACCTGTGTTTTCATTTCAACCAATACAGACTAACAGAACACTGAAATGAGAAAGCCATCATTTCAATCGAGAGTAATCTTTTTTTTTAAAAAAAAAATTTATTTATTTATTATGTATATAGTGTGCTGTGGATGATTGATTGATAAATAAGACACTGATTGGCCAAGGACAGAAAGTGAATCAGATATATTTTGGAATTACCAAAATAGGATAGATAATGAATTATTTTCTCTGAATTTGTCAAATGCGAATGGACTAGACATTGTTTAGGTATTTATTGTTTGTATATATGGCATATAGTTATTGTACTTTTGTATATAGTTTTTCTTACATTAGTTATAACTTTTTCCTTTTTATTAAAATAGAAAAAGGGAAATATGGTGATATTTTATTTGTACTGAAATGTGATTTTACTTGTATGTTAATAAATAAAGTTGCCTGGGGGTCAGAGCTAATAGCAAGCCATAGCAGAAGCCGGGCGGTGGTGGCGCACGCCTTTAATCCCAGCACTTGAGAGGCAGAGCTATGCAGATCTCTGTGTGTTCACAGCATGGAGACACACGCCTTCAATCTCAATACCAACCACAGAAGACCTAGAGGTCTGTATAGACAGGCAGTGACGAGGAGTTTGGGTTTACAACCAATGAGAAGGCAAAACAAAAAGTCAATAAAAAGACGGACACACAGGAAGTAGGTCTCTTTGCTGAGGGGAAGGACAGCAGCAGCAGTGAAGGGTAAGAAACGGTTTTTAGCTCTTAGCTATTGCTCTGACCTCTTGGGCTCTCAACTCTGCAATTGGCTCTGTGTTTCTTATTTAATAAGACTGTTCATCTATAATAGTGTTATGCCTACATGCCAGAAGATGGCACCAGATCAAATTATAGATGGTTGTGAGCCACCATGTGGTTGCTGGGAATTGAACTCAGGACCTTTGGACGAACAGTCAGTGTACTTAACCTCTGAGCCATCTCTCCAGCCCCGAGAGTAATCTTAATCTGCAAAGAAGTACCTTTAGTTAAACAACTCTATAATCAATTATTAGATCATTTATATTTTATTCCAAAATCTACCAGTACATGAAATGCATTCCAAAAACATCCCAAACAGAATGGTAAACAAAACCTTTGGCATGTTTTTTGCCAGCCACTACCCACTGATATATCCATGTTATGATGGCTTATTATATTGTTATTGTCTATATGTTTAAGTGAAGTCAAATCTAATCTTTCCAAAAGTCTGGGTCTTTACCATCTTTCATACAATTAGAAAAGAAGTTAGGTAAGAAGCTAAACATCAAATTACTTAAAACTTATGAAATCAGACATGTAAGTCAACATTTACATAGGCAAGGAAGCTTCAGAGATCACTTTAGAACATGTCTAATAACATCTGTCGATCATCTACTCTCACACAAGAGTATAATAAAATCCTTGAGGAACCCCAAATCAGTGCCCAGCGGGGTCTGGAAAGGGAGCAAATACTGACTTAATGACGAAATAGAAAAGGTAACAAAGGAAACACTAAACCAAGTGAGAAGTAACCAGGAAGCCTCTAACTGCAGGGGTGGTGTGGTGACAACGTCTAAGCTTTGCTCCGCCCCTGGGAAGCATGGCCTCTAGGTTGGCAGCAGCTGTGTGAGAGCTCTGGAAGAGCACAGATCACTCAAGAAGCCGCTGTGGAGACTGCATGGCTTCAAACTGCCCAGGCACGTTCTGAAGCCACCACAGACATGTGTTATCAGTAATGTTTTTAAGATGGAGAGCCTCATTGTGACTCGGGTTTAAAACACAATGATGAGCTGGGCGGTGGTGGTGCACGCCTTCAATCTCAGCACTCGGGAGGCAGAGCCAGGCGGATCTCTATGAGTTTGAGGACAGCCTGGTCTACAGAGTGAGTTCCAGGAAAGGCGCAAAGCTACACAGAGAAACCCTGTCTCGAAAAAACAAACAAACAAAAAACAAAAACAAAAAAACCACAATGATGCCCAAAAGATGAAGTACTCTCCCTGGACTCAAACTGTCTATCACAGTCTCAGACAATACACCCCTTGCTGAAAAGGCATTGAAAGCTTCTTAAAAGCTCCCAAATAGGTTATTACCAATTTTAAATGTTTATTACAATACATTATGTATGTTTCATTATTCTTTCTTAGCATTAACGTTAATATCACGAAATGTAAATACTGTGACACAGAAATAAATGACAAACCAACCAACAAGGACTCCAGGAGGCTATTAGCCTAACAAACACAGCCTGATGACTGAGCACCACAGTATACTTGTGCTGTGCCATGCAGTTTAACAAAAATCCTTTAAATCCAATGCCAAGATCATGGGTTTATACTCTTAATACAGTCCACCTAATTTAAGATACTAAATTAAAAATAATTTACCTTATATACCACTAAAAAAGATGCCAACTAAACCATGATACGTAAGTTCTTATGTTAATCATTTTCAAATATACGACATGCGTCTCAGAAACAGTTACATCCACCGTCACCTCAAGGCCACAGATGAGGACACTGAACAGCAGAGCTCTCACATAAATTACCTCCATGTAGCTCTGCAGTTGTAAGTGGTAGTACTAAATAAACCACACAGGGCTTCGTTTTAAAAGGAAAAGAACATTTCCAGCTGATGAATTTCAGGACTGTTATTTGAATGAGGCTGAAAGCCATGAATGGCACATTAGGAAGTAAAGGGGAAGGAGGGGGATGTGTGTGAGGGTGGTGGATCACAATGGCTGGGAAGGTGAACTGTTGTCAACCGTGGGATGGACAGACGTAAGTGGAGCAGTGCAAGGACAGTTCACAGTGCAAGCCTCGACAGGAACAGCTTCAGCAGCTGGAACCGTGTCTCTGCACAGGACAGTGCATCTAGAGAGTACACAGGATAGGAGGCAGACGGAACCAGGCAGCTTATACAAGCAATCAGGCAAGGCTAATGAGGTCCTGAACTAGGATGGGAGCCATGGGAACAGCAGGAAATTGAGCTGACAGCTGGAGCGGGCAGCTGCGGATATGGTGCCACTAAACCAAACAGGAGTGCAGAAGGAATCGGACGTGCTATGTTTGAATAGAGGGAGACCTGCAGGGAGGAGTGGGCAATCAAAAACAAGCCAACAGGAGAACCAATAAGGGTTCAGTTCAATCTGGATCTTCCGGTAATAGCTGAAGCTATCAGACCAAGGAGATCCTTAGAATTAGATAATGAGAGCATTAGAGACACATGATAAAAGACAAAGGCCAACAATTTAGAGAAAAAAGTGAGAGGGAAAAAAAAAACTGCCAGAGAGTAAAAGCGGCAGCCACAGCAGAGAGTAACAAACCATAAAGAAGCAGCATTACTCAAATCACAGGACAGGCGTCTCAGGGTGGAGGATAGCCCCGTTCTCCCACCCCACCCCACCCCATCTCTGCTCCACTTCCTAGCATGGAGGTTTTATCACACTACCTGCTTTTAAAAGCAGTTTTCAGGACAGTCTGGTGGCACCTGCCTGCAATCCCAGTGTTTAGGAGGTGGAGGGAGGACAGTCAGGAATGCAAGGATGTCCTCAGCCACAGAGGGCACTGGGGGCTAGCCTGAGCTATGTGAGGACCTGACAAAGGTAGGGAGGGTGGCAAACAACAAAAACTAAGAGCAGCTCTCTATCTGTCCTCAGAGAGTTAGGAGAGATGGGGCTACACAGTCCACACACTAGAAACCCTAGTCCTGGTGAAAACACCAGTCTCTATAGTATGCACTGTACAGTTTGTGCACGGAGGACCGACTGACAGATCAGATGGAACCCCGACAGGGCCGTCAGTCATCTGGTTCCTGCTCCCCTGTTAGTGCTCTCTCCTTTCCTCATTTCCCACTTCTGACTTCAGGCTCTAGCAATGCCATCACTTGTATTCAGCACAGTGTGTCTGCTGCAGAATGTTTAACTAGGCAAAGATGTATTACATATGTTTATGCTGCATTTGTTTAAGATGTGCTGCTTTGCCTGCCGAAGGCACCCGATTGGTCTAATAAAAAGCTGAATGGCCAATAGTTAGGCAGTAGAGGGATGAGGGGGCTGGCAGGCAGAGAGAAGTCGCGGAGGAGGAATCTAGCCTCGAGAGGAGAGAGAGAGAGAGAGAGAGAGAGAGAGAGAGAGAGAGAGAGAGAGAGGGAGGGAGGGAGGGAGGGAGGGAGGGAGGGAGGGAGGGAGGGAGGGAGGGAGGGAGGGAGGGAGAACAAGAAGGAGAGAACAAGGGAGAAAGAGTAGAAAGAGGGGGACTCCTGGGGCCAGCAGCCAGACATGAGCAGGACAGACAGAATGAAAGGTAAAGAGCCCCGAGGCAAAATGGAGATGCAGAGAAACAGGTTAAATCAAACTGTAAGCGCTAGTGGGACAAGCATAAACTAAGGCCAAGCGTTCATAAGTAATCATAAGTCTCCATAAGTCTCCGTGTCATGATTTGGGAGCTGGTGGTGGCCAGAGTCCTGCTTCTGCACATGACGTCCCTGGGAAAGACTGTTTCCCTAGTTCCACTTAGCTCATCACCTCTGTCTTCCAAAACTCTCCTTCCCTACTTCCCTAGAAGACTGGGTTCTTTAATGTGTAACTAACAAATACTTAGTAAATGAAGATGCCAAAGGGACACAGAGAGGCCAGCAACAATGACACCGAACAGCTAACCTCCGACAAGACTAGGGAGGAAAGGCGGAGCGAAAGAAGAAAAACTACCAATCCACGAGAAACCACAAGAGCCCTGTAAGGGCTGGGAACAAAAAACACGGGACCACAAAGGTCACAGAGGCGGGAATCTACCTGGCATTTCTAAGGTGTGCTGATGTCCACATGCAGCAGAAAATCATTAGCTAATGCACACAGAGAAGGATGAGGCCCCGTTACCAGAAGGAGCAGCAACTCACACTGTCTGTTTCTAATAAAGAATATCTTAAGCTCACTGAACTGTTATGAAGTATTTACATTTACATTACTTCCCATCAAACACTTGAAGAAATCCAGGCTTGCAAAGGACACCACACCGAGCTGCCACTTTAAAGAGGGGGGGAAAGGAAAATAAAGGCTAAGAAAGAGAAATGCCAGAAAATTCTATATGATGAGGTAAGTTCCTGCTACAAAAATGAAGACAGATATGCCTTCTGACAGCTACCAGGAAATTTCCTTAAAAAACAGCTAGCTTCCCACCCTAACCCACCCTCAATCCTTTATCTATGCTGCTGCTGCTGCTGCTACCAACTTGACCAAGACTGTGAGACCACACCTTAAGGATAAAAAGTCCAGACGCCCCTTCCTGAAGGAACTTTCCTGAATGGGTGCTGCCATGAGACTTTTACATACAATAAAAACAAACTTTTACTTCTAAAACCTAATTTTATTTAGGTTGTCTGTCACAGCTGAATCTAAAATAAATAAATAATAAAAATAAATAAAATAAAATGAGGGGAATCAGGAGATAGTGCCAATGTGGGAATGGGAAAATTACTCAATGGTATTTGCAAAAATTAACAATCCCTAAATTCTGTTTTGTTCAACATGAGATTTCACCATGAAACCCAGGCAGGCCTGGAATGTCCAATCCTCCTGACTCAGGCTTCCAAGTGCTTGGATTATATGCATGTAGCACACCTGGTGGGTTCCTGAGTTCTGCTGATGGAGCAATCCAATTCTAATGCACTGCTTGCTCCAATGCACGGCTGTGGGTCAGGATAAGCCATGGGTGCTGATGGAGCAATCCCATTTTAATGCACTGCTTGCTCCAATGCACAGCTGTGGGTTAGGATAAGCCGCGGGTGCCAGACTTCTACCGCTGTGAAAAGATCACAATACTTTTGAAGTTTATTGTTGTGTATGTGTGTGTGTGTGTGTGTGTGTGTGTGTGTGTGTGTGTGTGTGTGTGCTTATGTGTGTGTGGTGTACGCACGTGTGTGGTGTGTAGTGTGCAGAGTGTGCGTGTGTCCCAGGTGTGAAGAAACCTGCAGAGACAAGAAGGGATGTTGGATCCCAAGAGCTGGAGTTACAGGCAGGTGTGGAGCATCTGATATGGGTTCCTAGACACTGCAGAGGTGTTCTTAACCCCTGAGCATCTCTCCAGCCCAAGATCAAAATACTTTTGAGAAAAGTAGTGGGTTTCTGGGCATAGTGGAAGGAATTAATGAACAATCAGAGGAGATGCTAGGTGATACAGAGAACATGAAATAGATGGAATTGAGGATTTTGTTTAAAATATAATGGAGATAATGTCTAAAAGCTATGCCAACAGGCTATATACAAACAATGTTGGTTCCTCTCTCTCTCTCTCTCTCTCTCTCTCTCTCTCTCTCTCTCTCTCTCTCTCTCTCTCTCACACACACACACACACACACACACACACACACACACACACACACACACACACACACACATACAAAACCCAGAAAGCTCCTATTAAAATAGGTTCTTTGCTTGATAGGGGGTACCTAACCTTTGAGAAAGTATTTCTCAAAAAGTCTTCCACAACACACTCTGCTCTTCCTTTATGATACCGCCGTAACTACTGAGTGCTAATGACTTCTATCAAATGAGAGTGACAGAAGAAATACAGGATTACGTCCGCTCTTGGTAAAGCCAACAGAATTAAGGGAACTTGGTTTTGGTTAACTGAAGGTCAACCACTGACTTCCAAAAACCTCCCCCACTATCATATATTCTAATACAGAAATGGAAATAACTAACTTCTACCAGCTGAGCAGATCCTTGTCAAGTGAGGCACCACTGATGGAGAATAGTATCAAGAGTCTATTTATACTTTGCAAAGCTACTTGTTAGGAGGGTGGGTCAAAGTGCAGCCAAGCTACAGAACAGGCAAAAGGAAGAAACTGTAGTGTGGTGATGGTTCACAACAAACGCAACACTGGACCAAAGGGTCATCGCAAATGTAACAGCAGCAGACTCTAAGTTTCAGCGAGGTCCATGGGCCAGAAGTTGCCTTTCTGGTAACACACAAGGTCAGGTGTTCCTAACAAATGCTTCTCTCCTAGTTCACAAATATCCATTACAGAGAGGATAGGGTGAGGCAGGGTGAGATCCAATTCCTTCACCAGATGGAGCATTTGCCAAATCTAGTACTAAATGTGATTCAAAATGAAGTGAGAAATCTGCAAACTAGTGTTCTTGACAAACCGACACAGGGTAACTTTCTTAAACCTAAATGTAAGTATGGAAACATAAATCCAACAAGCCACAAAACAGACCTTAGAAATCCTCACAATTTCCAAGATCAAGCACAGAAATATTTTATTTCAAAGTCCTACCATTTCCCTAAAAGGTTTCATAAGAAAATGATCAAAAGCAATGCAAAAATCCCTAACAGGTATAAATCAAGATGTTTTATTTATTGCAAAATGTGTATGGATGCTAACAGGAATTACAAGCAGGCTCAATTGGTAACTATGGAAGCGTTGAATGCATCAAAATAGTCACAAATTGTTATCTATTACCCTGGCTCAGGCTCCTCAGGCACTTACGCATCTGACAAGAATTTCAAATACTACAGTTATTGGGATCTAGTAAAATTTGACACAATACTGCTGTAGGACTTACAGTATATCACCTTGTAAGACGCATATGCACAGTATTTAGCAAAGGGTACCTTTACATCAAAGACAAATTAAGAATGTTGTACACCGCATGCATTTTTGCTTCTGCCTACAAAAGGTTCGTGCCTGTTATATTTCGAAAGTACTAGAAAGGTCTAAACATCATGATTAAGACTATCTGACAACTGACCCTATTTTAGTTTGACATCGACATATAAGCAAGGATAGAGAAGGGAGCCGGACTCCATACACACTCACCCAGGTAACGACACTCTCAAACCCCTCTTCACTCATCCCCTTAACATGCTCAGCACAGCTGTATTGCTGGTGAGAGAACATGAACACCACAGGAGCTACACAGGGGTAGTTGAGAGACATCTGCCTGTTGGCAAAGCAGAACAAAATTTGCTACCATTGCAAGCGGTTGATCAAAAGGTGAAGCCAAGAAAAAAACTAAACAATGAGAAGGTGGGTTTGGAGTTCAGGAGTTAAAGCAATACCCCTTAGGCTCTTAATCCAGACAATCACTTACAACACTGGGAAGGGCTGTGGAATGTAAATCCCACCAACCTGGAGCCTACACTACGCATTCAAACTGGCTTCACCTTGACGGCTCTCCAATCTTGAAAAACCATAGACAGGTTATCCACGAAAACATAGGCTCACGCAGAAGAATTCTCCTAATGAATTAATTTCTCACACGTTTTCCCTTAGCCCAAATCTGCTCTTCCTTCACCTTAGCTGGAGCTGGATCCCAAACCTAAGTCTGCAGGGTGAAAGAACAGAGAAGAACTGGGGACCTCTGGCAGGAGGACCCAGAGCACAAGCCACTTGCCTTCCTGAGCCTCCAGAACCTCGGCGGAGTCTCAGACACCGTGCAATCTTAACACCTAAGATCCACGGCAGCCACATCGTACAGCAGGCATTCTGCAGAATGCCCGATCATTCTTATACTTAAATAAAATAGACAAGCCCGAGTGCTCTGCTCTCAAAACTCAGCATGTCAACCACCACTGCAGGAAAAACAGCTGCTACTTCATAAGAGGGTAAAACGAGGAGAGAGAGGGGAAAAAAAAAAAAAAAAAAAGACACTCGGCGGCGCAGGCGAAACTCATCGCACTCCGAGAGTTTCTTTCCTCGTGCTTCAGTGAATCTCGGGTGGCTGCGGTTACGTGAAACCAAAGCGCTCGGGATCGACTCCAGGGCCTCCGCCGGGCCACCCGGACCTTCAGACCTCAGGACAGGGGAGAAGGGAGCCGGCAGGGTGCTGGGAACGGGCTGGGGAGCCTGGGCAGAGGGGCGGCAGGGAGGGCCGCGCGGCCCCGGCCTCCGCCCCAGCGCGGGCGGCGGCCCAAAGTCACCTGTGAAGGAGTCGGGATAGATGGACTCCAGGGCCTCCAACTCGTTGCGTTGCTCCTCGCCGTAATCTGTCATCGTGGCCCGCGCTGCGGCCCGTGCATCGGCGCGACACCCTGGCGGCAGGCTGCAGCGGACACCGCGGCCGCCGGCTGCCGGGCGGGCGCACGCGCAGAGTCCGGGTGGGGGAAAGGACGGGACCCACGCCTGGCCCCGGCCTGCAGAGCTGGTGGTGGGGGGGGGGGAAACCTCCCGAGCGATGCCTGCGTCGGAGTTCGACTCGTCGTGCCTGGAGTGCGGGCCGCTGATTGGTTGCCTGCCCACGGCCGCTCGGGATTGGCTGGAGCGTGCCGGCAGCCGGTCGGGCGTTCCGGAAGGCCGGCCAGGGCCTGCCGCTGGGCCGTGCGGGCCTTGGGATGGAGATGCCCGGCGGAGCGGCATCCTCATTCTGCGCTCGAGAAGTCTGGCCTGGAAGTCTGGGTCTCGCGTAGGGCGCGGTGGCGTCACCGAGGGCGGGGCTTGGAGGTCCGCCGGCTTCCGCCTTTCCGGGTTCCCAGCCCACCAGGTCCTGGGCCCGAGCAGCTTGGGGTCCGCGGCTGGCCGGATTCTGGGGTCACTCGAGGCTCAGATCAGGGCGGACTCTTGTAAGCCGAGCTGGGAGGTCTGGGGAGCCGCGGGGCGCGTCCGGGTTCGGCCCGGGCTGCTGGGGAAGCAGGAGATCCCCGGTCGAACCGGAGGCTGGACGTCGAGCCCCGGGTTCAGCAGATCTTGGGCTTTCACGTGAAAGCTGTGAAATGAACGAGGCGGAAAGCTGGCCTCGGGGTGTCTACGGTTGTGTGTCAGCGAACGGATGGGGGTGCGGGTTTTAGTCACAGTTTTGACATTGTAAACATTGCGGTGAAATGCCGAGGAAAGTACCCAACCCTTGATGTAGTTCCACTTCTGCTAATAGACTGGCCAGCTTTAGGTTCATCACAACAATCAAAATGTCAGTAACCGTAACAGCAAAAAAAAACTAGGAAAACAGTTTACATACGTTTTTTGTGAAATAAGTATTCAACAGTTAGTTGGGTTTGTATTTGTGTATAATAAAGGAGCACGTGTTCGCTTAAACAGAATGTGGGGAGATTGCCTCAGGGAAAAAAACCCAACATACTAAAAATATTCCCTCAAGATTTCTTTGCCTTTCTTGTGTATTAAAGCTCGCTTTATTTGTATAGTGTTCTCTTGCTAAATTATGATGGTTCCATAAATGAGTTTTGTAAATTTTCTAGGTTTTGACTGTGGTCGTTGCTTGGATTAATTTTGCTGTCTAGTTTGGGATTGCTAGAATTTGTGATACCCCTAATCTGGCCTCAGTAGTGCCATGATTGTAGGTGTGAGCCACAGTGCTCCACTCACACATATGATTTTGTTTTGTTTTGTGTTTGTTTATTAGCAAGTATTGCTTACTTACAGCAGAGAAATAAATTATATCCAATGTATTCAGGCACATTTTACTTCTGACTTCTTGTTTCAGATATATTAAGAGTTGATTTTTGTCCCCTTTTAAACTTTAAAGGAGGGAAAAGGAAACTCTTGATATACTGAGTATCAAGGTCCACAAAGTAACATTTCAATGATAAGCTGCTTATTTGCTTATTCAAAGGAATTCCAATGATTTGTTACCAGATGGACTATGGGGAGCAGCTACTTCACAGTTTTTGGTTTGGGTTTTTTTGTTTGTTTGTTTCCAGACAGGGTTTCTCTGGCTAGCCCTGGCTGTCCTGGAACTCGCTCTGTAGACCAGGTTAGCTTTGAACTCAGTGGTCTGCCTGTTAAGTGTTGGGATTAAAGGCATGTGCCACCACCACTGGGCTGCTTCACAGTTCTTAAGGAAACAGTTCACCTGGCAGGTTGGAGGCCAGTGGGGAGCATGCACAGTGATCCGTGTGCATATTGTGAGGAATTCTTGAAGTGTTAGAAAAGTGGCACAGACTTTGTATTTGAGACATGCTGCTGTGGCTACCCCATGGCACAAATCTGAAAGTATAGAGGATGCTATGGCGATAAGCCAAGCAAACGGATGCTGATTTGAACAAACATAAGGAACAAGTTCAGGGTATATTTTGAAAATAAAAGTGTCAGGAGGGGAAATGGCCAAGGTCAACAGAGAGCTAAGTCAATGTTGGCAATGAGAACATGGGATCCCTCAGACACAGCTGCCTAAGGACTGATAACCATAGACCATGGGGAAGAGTCAGGTCCCCAGAAATGGTAACTGACTCCTGCAAGGCACTAGCTCGAGCCTCAGATGGGCCTTGCCAAGTCCTTCCTAGACAAGAACACAGAACTAAAGTTCCCTTTGTCCTTTCAGCAGAGCCTCTAAGGAAGACCTGGGTCATTTTGTTGTTAGTATTTAAGTTTCTTCTGTAGGTACTAGAAAGTTACAGTGGCTGTTTCTTAGTTGATATTACTGTTACTGTTCTTGTTGCTGCAGCCAGGAACCTAACAAGAAACAGATCAGTGAAGGGTTTCACAGTCATAAGGATATATGGAATATATATATATGATATATACATTGGGATATATAGGATATATTCTCACAGTTCATAGGGATATAGGAATATGGTTCACAGTTCATATGAATATATGGGAGATATATATATATGATATATATGGGATATATACATAAGGATATATAAGATATATATGGGATGTATTCTCAAAGTTCATAGGGATATACTCCCATTGTGGCAAGGAAGGCTGGACTGCAGGGAGCGTAATGAAGGGAGGAGGAGCGTGCCACAGCTGTCTGCTCACATCTCCATGGGTCTGGAAGGAAATGTGTTACTCCTGTCTCCCTTCTTACTCATCCTGAGCCCTCAGGATGGTAATGTCCACATTCAGGTTAGTTCTTCCCTGCTGTTAGTCTTCTCTGGCAACACCCTCACAAACATATCCCAGAGCACTAATAATGCTCTAGGTGTTTCTTACTCTAATCCAAACACCAATCCAAGTTGGTGTTTCTTTTTGCTTTGTGGCTGTGAGGTTCCAAGTCAACCTTAGTGCTCACAAACCCAGAACCGAGCCTTGCCTTTTCAAAGCTTACTTTTAAGTTCTCAAACAGTCCGTGTGGCTAATGTTTCATTTACTGAGGTGTCTCCAAGGCCCATCACTAATCACAGTCACATGACATTTCATTTCAGTGTCCACTGTCAGCCCCTGGAGAGGTGGTGTCGTCCGTCATCTGGTCTACCATACCTGGCCTCTCTGCTTCCAGCCTTACCCTAAGTCTATGACACGGTGCGGCTGCCCCATGGGGCTGCTACAATCTAACTCCTCTGCTCCGTATTTCCCTGCTTGCTATGGATTACAGGTTTTTATCAGTGTAAGCCATATAGACCATGGCTCCGTGACATTCGTGTACAACAGGTATCCTTTCTCACCTTGTTGCTCCCCTCCGGTCACATTAGTCTCTGCTGTGGCTGAGACGTGTGAAAGTGTCTCCAAGGTTTACACCTCTGGTTCTCTCTGTAGTGTTGTGACACTATAACCTGATGAGTCTCCCTCGTCCCCTAGTCTATCGTCAAAGGCAGGGCACTTTGTTGACTTCTGTGTTTCGGGACATACAACAGTACCTAGAACAGTGTGGGTACTAAACAAATACTAGATGGCTCAGTACATGAGGGTGTTTGCTACCAAGCCTGGTCCCCTGAGTTTGATCCCTGGGACCAACTGCAATAAGTTGTCCTGTGACCATCATAGATGGACCATGGCACACACACAAATATAGTGATAATTTTATATAATCTTGAATGAAAGAATGAACCCAACGAAATGGTCATGATATGGTTATAAAACGACAGGATGGGTGCTTAATTGGAGTATAGGTCTTCTGTATAGTTATTTACCATATGAATTTGGATAAGACACAGCCTTTGTGTGTCTCAGCCTCTTTGTCTAGAATATGAGGGCTTTGAGTTATTTCCAAGTTTCTAGGTATAAGGGCCTGTGATTCATCAAGACTTTGCTTATGTTGGAGTTGGTTGTGTGCAACAAGACCTCCTAGTTAGTTAACTTCTCTAACTCAAGGTTTAATAGGTAAAAGATTAGTGTTTCTATTGGTGGCCTTGTTACTCACCGAACAGGCAAATGCTAATATTATTTTAATTTTTTCCTTGTATTGAAAATAGATATTTTCTCACACACTGTATCGTGGTTACAGTTTCCCCTCTTTCTACGCTCAGCTTGTCCCCCCTCCCCTCCCATTCAGATCTTCCCCCTTTCTGTCTTCCATTAGAAAACAAACAGGCTTCTAAGGGAATAATATAATATAATACAATATAATATAATATAATATAATATAATAATACAATTAACATAATACAATATAATGTAATATAAAGATAAAATAAAACCTAGCCCATCAGAATAGGACAAAACAAACTGGGAAAAAAAGAGTACAATGAAAAGCACAAGAAACAGATATAGTTGCAGAGACCCCAGTGGTTCATGTACTCAGGAATCCCATTTTAAAAAACAAAACAAAACACTAAACTGTAACCCATAATATACAGGCAAAGGATCTGTAGGGTAAAAAAAAGATATAAGAAAAATACATAGAAATAAGATAAATTAAAAAAAGGAAAAGCCTGGCATGTTATTATGAGATAAGGAACCTACCTCCAAAGATGTCGTTGAGTTCATTTTCTGTTGACCATCTACTGCTGGTCATGCAGCCTGCCCGTAAGAATACTTTGCTTCCCCAGTGAGACTGCCTTCGAAAAAACTAATTTTCATTTGCAAGTGGTTATCAGTTGGAGGTTGCTTCTGAGTTAGGGATGGGGACATGTGTGCACTTCTCCTTTCCGCTCTAGGACCCCGCATGGGGCAGACCCATGCAGGCCCTGTGCATGCTGCCTCAGTCTCTGGGAGTTCATATGTGCATTGATCATTTGATTTGTAGGGATGGAGACTTTGTTTTTTAATGTAGGCACTTGGTGGTATGAACTTGCCTATTAGAACCATCTTCATCGTGTCCCGTAAGTTTGGGTATGTTGTGTATTCATTTTCACTTAATTCTAGAAAGTCTTTAATTCCTCTCTCAATTTTGGCCTTGACCCATTTTTCATTTAGAGCTGATGTTTCTAGGTCTCTCACCCTCTCCATATTGTCTGGCTGTGGATCTCTGTACTTGTTCCCATCTGATTTACCAAGGAGCTTCTCTGATAATGGCTGAGCAAGGCATTCATCTATGAGTATAGCAGAATGGCATTAGAAGTCATTTGGTTTTGCCCCAGGTCCCTGGGCTATGTAGTTTCAGGTCCAACCAGTGTCGGTTATGGGTTCCATCTTGTGCAGTGGGCCTTAAATCAAATCAAATATTGATTGGTTACCCCACAAGCTTTGTGCCACCATTACAATAGCATATCTTGCAGTCGGGACACTATTGTAGATCAAAAGGTTTGTGATTGGGTTGCTTGTTACTTATTTCCTTTGGTAGCATGCAGAGTACCTTCCTGTACCAAACTCTAGCACATAGGTTTGAAGGTTCTCTATAGGCACCAGCTCGACCTCTTCATGTTCCATGAGTTGTGTAGGGGTGTTGTCTTCAGCAATGGGAGCATTGCTGTCAGTTTATGGAGAGCAACCTACAGTCTTGGCAACAGCCTGGGTTATTTGGGGGTTCCCGTGGGACCCCTCTGGCCAACAACTCAATTAGATGTAACCAAATCCCAGTACTGGAAGCTTCATTTAGTGACGAGAGATGATCAGTTGGAACTCTGTCTCCCTATTATTTGGCTGCTGTGGAATAATCCTTCTGTACATTATGAAAATGTATTGCTCTCATCATTAATAGAAAGCTGATTGGCCAATAACTAGGATTTGGGGGACAGAGAGAATGCTGGGAAGAAGAAGGGTGGAGTCTGAGGAGTCATGAGCCAGCTGTGAAAGAAGCAACATGGAGAGTTCGTAGATGAGGTAAACGAGCCTCAGGGCAGCACATAGATGAATAGAAACAGACATGTCTCCTGGTTAATGTAAGTTGTTAGAGACGTATCTCCTCACTGCAGCTGGCATGAGACTGAGACTAGGAAGCCATGCTTGGCTCCGTTTTTGTGTGTTTGAAACCATTTTTTTGACCTTTCTCGGGTTTTATGTGGATCTATGTAGCTCCACATTGGATGCCATATATAGGTGGCCTTTTCTGTCCCTCCAGCCAGTTCCCAAATAATGACACAGAGACTTATTATTAATTGTAAATGCTCAGCTGATAGCTTAGGCTTGTCTCCAGCTTGACTACTTACTTCACAGGCCTACTTGCGTCTCTGGCAGGCTTGACTGGTGGGTTTCCAGGGAATGCCTGTTGGAGGTGGGGGCTGGGGTAACAGGATGAGTGGGGAGCAGGGTTGGAGGAGAAAATATGATCGATGGAAATGGGTCAGAGAGGAGGGGGAGGCGGCAGCATGTGGTTTACTGTAGAGGTCAGAGTGACACTGTGGAGGATTAGATCTGGAGGGAAGTGGAAGAGGTGAAGATCTGGTTAGGCTACTTGCTTCTCTGGTTGGAGTGCCTGAGGGCTGCTAGGGAATGTCTGCTGGAGTCTGGAGTCTGGAGTGGGGGTTGGGGGGAGGTGAATAAAGCAATGGGGGTGGGGAAAGGAATCTGTGTGATCCACTGGAGCTGGGGGACAGGGTGTGTGTGGAGAGGCCACAGCAGGTGGTCAGCTACAGAGCTAGGAGGAGACTTGAAGGAGAGGAGGGAGAGGTGAAGATCTGAAGTTAGGCTACCTCCTTCCCTGGCTGGAGTGCCTGAGGGTTCCCAGGGCATGCCTGCTGGAGTCAGGGTTGGGGGGTGAGGGGGGTGAGGGGGGTTGGGAGGGGGAGGTGGGGAGCTGGGATAAGGCAATGAGTAGGGAAGGGAATTTGGAGGATAAGACCTGTGTGATCCATGCCCTGGAGCTGGGGACGGGTCGCTGCGGAGGAGAAGCCAGGGCAGCTGGTCTGCTACAGAACTGAGGTGAGACTGGGGGGTTGGCTTTGGAGGACAGGATGGAGAGTGGAGATCTACAGTTAACCTAGCTGAGTCCCTGGCCGAAGTCAAATGCCACTTTATTTTTGAATAATGCAGATGATGGGGACCTCTCCATTCTAGGCAGCAAAGCAAGGGCCATGGCTGTGTAAGAACAGGAGTGAGGCCGGTAGACCAGGAGTAAAGTGTGCACACATTACTTCTCTCCTGCCTACAAGGGACAACTTCCATTTCCTCCCTGACCTTCTTCCCCAACCACCCCCCACCCCCACCACCCCCACCCCCACCCCCACCCCCACCCCCGCACCCAGTCTTTGGTTAAAGTTGTGCTTCAAATTCTGGTGCTTAAGAGATCTATAGAATAAAAATGCCCATAACCTGTAAGTCCCGCTTGCCCAAGGACTGTTGCTCATGTAAGCTAACAAGCCACATGTTTTTGCTTCCGTAAACAAGCTTGGTTGCCTGGACTGCACAGGATATGCTTGATCACACATAAGCAGGAAGTACGTCAAGACATACTTGCCCATGATTGGACAAAGGCGGGAAGGCCTTGTGAGTTTTTCCTAAGTCTCTGACTAATGTAATTCGGTGCCATTCTCTGGGAATCCCAGGAATGGACCTGGGCAGTGTCCATTGTCCTGGCCACCAGTATTTAATAAAGCTTGCTTCAAATTTGATTCAAAAATTGTGGTAGTGGTTTTATTCTCACTTGGTGGGATTAACATATTCTCTCTCTCTCTCTCTCTCTCTCTCTCTCTCTCTCTCTCTCTCTCTCTCTCTCTCAAAAAACAAAAACAAAAAACAAAGGAGCAAAAGAACAGGACAGGATTTGTGAAATGAAACACAAATAGCTTCAAATGCACAGAATGGAAGTGACTAGAGTTCAAATGAAAACTTAAATAGTCAGTCCTTCCTGTGAGGAAAGTGAAGGATCTAGGCAAGGTCATGCCTGAGGCATATAAGCTCCAGCTGGAGCATCAAGGTGGTGGAGAAACACCCCCTCCAGCTTTCCTTGCTCTTGGTTACTTTGGTTTTAGCTGGCTTTAAATGCTCCTCATTTGGAAGTTGTCAAAGCTGACTATGGTTACAGCGTCCACTAGGTTCCCTGTTGGTGGTACCTCTGGCTTCCAGCTTGTGGGAACAGGAGCCTGAGTCATTTTTCAGGAGCATTGAGGCCATTTGATTGAAACTACTGAACCTTCGGTTGGGCCTGAACAAGTGTAAAATTAGTGATTTTTTTTTTTTTTTATGTCAGGAAGCCCCACCAAATCTTACTAACGCCTTCACTGTCTGTACAGGCACCCTTTCAAGGGCCATAAAACTGCCTGCTTCTTTATCCTGTAAACGTATTCAAGCTCTGTCTTGGGGAGAAAGACTTGGGGCTTCTGTCTCCATGCTTGGCCCCTTACAAATAAACTCCTTTGCAAAGTTAATTCGTATACTGTGCAGTAATAGGGCTGCCTGTCTTTTAAAGCAATTCATTGCATTAAAATGTGTTTTAAAATTGCATGTGCCCTTGAGATTCTCATAATGTAGCTCAGGCTAGCTTCAAATTCACAGTCTCGCCTAAATCTTCCGTAGCTGAGATGACAGGGTTGAACCACATGAAAAGGCTTAGAATTATTTTGATGTTGTCACTTCTGTTATGACTAAAGACTGTTTTGACTTGGTTCAAGTTTACAGCCTGAAAACAAACAAACAAACAACCCACAAAAAAACTACTGCAGCCAGGTATGGTAGCACATGCCTTTAATCCCAGCACTCAGAGGCAGGGGAACCTCTGTGAGTCTGAGGCCAGCTTTGTCAGGATAAGCAAGTTTAAATCAACCAGGACTATGTAATGAGACCCTGTCTCAAAAAAAAAAAAAAAAAAAAAACAAAGAAAGCAAAAAGAAAACGGCATGGTGGTATACAAAATTACAGATGAACACTTGACATTTAAGAACAGAAAGAGGTGGCTCCTTAGCCTGAACTGGAAGATAAGGCATAGACAACGTGTGTGTGTGTGTGTGTGTGTGTGTGTGTGTGTGTGTGTGTGTGTGTGGGGTGTGGTGGTGGTGGTGGTGGTGGGGCGTTGTATATATAGAAGGGGGCAGATTATGAGGGTTGGAGATTTTCTCCTTTTTAAAGTGATCTGCAGAAATTCGAATCTTTCACGTTAGGTTCCGGGGATCCCGCAAGTGCTATATCTCAGGCTACAGAACGTAGGGTTTTTGTTTTGTTGTTGTTTGGTTGGTTTCTCTCTCTCTCTCTCTCTCTCTCTCTCTCTCTCTCTCTCTCTCTCTCTCTCTCTCTCTCTCTCTCTCTCTCTCTCTCCCCTCCTTCCTTCTTTCTTTCCTTTCCTTTTAGAGACAGGCTTTCTAGAACTCACTCTGTAGACCAGGCTGGCCTCGGACTCTGAGAATCCATCTGCCTCTACCTCTAGAGTGCTGGGATGTGCTTTCTTGATGGCAGCAAATATCTTACCCATTATGCAGGAAAATGTGAGCGACCATCTATTCAAAATGTGCAGGAAGATGGGAACAACCATCTATTTTCCAAATCCTCAAGCCATGCTCATTGCATCCTGGAACAGGGTCTCTTTTGATGTTGGTTGCAGGCATCTAACACACCGAGCCAGGTAGGAGGACCTGGGACAGACCTGCGGCACCTCTCGGTTTCGTTCCAGCGTGAGGAAGTCCTTGATTCACCCCAGTGCATTCCAAATTGATCCGCGGCCTGAAAAGACGGCGATCCGGCCCAAAGACTCTTAAGAAAGCCCCATCTCAGGTGCTGGCGGCTGGGACAGCCCACCCCGGGTGCCAGGGTGCAGCAGGAACTGGGTGCTGGGGATGCAGAGTTGGCCCCTGAGGGCGGAGCACCCGGGAATCTCTGGCCACGAGGGGGCGTAAAGCCCTCGATCCAAGCTGCTGTGCCACCCGGCTTCACAGGCGTGCTTCACCCGTACCCAGGACGCTTCAGAGAAAGTTCAAAGGCCAGGACGCTGGGATGGATGAGGAGCGGGATAGAATTCTATAATAATCATTACCTCTTGTTCTGGCTGCAGTAACCTGTTTTATGGTTTTAGGGACAGAGGAGAGATGCTTTGGGCTTTATTTTTAGAAAAATAAAATAAAATAAAACCTTTCTCAAAGTCTTTCAATTAGTCTACTAAGGATGCTTATTTCGCCGGTGGCTTTCTTCAAAGGAAAGGACGAGAGTGTAGTCTTTGCAATAGCAAGCCAGCTTAACGTATGAAACACATAATCCATAAAGTCCCACAGAAATTGAGATTCCTTTACATTTTTTTAAAATTTATTTTAGCCAGATGTCGTGGCACATGCCTTTAATCCTGGCACTTGGGATGCAGAGGCAGAGGCAGGCAGACCTCTGGGTTCGAGACCAGCCTGGTCTATAGAGCAAGCTCCAGGATGGCCAAGGGCTACACAGTGAAACCCTGTCTCGAAAAAACTATGAGTGTGTTTGCGTGTGCACATGACATTTGCTTTCCTACATTTCAAAAAAATGAAATACATATGATGAAATTAACTTTTAGTACACAGTTCTGTTGATGCTAACTGCCAACTAAAAGAAAAAATATTTTTAATTATATATGTACAAACGGAGCCTGTAGGCTAGGAGTGATATAGTTCTGTAATCCCAGTATTCGGTCAGCTGAGGCAGGAGGATCATTATTTCAGGCTACTGTGTAGCCTGGGCTACATGGTGAGTTTGAAACAGGCCTTAGCTTCACAGTGAGATCTTGTCTGAGAGAGAGAGAGAGAGAGAGAGAGAGAGAGAGAGAGAGAGAGAGAGAGAGAGAGAGAGAGAGAGAGAGAGTGTTAACATGAGCTCTTCTTTTTGCAGATTGCACAAAATGGCTTGCGATTTCCTCTGATCTCCAGGCAAACTTTATTTATTAACATACAAATAAGGTATCACCACATTTCAGCACAAATAACATGTCACCACAGATTACATTGTATTTTATTTCTTTACAAACCATTATAGAGATAGATGGTGAATAGATGATTGGCAGAAAGATAGGAAATTGATAGGTGGGTAGGTGATAGATTCTAGGAACAACAATTTTGCCTAAGCGGATTGCCAGGGCAGACACAATATCGTGCTAGAAACAGCTTTGATGAGAATCCATAGCTCGTGGATCCCTAAGCTCTTGAGATGTGTTGGTAGTGTCACCATTATACCACGCTATCACCACTACAATACATTCCTAGAGACTCCATGGTTTTAAGAAATGCAAGTTTATCATCCTGTAGTTTATAAGAACTATATAAAATTCTTGCCACTCTGACACAGGTTCCCACTGGTCAAAACCAAGATGTCAGCAGGGCTGTGTTCCTTCTACTGGCCCTCAGAAAGCATTGACATCTTTGCCTCTTTGTTTCTAGAGGATGCCCACATCCTTTAGCTCATGGTACTCTTCATCTGTGACACTGGACACTCAGTAATGACTTTTCCTTTCCCTGTGTGGAAATGTACTCCAAATTGAAACATTTGCTCCAGGAGGGAGGTTCCTCAAGTCTCAGGAAGTGAACGTTTCACGAGTTCCGGGCAGCCTCGAAACTTACCTGATTCACAAGACTTCCCCTCCTCCAAAGTTGCATCAACAGTGAAGATGGTATAGAGAACCCCAAGGGTCTAGCTCCTATGAGTTTTCACCCATGTATGGGTGGGCTTTGAGTGATGCACAGCCTTTGAGTCACCCTACTCCTGTAAGCAACCCCTCGCTTATACTCCTATGAATGATTCCAGTCAATTCCTTGGCTAGCCAAGTTGCACGTGGTAGAACTGAATCTTTGCTCTGTTTATTGTTAGTTCCCTATCTGTGATGAGTAAGCATTGTTCGTGATTCCCCAGGAATAGCCACGCACTTCAATTGATTCCTACTGTGGGGAAATGACTTATGACTACATGGGAATAGATCCTCCTCTAAAAATGTTTAACTTGGCCACATCTGCAAAGTGTCTCCTTTCATAAAAAAAAAAATTACACTGACAAGTTGCAAGGGCTAGGATTTGGAGGTCTTTGAGTATAAATTCTGTGGCATGTGAATGTGTATATATATATATATATATATATATATATATATATATATATATATATATATGCAACTTTGTAAGGTATTTGTTCAAAATAGGTTTCTCCAGAACTACTCTCCAAATAAGTCTGTGATCAAAATGGTTTACTCAACCATCCTTACAACTTAATCATCCTCTCCTATCTCATATAAAGGAAAATTAAGGTTCCAGAGAGACTGACGTCCATAATGTCGTATGAGTAATGAGAGACAGTTTCTCTGACCTCTGCTTCAACCCTTCACAATCATGGCCTCCTGAAAACAAATCAGATCATAGTGCTGTCCTGACTGGGCCCTTTGTGTGTGTGTGTGTGTGTGTGTGTGTGTGTGTGTGTGTGTGTGAGAGAGAGAGAGAGAGAGAGAGAGAGAGAGAGAGAGAGAGAGACAGACAGACAGACAGAAAGACAGACAGAAAGACAGACAGACAGACAGAACCTGGGACTCTAGGACAGGCTTATGATTACTCTGGGAGTGGTAGAATCATTGTTGCTGGCTACTGTGCAGTCCACACTGAGTCGCCAGGAGGTATGAAGAAGTCACTTTGGGGAAAAAAAAAACACACAGTGCCTTGGCAGTGGATCTTTATGTATACAGGTGAGGTTTGGGTGGAAAAGGGGGGGGGGGTGTCTCAAATGTGATATTGCACCTTCTTCTTGAACCCAAGGGGTGAGTATGAGGTGACTGGGCACACCTACAAGACTTGAGAAGGACCAATGAGCTTCGTTCCTCGCTGCACAGCTCAGCACTACGGAATGCAGGACTGGACGTCATACAGCCGGGCTGCACTCTGATTTCCCCACATAAAGTGATGTGACTTTCCGCACAATTTCTTGACCTCTAAGTGTCTCAACTGTTTCATTAATAAAATAGGGAAAGTGACACTGTGAGTGTCAAACAGGCTGGATTCCGAAGACTGATGAATTACTTGTAACCTAGTAAAAGAATTGTACATATAGAAACGTACTCTGTTCATGTAAGGCTAAAAAAAAATCTGTCAACCCTCTCATTATTTAATGTCATTTTGTGAAGCTGTTTCCTAATATGCGACCCCGTTTGCCATAGTTACAAGTCACTGGCACATGGCGAATGTCGTGAGCTCCTCTCCTCTCCTTAAGTTGGGCCATTGATTATTCAGAATGCTTGAGATCTGAAGAGCTTCAGATGTCAGAGGCTTTTTTTTTCAGGTTTGGAATATTTATGTAGAATTGCTGACTGGGCATTCGTCATATTGCTGTTTTAAATGTTTCGAATTTTGGAGCACTTCAGAGTTTTTTTTTTTAATGCTCAGTCTGTACTGCCTCCACCCACAACAGATAGGTGCATATGCTCGTGTAGACCACTAGATGGCAACAGAGGAAACCATACGTGAACGCTGTAGACTTCCCTATACACTGGATTTAGAGAAGCTTTATCAGTCTTGAGCTTAGCGCACACAAATGATTTAGACCAAGAATACTGTGGCTTGTCTATCTAGGACCACCATCCGTTGTTCCGTTCAGAAGTCCCATTTGTGCACTTGTCACCATCCAGGTCACCTCCCGTTCACACGACTAGGTTTAAAGCTGTCTTCCCCCAAGGCTGCCACTCTTTCCTGATAGTGTCTAAATTGTGGTATGCTGTATTTTGAAACTAAAATTGTGTCTCCATACCTGGCATGTTTTGAGATAGCAAATGTATATGCACTCTGCATTCAGAAAGCCTTTAATCGGTCATGTTATTTCAAAATGTGAATGCTGATGTGCTTGCCTTCTAGTACAAACTGGAGGTAAGGGGAACAGCAAATTCTCACAGGTGTTTCTTTTTTCTTGTGTTTTAAAAATATTCGCGTGTGTGTGTGTGTGTGTGTGTGTGTGTGTGTGTGTGTGTGTGTGTGTCCACGTGCACACGTGGGTCATATTTGTACAGGAGCGAGAGGAGAGCAGTAGAGGATGATGGATCCCCTGGGTCTAGAATTACAGGTAGTTGTAAACTACCACATGCAGGTGCTGGGAACAGAATGCCGATCCTCTGGAGGAGCACCAAGCACTCCTCAATGTTGAGCCTCCACACTGCCGTTTCTAATTAACAATCATTAGTTTGAATTTTTAAACAAAAATACAGCTGGAAATGAGCAGAGAGCACAGAAACCAGAGGATGACAACGTGTAAGTTCCCTACAGATCAGTGTCAATGATATAAAGGAATCAGGATCTGCTGTCGCTGAGCTTTGGGAAGGAGGCGATCTGAATCCTGGTGGAATAGTGAGTGGGGTTGACAAAGCAGCATCAGCAAGTCTGTCTCTGCCAAGCCAGAGTCACTTGGCAGCAAAATACAAGGTGTGCACATATAATTGATTTTAATTACATGTTTTATAATTACATAAATCCATTAAGCATAAAGGGGAGGAAGTGCCATGTTCTTAATGAAAAAAAGTTTTACCTAACTAGCTATGGAACAAAAGAATACACTAAAAGTGTGTGGTGTGTGTGTGGGGGGGGTCAATTTATTTTACTTGAAGTGGATGATACACAGTACAATGAAATCCCAAGAATATATACTTCAAATGTTCATATAGACGCTAAGAATTCTTTGAAGCTGTGTAGATGAGGATTTCTCCATCTCCTTTGACCCAAAGCCATGATCATGAATAACTGGCTCAGAAGGTAGACCTTCTATGTCATGCTCTGAGTTTGATGTAGAAAGGGCTTCAGAAGGCAGCCCAGGCTGTTTCCTGGTGCTGTCATAGGCAGCTGTTAATCTTCCTGGTGAGGTAGCGCTCTAACTTCATACATTCCTTGGTTGTGCGGCTAATTGAAAACCTTACTGAAGAGTCTCTTTTCAAGGTAAAGGTCCTGAAAACTAATAGACTAAATCTGAATATGGTGAAAATGATTCATTTTCTAGCAAGTCCCAGAACAGAGGAAGTTCAAAAGCTCTTGTATCTGTGGAGACTGGGATTTCTAGAGCTTTGAGAGAATTTTGAGAATAAAATAAATAATGCCTTCCATATTTACTAATTTTGGCATTAGAGGGAACTAGAACCAGCATGGCCTTTCACAACATATATCATCTTTGTTTTCAAAGTTGCTTTTGTAACATTATATCATCACTGAGCACACAATTAGTTGACATTTGAGTCAGCTTTCCCAGATCCCCTGAAATGCTCTTTCAAAAGTAGAATGCTAGAGATGTTTTTAGAGAACGCTAAAGATTCAACTCGGTGAATAAGCATTTCATTCCAGAAAAGTCTATATACATTAATTCCCCTGTATACAATAAACATAAACATTCTATCAGACTAGGAAGGGACTTCAACAGTTCATTTGGTTCGGTTCCTTGCCTTCCAGAAGGTAGGGTATCATTAATTTTTCTTTAAAACCAGAGTTAGTCCCCCAGTGAGATAGTCTGACTTTGGTAAGGTTGATGGTGGTGCTGGTGAGGACAGGGCAGTCTCCTGACCTAGCACAGGGTTATACTCAGCAATCTTCTATTGGGGAAATGCCTGCAAAGGTTTTGTTTTCTTAAAAACCCTCTCTTGTTTCTATCAAGCCAAAGTACCAAGAATTTGACATAAAATATAATCCTCCATAATTGTATACAGACTTATTACTAAGAAATTGGTGGCATTTCAAACAATCCAGTTATTCTGATCTCCTTGAAGGCCAAACTGGCCATTGGCCGTTGGTTCTCTGACAATCAAAAATCATTTTGGCTAAAGAAGTGAATGAACAAAAGCTTTCAGATCTCTCTGTGGTTCAATGAGCCAGGTGCTTAAGTGAACACGGCAGAAATCAGGTTTGAAGCAACCCTGATCAAGATATGCTAGAAGATGTCAGATGTTAGAGGCTGCATTTAGCAAAGCCTGACAGAGAAAAGCTGGCCCCTCCCCCAGGTTCTATTTACTTATTTTTAAAATTGTGCTCATGTGTGTGTCTCTGTGGGGTTATGGTCCTGTGAGGCAGGTACCTATGGAGGGCAGGGGCATTAGATACCCTGGATCTGGAATTTCAGACAGTGTAGGCCGCCTGACATGGGTACTGAGAACCAAACTCAGGTCCTCCCAAGGAGCAGTATTTGATCTTACCCAGTGAGCCATGTTTCCACCACCACCACCACCCTCGCAGTTCTGAGTTCTAGAAACAACTAGAAGTTGTACTTCACGCTTTAGTTCCTCAAATAGATTTTTTTTTGTTGTTGTTGTTGTTGTTGTTTTGGTTTTTTTGAGACAGGGTTTCTCTGTGTAGCTTTGCGCCTTTCCTGGAACTTGCTTTGGAGACCAGGCTGGCCTCGAACTCACAGAGATCCGCCTGGCTCTGCCTCTCAAGTGCTGGGATTAAAGGTGTGCGCCACCACTGCCTGGCCAAATATATTTTGAGCATAAAGGAAAAATTTGACAAGGAAAGGACACAGCGGGGACCCCTGGTGTGGAGCAGAGAGGGGACGCTTTTAGGGTAAACTTTGTAAGAAGTTGTCTTCCAGACACCTCTGCTGTGATGCCGAAAATAGCATAACACTAATGATAACGTGATGATGTGTCCTCTTCCCTGAGCACAGGACGACACTCAAAACCTTCCTCACCGTTACCACTTCAGAAATGCCATCTTATTCTATCTTCCCCTCTAGTTGGCTACATATTCAGATGTGAGGAAAGAGGAGAAGGTAATAAAAAAGTATCATCTAAATGAAGACGAGGAGTAAACCAAAAATTAGCGTGAGGGAAGACAGTGATAGAAGACATAATTCAGAGAGGAAGGAGGGAAGTGACTTTGGCTTGTGTTTATTGTATGAAAAGCATAGCTTAAGTGTTTCCTGACCTTCTCAACAGCCCTCCGAGGTAGCTAATATGGACATATGACAAAATAATACTCAGAAATATTGATTTTTCACACAGATACCCAGTAACATAACTGAATTCCAATTTGACATGACTTAAAATTTCGTACCCATTTAAAATGGACCAACATGACACACTAGTCGTTATGAACACATGATGACACTTCATAAGTATGGGGAGGTTGTCTCTCTATAAATGGATTTTGGAAATAAGATTTTGGATGGACTTCTGTAAGTAAATGTCAGAGAGATAGCAAAGGAAGAGGTTGCCCTGAAACTCTAGCTTCAGGAAATCAAGCACCCTGAACTTTGAAAGGTGCAGCTCTCAAGGCTTCATTTCAATACCTTCTTGTCTGTCTTCCTCATGTTCCTCAACCACCCTGTCTCCAAGGAAGCTATAGGGACCCTGGGAGGTGTCACCCACACACAGAATATTGGGTATGGAAATCTCTCTCCAGTCCTGGCACGAAGGAATACGGATATGTTTGATGTCTTCACTCCCAGGAATGAACCCAAATACTTTCTTGATGCGATGTCTGATGAGAAGCCGCGAGTGCTCTTCTGCAGCTTGTTCAAAGAGCGCTCTCTCATTCTGGAGGTGGTTGGTCCAATAGTGATGCTGCATAGAGGTGAGGGGAGAGCAACATCTTGCCAGACAGCTGGAGGCCAGAAGAGCAATGGTTGCCACAATGAGCAAAATCCAGCCCAGCATCTACACATAATTAGTAGGAATATAATTAGTAGACTCAAGCATCAATCAATACAGCAAATATTCAAGAAACAGTCACGGTACGAGGGAGTCCTACAAACCTCAGAACTAAAATGTGGGTCTTTGCTTCCGGTTTTTAATATATAATATACAGTGATGGTCATTTGATGTGGAAATAGCCACGACGGAAGGACAGGTCAAGCCATTTCAGTGGAGCCCTCATATTACAAAGGAATTTGACCTGTTCATGTGGGATGGATTCTAAGTACTGTCCTTGAAGTGATAGACGCTATAAACCACCAATTACCCTTATATAAAATGCTAAAACCTTGTCCTTTGCTTATAACCCGATCTTGCTTCTCAATCATTAGGTACAGACCCAGGCATTTGTTGGGGGCTTAATTAATATTTGATAATGATGCTGTTGTAGGCACTAATGGCAGCCTCCCAAGATGTCTTCAGCGATCTGCTACTAAGTACTCACAGACATGCCTTCCTGCATTCCCCTTATCTTTTGCAGCCAAAGAAATCAGCAAACAACTATAGGCTATACCTTGAAGCTCCTTATTGTTTTCCATTTTTAGATGAACTAGCTTTATTTTGACTACTTAGTAACTGCTTTTGAAACACTGACTTTTTTTTCTTAGATTTTTTTTGTTCCTTTCTGTATTATTCTTTAAAAAAACATTCAACAACTGGTAGGTAAAATAAAGAAGATGAGCTTTTAGGAGTGCTAACAGGAGCTTTTAGGAATGCTAACAGGATCCAGTCACAGGTGGGCAGTATAATTGTCCTCTGCATCTGGCCTTTCTCCTACAAGCTCTCTCAAGCTCCTCTGGCTGAGCTGGTTTTGAGACTAGTCAAAACAAACAACAACAAAAGAAAACCCAAAACAAAAAACAATTGTGACAAAGTATATCTTAATGGAAATTTCCTGACTTTTCTTCCATTGAGTATTATTGCAGCATTTCAGGATTCCATGTCTTGACTGCAATTTTTCTAACTGAACAGTATCTGTACAACTGAAGGACAGCAGGTCAAAAGCCACAGAAGCCTTTGCAGTTAGGACTTCAGGACAGAAGATGCTTTTATGATACGTGCTTTGAAAATACATTTTAACTCATCCCTTAGAGAAGGTGATGGCTTTTTCTTGCCAAAATGAAAAATTACACTTCTGAAATTGAACCTAAAAGTATTGCAGGCTCGTGTCTTCCTCCTATCCCATCCCACTTGCTGACACTCATTTGTCCATGGAGATTATATTTAGAGCCATCATTGGAGATTTTAAAACATAATTGAGCTTCCTGTAATTTTAGAAGAGATTCTTAATATAGAAGAACATAAAGGGGAAAACACAGAAAAATGAGATTTAGTAATATAGCACTATTCTGACAATACTTATGATATTTATAATAATACTGACAGTCATTATTTTAACCGAGTCTAGGCACAGTCGTGAGCTCTTTAAATGTGTTAGTTAATTTTCTCATTCACAACCATTTAGGTGACAGATTCTATGATTATCTTCCTTTCACAGCTCAGGAAAGTGAAGCATTGAGCAGTTGTACAACTTAATAACCAACTTGTCAGTTACTAACTGGTAAAGCACCAGGAGATAAGCAGGCCTACTGACTCCCAGCATCCTAACTGTGTGCATGCAGCTTTCCAGTAGAATTCATCCAGATGCATGGGATCTAACCTGAGCTCTGTAGTCAGATAACAGGAGCAACAGCGGGCATGCAATATGTTCACAGGAACTGTAATAAGTTTGGAATAGTACGACAGAAAAAAAAAAGTCATAAACTTACTTGTGACTGGTACCTGTGTAGAAGAGCTACTTCATCTCTTACTGGAATGACATCAGAGGGAGCTGACGTGTAGCATGGAAATCCAGCTAGGATCTCTTCCCGTTTGCTGGCAGTGACATTAGCAAACATCGGGTACTGGTCCACCGAGGCAAATTCACTCGCCGCACATTCATAGTAGGTGCCTGTCAGCAGGGTCACCGTCAGCCACGTCAGCGGAGCCACCAGCGCCCTCCCGGTGATGTTGAAGAACATGAGGCAGGCCAGCCTCCTCTCCAGAGGGCTGCTTCTCCGGTATGGAGGGGTACAGCTGCAGCAGCAGTATTCGCTGGCAACTGTCCACATCTGGCCTCTTAGAGCATAGCCAGCGATCAGAAGGATCAGGGCAGGAACCAAGAGAAAAGCTGAACCGTAATAGAAATTTTTCCCAACTTGACACGGACAGCTGAATGTGTAAGAGGAGAACAGTTGCTGCCCACAAATAGTCAAAATCGCTATCAAAGTATTGGTGCACGCTCCACCTCTCTGCAGAGACGAGAGAAGACAGTTGAGATTTGGGCTCATCGTGGAAGCTCTGACCCAGCCAGCTGGTGGCCCTTTCTGATCTCTGGACGCCACCAGCTGTGACCATTTTATAGGATTGCACTGGTTTAACTGGTTGTGTCAAGTGACCCGACATCCTTATATGTTTAAAGGATCCTGGAGTCCTCTCATGTGCTCTGTGAATCCTGAGCTCATAAATTCACACCAGAGAGGAGCTGGGAGAAAGAGAAGGGATCTCAGTTTTGTCTGAAAGAGAGAACTTTTCAACATCCCGTCGTGGATGACTACAGCACACTTGCCAGGCAAATACCCTCCATCTAGCTCCGCACCCACTTTGTACAACAAGAAATGTTAAGCATCAACCAACGCAGCCTAGGAAGCAAAGCAGAGACACTCTTACCTCAGTGACAAACAGATTCTACAGCCAAAGCATTACAAAACACAGAGAAATAGAAACTAAATATTAGAAGAATCGAAAATTTCTAAAATGTTTTCTAAATGAGAGGGGGCCGTGCACAACAAAGCCACATCAAAACAAAGATGTTTCTCGACAGAATATTGCTATATGTTGATTTAAAAGTCAAATTGCAAACATATAGTTTTAAATAAGAATGAAATGATCAAACATGTGAGCTATTTGTGCTGTTTAATTAGGAAACATTTAACATACAATTTCTGTGTACTGAAGACTGGACAGGAGTTGGTTGGATTTAAAAAAATCTTTTTTTCTCACATTCTAGGGCGGGTGTGGTGAAACACATCATTAGTGAACTGAGACAGTATGCTGAGAAATTCATGCAAAGCGCAACACAGAAAGATAAACAATGTAGTTCACAGAGCACATGAGGACACAGAAGATAGACCAGGCCAACCCCAGTGTGTAATGGGAATTCCAACAGAAAAAGAAAAGGCTAGGCAGAGAAGCAATACTTGAAAAAAAAAAAGAATCAAAGTTCTCACATAGTAGAAGGTTGGTATAAAGGAGTATAAAGATAAAATCAGAGCAAAGCTACAGAATGTGAAAACAGACATTCGTAAAAGGTACCAGACAGAAAAAGTAGATATTGCACCAAAGTATGACACTTGATCTAGAGTGGAGTTCACATCAATGACAAAAGGGACTAGAAGACAGATATCTTCAGGGGGGGTAGTAGCAGCAAGACATCATTCAAGACAGAGCAAAATAAAAACAGATAAAGATGAAGAGAGTTTGTTCGTTAAGAGGATTACAAAAGGTTGTATTTCAGCAAGAGGTAGATGAAGCCTGAGGGCAGACCTTAGAGCACAGATAGTGATGAGCCCAAAATGCTAAGCAATTCTCTGTTAGGTGTTGAAGCTATTATTTTTATTTCAAAAAACAGAACTATGTATTATTATAATATTAATATCATATTAATATATAACAATATATTATTATAGCATTCTATCACTACTTATCTACCAAAAATACTGAAAGTAAGACGATTAACCGGCCAGATGTTGCTGAGGTTGTTCAGCAGCTGGAGTTCTCACACACTGGTGGCAGGAATGTCAGGTAGGAAAACTCCCTCTGGAAAATGGTGGTTTTCTTAAAAGTAGATCTATTCCCACCATACAATGGTCACATCTGTTAGTTATTTGTAACAGATAAAGGAAAGCATATGTTTACATGAACATTTACACCTGAATATGCATAGAAACTTCCTTCATAAAAGCTGTAAACTAAAAATAACCCAAATGTCCATCACCATATGACAAGCTGGTATATATCCATTATTACTGCTCTCAGAAGAATCAAAATAAAAAAAACTTATATATGACAACAGGAATGAATTAAGAATAATTTTCTAGATGAAATAATTGAAAAAATAAATATGTATGATGTTCTTTATATAAAACTCTAGAAAATATAACTAGGCATGTGGTACGAGCCTTGAATTCCAGTACTTGGGATGCAGAGGCAGGTGAATCCCTGCGAGTTCAAAGCCAGCCTGGTCTGTGTAGTTGAGTTTTGGGATATCCAGTGCTACATGTAGAGACCCTAACTCAAAACAACAAGAAAATAAACTCTAGAGATATAAATGTACACCAACGGAAAGTAGACCTGTGCTTGCTGAGACAGTAGGGAAGGAGGGATACAAAGAGAGGTAAAGAGCCATGAGAAATCCTTTTGGAGTTATACATTTCTACACCAGTGTTTGGATTTGTGGAAGAAATGCCAACACTATCAAAAGATTTATTCTTATTCTTTCCCCAGGAAACTAGGTCAGAGAATGCCAAGCAGGGTCACCCCAGGAAGCATCAGCCTGGGTCAGAAGGCGGGAGAAGGAAGAGAAAGCCTGGGCCGGGACCTTTACTAGGGGATCTGTAGGGAACACAAGGCAGGGCAGGGGAACACCTAAGATCTGCTTTTAAACAACCAGTGGGCTTTGGGGCATAGAGGTTACCCCTATATGTCTGCAACCTGGCAATGGTTGATTTAGGGCAGGGCGATATTAAGTCAGTCTGTGAGCATTCGATAAGGTGATGGCCCTGGCGCTTGACCTCTGGCTCACAGGGGAAATACAAATAGCTTATTATCTGGCCCTGTAATTAATGGATACCAAATAGATAAACATAGAACAGGGTGATAGCAATGTTAATTACATTGATTAAAAACTTGATCTATATACTTATCAAACTGTGTATCAAACACATCTTGATAAACCATAAACATTTTAAGTGTGACCACTGAAAGACTAGATTAGATATGCCATCTATAGATCATTTAAAACATAGAGGGAGTAAAAAGAGAATCTTCATAGGAAGGGAGAGAGTAAACCAAGACAAACGAATGATAAAGAGAAAAGACAAAACCACAGTATAAACGAGACCAGACGCATCAACAATAACAACAAAATAACTAACAACGACTGAGTGCTTACTATCTGCTAGGCCCTGTGTTTAGAACACACAATCTGCTCAACAACATATCTCCAGTCTTGAGATACGACGAGATTAAAGAACTTGCCTAGCACCACACACAGATGACTGGAGGAGTCAAGACTAGATCCAGGTAGCCTAGCACAAGTCTTTAACCACCATAGCAGAACTGGTTTAAACCTGCCCATGCAGTGTTTTTAAAACAGCCTTGCTGCTTGTAAGTGACACTCCCCAAACTATACCACACACGAAGCTTGAAAAGAAAGACATGGAATCATGGACCACTGAGAATAGGAAATGGTATTAGGAGAAGGCAAGACTGGCTACAAGGAAAGAGGTAAAGGGCTAATTGCACACTCCATCATAATAAAAACAATGCGTTACGAAGACATGAAAGTGTCAGTTTGTATGTCCATGATTGCATAACTTTAAAATATATAAAAGGAAGATCTGGCCGAATAAGAAGGAAGAATTCCTTCACAGAGAGATTTTTAATGTAACACTAACAAGTGTGTCGATCAAATAAACAAAGGTAGATAAAAGATAAAATAAATTTAGCAAGTTTTGCCTAAGTCAGATCGTTAAAGACACATGGCATTCTATGAACTAAAAGTGGAGGATAAATACTTTATTTTGTAAGTTCCACAAATAATTTCCCGTTAAATTGTGTGGGAGATGCAAAGGATCACCAAGGAAATCTCAGTATTGGCATCCGATAACAAGGAAATGGGATTCAGAAATCATGACAACGGTATATTGTAGTGGTGGGGTTAGTAAAATATGGTACAGAAGCCAAATTGCCCACTGCATTTTTTTGTCTGGCTTAGGAGTTAAGAATGACTTCTGCGTTTTAAAATGGTTGAAAAAAACTGATATGTGACATGAAAATGAAATTAAGTTCAAATGTCAGTGCTTATTAATAAAGTTTTATTGGAAAATAGCCATGTCTACTTGGGGATGGCTGCTTTTGAAACTGACAGTAGGATGAAGTTATTACTACAGAATCTGTATGGCTGTAAAACCTAACTTACTATCTGGTCCTTTACAGAAAGTTTTGCTAACCTGATGTTAATCTGCATAAATAAATTATCTACAATGGCAGGTATCATTGTGGAGAAACCTCAACAAACAACCTTGAGGGAAAAGTTCTGACCATGAGATCCGAGCTGTATGGCACCAATCTAATATAAAGTTACAAGTACTATTACATATTCTGTAATGTATCTGGATGGTAATATATGTGGAGCTTTAACACATGCATAGGAATGATAAATACAAGGTCCACGGAGTGGTGACCACTAAGCCGGACAGGAAGACAGGGTCTAAAAGGGTCCTGCATATTTTAGCTAGTTCAGTCTGAAACATATATAGCAAAGCTTGGTAACACATACCACATCCTTCTTCTGTGTTTATTATCTCATATCTTAAAATCCATTCATTACAGTATCTGGTATATGAGGAAATCGGGAAGAACATTATAGAGCATTCCCGCTGGGAGCTGCGTAGGACACAGTAGAGTGCTGGTTGAACCCTACTAGAGAGCAAGGGTTTCGTTGATACAGATCTGTAAGGATTTGCTTTGTAGATTCCTTTATGGCATACTGTAGATGAACAGTCTTGTTAAATAAGAAGCACAGAGCCAATGCAGAGATGAAAGCCCAAGAGGTCAGAGCTAAAAACCTCACCCTTCACTGCTGCTGTTGTCCTCTTCAGCAAGAGACCTACTTCCTGTCTGTTTGTCTTTTTTATAGACTTTCTATTCTGCCTTCTCATTGGTTGTAAACTCAACCACATGACCTCCTCGTCACTGCCCATCTATACAGATCTCCAGGTCTTCTATGGTTGGTATTGAGATTAAAGGCATGTGTCTCCATGCTGGCTGTATCCTTGAACACACAGAGATCCACCTAGCTCTGCCTCCCAAGTGCTGGGATTAAAGGCGTACACCACCACTGCCCAGTTTCTGCTGTGGCTTGCTATTAGCTCTGACCCCCAGGCAACTTTATTTATTAACATACAAATAAAATCACATTTCCATACAATTAAAATATCACCATATTTCCCCTTTTCTATTTTAATAAAAAGAAAAAAGGAAAAAGGTTATAACTAGCATAAGAAAAACTATATACAAAAGTACAATAACTATATACCATATATACAAGTAATAAATACCTAAACAATGTCTAGTCCATTTGTATTTGACAAATTCAGAGAAAATAATTTCATTATCTATCTTATTTTGGTAAGTCCAAAATATACCTAATTCACTTTCTATCCTTACTAATCTTCAACTATAACTAACTAATCTTCAACTCCTTCAGAGACCCAAGAAGGAAATAATATTACCTATAAAAAATAAAAACAGGAAGTGCATGCAAGCAGCTTCCAAAAAAAAATGTGAGTTGACAGAAACAGCCAGCTGCCTGGACAGTCACCTGAGGTTTCTCTGCAGTGTTGGGGCATCATCTTCAGCCTATAGGCTTAGCGTATCTGACAGACTCATTTGTGAAGTAGGATGTACACAAGGTCAATAGTTAAACCTCACATTGGGTGAGAGCAGTCCATGTACCAGAAACACCTGAATTCCACTAGTGTCATGTCATGATTCAGGATTTTAAATTCTGGAAATTGTTGATGTTTTTTAATTCAGCTGTCCATTCTTCTTGGCTATGTGTGTGTGTGGCTTCATCTCAGCATCCCGTTCTTCTCCATATCCTTCTATTAAATGCCAGTCTACTATTGAGAGGCGTGAGTTTAGTTACTCTTCAAGAATAACTGTTTCAGCTGCTGTTCCATTGCACATCAGAAGCCATCGGCCTACTGCCTGTTCAGCTGCCTTCGAAGAAAAGGGCACTGTACTTTTTCTGGATTGTGAAGGCCACTTCAGGGATGGTGCCATATTGTCCTGGCCTCAGAAGACGCTTTTTGATAAAGCCATAACCACACTTGTTTTGGCAAGAATCGGTAGTCCTTTGTTTCTTGTCCTGTCTGTCCTGTTTGTCAGCAGTTGATTCGAGGATACTTTGTTGTCCAGTGGCTAACTTTTGCCACAATGAAAGTTAACTCCATATGCAGTTTCTTCAATGCCCATATTTTCTCTGAAGTAGATTGGTACTGCCAGGAGCCGACATGTCATAACAAAAAGAAAAATTTTCTAAGTTATTAAAACATTTTAAATGCCATATTCTGTAGATCTCTGAAGGGTTTGAAGATGACCTGTCTTTCTAAAATATATCTGCTCAATATTGAAAACATACCTAATATGACTACAAATTCTATTGTAATGTCTAACTACTAACTTTCATTTCTTTTTATCCTAATAGTTGGTAATAATAACATTCAAGGATCAGCAAATTGCATTACATTGTTAAATGAACGGTATAAGTACAATATCTTGAACAAGATTAGAATTATATGTATGGCATTTTCTAACAGCATACCCACCTGTGCTAGCTTTGAGTTAACACTCCCCCTGCCCCTCCTCCACCTACACTTAAGCTTTTCTGCCCCCATGTTCTCCCATTCACTTTAATATCATGTGTGTTCAATCACCCCGCCTTTGCCTCTCCTAGATGCCTCTGGTGACCACACACATGTGGTCATAATGCACATGTATGAAAATTCGAAGCTAAAACCCACATAGAGAAGGAACAAGCTTGTCATTCTGAACCCGAGTGTCTTCACTTAATATAATACATTCCAGTCCCATGCATTCTATAAATGTCTTAATTTTAGTTTTCTTTATTGTTTACTTTGATAGAAATGAATCCCAAAGTTAGTTTGCTGTTGTCTGTCCTTCTTGTAGCTTTCACATGTATACTACTTGGTGGGACCCATTTTCACAATCTCTCTCACAGAGCACAACCAAGTGTATGACTGGGAAAATCAGATCAGAGCGTTACACCTATCCTTAGGGGGCAGGGGGCCACAGGACAAATCATATATTAATTTTATATAAGGAAAGCAGGTTAAAGTAAACACGAAGATCAGCTTAAAGTAGAAATGAATGTGTAGTTTGTGTGTGTGTGTGTGTGTGTGTGTGTGTGTGTGTGTGTGTGTGTGTGTATTCATGCACATACATATAGAGGCCAGGTCTTCCTCTGTCACTCCTTACTTTCACTAAACTGGATTTTCATTGGTTCAACTAGGCTGGTTAACCTGTGAGCTTGCAGAATCTGCCTGTCTCAGCCTGCCAGTGCTGGGGTTATAGGCACAATTTGTAGCTGGAAAGTTTCTTTACGGGTTCCGCCAAGGCCCCGCAGTCCTGCAGCCCACTTATAAAATAATCACTCAGAAGCTTATATTATTTAAACTGTTTGGCCTAATGGCTCAGGCTTCTTGCTAGCTAGATGCTAGATTTTGAATTCACCCATTTCTATAAATCTATACCTTGCCACGTGGCTTGTGGCTTACCGGTATCTTACATGTTTCTTCTCATGGCAGCGGCTGGCAGCATCTCCTGACTCAGCCTTCCTGTTCGCAGAATTCTCCTCTTTCTTTGTCCCACCTATCCTTTTTGCCTGGCTACTGGCCAATCAGCACTTTATTTATTAACCAATCAGAGCAACACATTCAGAGCATACAGACCATTCCACAGCACTAAGTAGCCACGCCTACCTTTTTAGGAGGATGCTGGGGATTTGAACTCAAGTCCTCTTGCTTTTACACTGTTATCCACTGAACCATCTCCCTAGATCCTAGAGAAGATTTGTAGGAAGACATGAGACTCCATACAGGTGCTTTGGTAGCTGGGGTTGCTACTGTCTTCTGTTAGGATTTTCCCAAGTCTTTACTCAGTTGTCCAGCTGCCTCTGAAAGGACCTGGGTAGAGGTGTGGTCTGAGACACTGTTTACTTGTGTTGACTGGCAGCTGAGTAAATTTGACAAGATTGAAGAATGCTTCTTTCTCTCAATCCCAGCTCCAAATTCTATTCTAGCCAGCTTAACGATTCCTAGTAAAAAGTAGAAACTTAACACTTGGGCATTATTTTGAACCAACTCTCTCCTCCCTGCTCTAGTGTCAGGGCAAACATGGGTCATTTACCTTCAGAAGCACCAAACTACGTTTTTTCCCTCTTTAAGAGTGGGGTGATTTTGCATAAAAGAAAGGGCCCGGGAAACGCAAGGTGTACTCAGATGTTAAGAAGTGTTGAAGGATGCTGAGCTTCATAGTCTGAAAAAGAGCAAACCAGTGTCCAAGTGACAGTGGCCCACGGCTGTGTTTGCTCATGAGTGTCTGCCAGGCACTCAGCTCCTTCCTCAGTCAGGTCCTGGGTCTGATCTGGAGGGCCATTGGCTAGCCAACAGCCTTGTCAGCCTGGAGGAAGGTGTCACCTTTTCTGAGGTACCCCTGTGACGTCTTGAAGCTTTGTAGTGGTCTTGATGTGACCACCACACAGCCATGGTCGGGTATTGTTGTTCATTACAGTGCCACCTTTCCCTCACTACAATCACATAGACATTTCCTGTTTCTCTCAGGGCTCTCTTACCTTCAAGTCCAAATTACCACCAAATTGACAACGTGCTATCGATTGCACATTCATAGTTGTTTAGTGTCTACTTCTAAAATTTTTCATCAACTATGCTGGAATGTATACGGTAGATAAGGGGAGGTGGGTGTTTGGAGTCTGCAAATGTAGTTCTGTTCCCTACCATTTAGGTCAGATCGAAGAGCTTTATCAGTCTTTTTATTTTCATATTTCTATCCTGTAAAATGGCAACAAGTATCATAATGACTATTTCATTGACTGTAGTTGAATTAAAATGATATAGACAGTGAAAACCATGCTGCAAACTGTGAACTTGCAAATATAAGTTATTGGTCTGCCCCTAAGAAAGCCGTCAAATCCCAAAACCCAGTATTACTGATTTCCCTGAAACCATGGTTTCATAGAACACAAATAGGTGTGGAACTACTTCACATGGTATAGAATTCCATCCCATATATCCACCTGTAAGAAGAGCCTGCAGTAATTACTTTTTATACAGTGCATTATAATGTGTTTTACGGTGCAGATCATCTCTTTGATAGTCAAATTACTTTGTGAGGTAGGTATTACTATTGCCATTTCACAGATGTGAAAACTGAGCCACAGAGCAATAAAGTGGCTTGTCCAAGGCCACACAGCCAGTAATCAGGAGACTTGCAACTGAATTGGAGCCTCACCAACCATCCTAGGCTCTTTCAACCGTGCCACACTTGTCTTCAAAGTGCCTGCCCGTCTTCACTTTGCAGGAGAGGTGCTCCAGAACCAATGGGACTAATTGTCTCAAGGTGTAAGAAGCAAAGACTGCCTTCTCAACCAAATTTTCCATGTCTATTTCTGGAACAGCTTTGAACTCCCGCACCCTGCATCTGTCACGATGAGACTTACTTGAACTTTAAGTATATGTACTTTTGCATAAATAAGGAGAGCCTCCAGTAGCTCAGGAACTATCAAAAGAAAGCTAAGGGCTTACTCTCTGTGCCAGAATCATTATACATTATTAAACTGAAGAGCACCCATTCTGAGCAGCAGCTCTGTAAGAAAATATCATCTGCTTTATGACTCCTTAAAACTGCTGATTGCTGCTATGAAAACTTACCTTTTCAAAACAAGATGCTCGGTATATTCGAGTGCTGTAAACACACACAGTGGGGGCAGGAAGTGTTCTGGGGACAATGTGAAACTCGTTTGTTGATCAGATTTAAACTCAGGATTTAGTGCCTAAAGATTGCTGATCCTGTCTCTGTAATTCATAGAACAATCAATACGGGAGTGAATAATGCTAACATTTAGATCTGTCCTGGATTGCGAAGGCTTCTGTTTGTGATTTTAAAACAATACCTTGGCATCCGAACAAAACACCACTCATCAACTCCCTGGGGCTAGAGAGTTTTTAGTGGCTTGGTGCTTTGGGTCTGACTTCACACACACTGTGAGCTTTTATGGGTCTGTATTACAAGTGAGGCTGTTCCTTGTGCAGATTACGAGGTACAAGACAGCGCTGTCAATTCCCGAATTTTGGTGGGTTTTTTTTTTTTGTTTGTTTGTTTTTTCTCTTCCATTCCAGCAGAGAGCAAAGGCAGTAGAGAAGACTCCTCCAACAAAGCAAGGAGGAACTTGCTAAGACAAAGGACTGGTGGACTACTGGTGCATGTCTAAGTCACAGACCGAAGAAAAGAACTGAAGATCATTCCTCACATACCAAGAGAGATGTCTCGCCCTGCACACAAAAAGCCAGAGTATCACAAAATAGTAAGACCTTTTTTTTTTTTTCAAAGAACCTTGCTTCTACTTCCCAGTCAATGTTTCCTTGAGGGATGTTTTATGTATTTTGGGAAATGATGCTAAAAGTAGAAGATTTCAGTGAGGCAAAGACGGTGTTTAGTGTTTAGTGAATGACCCTTCTGGGAATAGTTACAAGTACCTTTTAATAGTGTAGCAGAATAATCAATTCTTTATACAGGTTTTTAGGATCTTCTTTTCTGATGGATGACTTGAATACAGGTATCAAATATTCCTTTTGCCTCTAAGATAAAATATGGAAACATCAATCAATTCTTTGTATTGCATGCTATATTAAATAACAAATGAAATGTGTGATCAATTATGTGTAAAATTAAGTAGGAAAGGACCGTCAAAACACTAGGAATCAAAAGATTGTCATTAAAAATACATTCCCAGGCCAGCCTGGTCTCCAAAGCGAGTTCCAGGAAAGGCGCAAAGCTACACAGAGAAACCCTGTCTCGAAAAAACCAAAAAAAAAAAAAAAATACATTCCCTAGTCTTAAATGTGTTCATATTTGATGTGTGCTATTGTCTTTTTTACATCTTCCAAAGTTGCTTATTTCTAAAACTTTTTTTTTTTGGCACATTTAATTTGAAGCAATACTCCTTTAAAAAAAAAAACTCCTCATTATAGCTTTAGTAGTTCAGATATTACAGGGAGGAAAACTTACGGTTATGTTTAATGCTGTTTTAATTATTTCGAGGACGGGTGGGCGTTTAGTGTAATTAGATGATTTCGGACCTGTGCTCTCAAGGCTGCATTGACTAACTGGTGTGTACCACAGTTGGAAATGCCTACAAATAGTTCATCTGGCATTATGGAATCTTGAGCCATTTGCCTGTTGAGATATCAAATGACAAAAATGTATACTAGATAATTCATATTGTGCCTCTCACTACACAGACACACACACACACACACACACACCCAGTAAACCTTTTAATACTGGCGTACCACTGGGAAAAATTACTGGAGTTCTATTTTTCACATGAAAATGATTGATTTTATTATTTTTAAAAACCAAAAGGCAATTTCTGTTATTATTTCTTGGGATCTGTAGTATGGATTTGAGACCTACAAAGATATACTAGATATGCTATTCAGAGTATAACCTCTGGTCATGAAGCAACATGAAGAAGTGGACCTTTATGGACAGTGTACTTGAAACTCGGGTGGAAGTTAACATGTTTCAAGACATATTAGTATGTCTCATGGGAAAGAGAACCTGAGACTCCAGGGCAGGAATCACCTTGGCTTTAATTCAAAACAAGCACAATGCTCAGACTGTGAGAAACAGGAAGGACACACTTTCTTCTTTCTTCTCTGTACAAATTCTTACTTGTGTACAGTAGCAACAAACACATCCCTGTCCTCCTTTCTCTTCTGCTCCCTCTCTACCTTTCCCTCTCCCCTCTCCACCCTCTTTCCTCTCTCTCTTTCTCTCTCTCCCTCCATCCCTCTTCCCCTCCTCCCATAATCTTTTGTTTTTGTCTACAGCACTGGTACATAGCAATGCTTAGATTTCTGCTCTTGGGCATAAGCTTTATATATATACACAGGTATTTGTTGTGTTCTATGTTGAGCCTCTTGGCAAGTTTATATCACAAGAACAGGAATAAAAGTGAATATTTGTGACCCTCAATGTTAAGTTAACATTATTTTTGTTCAAATCTCTTGCTTATATCCCTTATTTCCTGGAAAAAGTATTAACATCTTATTTTCCTAGACCTGAGGTGTATGTATTATTATAATACCAATTAACATGCAATATAAATTAATTTATAATGTCTATTCCACATATACATATTTTGTTTCTAGTTTTCACATAAATAGGTCAAGATGTACCAGCTAATATTTAGATTCTTTTAAAATGTATCAATAATAAATATTTTCACTTGACAAAGAGGCATGTTTGTCATGATATAAACCCACATGTCTCATTCAGATGTCCCCCAGGGGGGAACACTGAGGCATTGGGCTAATTTTGGAATTATTTGCATCAAAATTCATGGTGTTTTATAGATGCTATTGGGTTGAATAAATAATTTTATTGTTTTTTAAAAGACATTCATATCCATCTTTTAAATATAAACCCATACATTATCAGGCCTCTGGTCCCCTGCGTATGAAGTTAAGACACTTGATGGTAGAGGTAAGGATGACCCTCCTTGCCTGAAATCCACATTGACTGCTCATGAAATTCTAGTAGTCTGAGTGAAACACGCTCATTTTCAATAGTGGTCCCACTTCCTCCTCCTCTTCCGTTTGTCTCTGCTCCCACCACACATGTGCCTCAGTGACTGACTCTGTGTTAGAGTCGGAGGGGGCCTTCGGGTCCCAGGTGGCTGGGCATGTTTCCACATCCTCTGGGTCCTCCCTTGGCTCTGAAGGGTGGACAGTGTGGAAGGCGTTCTCAACAGGCCCCCCTCCCTTTCAGAGACAGCACTTCTCGGCGGGTACAAGACCGGCTTTCAGAAATAGGTTGACCAAGCTTAGCTTTCTGCTTCTTTTATTTTCATCTTCTCTGGACTCACTGAAGCATAACTGGACCTCAGTTTTCATTTTTGCTCGTAATTCACTCTAAAAAGTGGAACATAATTTGGAGTTCTATTTTTTTTTTTAAAAAAAAAAAAGGTACTAATGTTTATATTTGGGTCCTCTAAAAATCTCCTCTTTTCTCTAAACAAAAGCAAAAGCAGTTCCCACCAGCTTGCTGCTGTGGTTGGGATCATCCTGAAGCCCTCTTTGGTAGATCTGGGATTCAGATGAGGGCTACCCGGACTCACAATGAGTCTCACCAGTTATCCCTTCCAACTGAAACAGGCAGTGTAAAGCACAAGGCATTCCAGAATAATAATAATTGCACCAGAAATGAGTCGTTTACAAAAAATCTTCCTGCATGAAAATACACATCAAGGTATGATAGACCAAATGTGTCGGGAGACGTTCTCATGTGAGAAAACAGACTTCTCAGTTCTTCTCCCAGCCTAGCTGTGTGTGCGAATAAATTTAAGTGGTGACTGGAGAGTGCAAATTGTTGTAGTCATGGGAGAGATGAAGAAATGGTCTCTGGGTGTGATTCCTACCCATAGATTAAAATAAATAACACAGCAATATACTGTCATAGCTGCCTGTAACAAAACAGTGTGCCTTTCCCCCTACAGAACAAAGACCTTTTTGTACTCACTTATGGAGCTCTGGTTGCCCAGCTATGCAAGGATTATGAAAAAGATGAAGATGTGAACAAATACTTAGATAAAATGTAAGTAGATGTCTCTTTGCTGTAGAATATCTATTGCATGTTAATATCACCTGCGTTTTCCAGCTTCTAATGGCTTGCTCCACCTCCTCAGCTCCTCCTTGGCTTCGAGGAACCACATCTAAAAGTGGGACATACATTCTTACAACTCAGCCTTTAAACAATAGGAAGGAATGCCTCCCTGTTTCTATAAAATAGGAATTTTTCAGATTGGAAACGATATCTGCATTAGTCACATATGAGCAGCCGACGTGACGAAACCAATGTGTTCTCTTAGGAAGATGATGGATTATTCAATTGGATTTTCAATTTTCACAATTCCTTACAATGAAAATGTTTGCTTACATAAGCGTGGGCCACCTATTGGGGCCTATGCAGCAAACAAGCAGACAGAAAGCTAACAGTGGGAGTTAGATTGAAAGGGGGTGTCTTTTCCTTATGTAGCTTTCATGGCTTGAGGGTTTTAGAAAGGATTTCTAATATAAAACCCAATCTCTCCTTTTTAAGTAAAGCCCGCTTTCCTGTTTTATTTCATTAGTGAAGATTCCTCCAGTTTGTATTCAACCTTCTAGTTTCCCCCAAATAATTATATGATCACCAAATTATTGTAATATTGCCACTATTTGTAACTTTTTCTTTCTTAGTGTTTGGTGAGCATGTATTTATTACGCATAAGAACGGGTTTTATTATGACACTTTCATACATGTTCACAGTGCATTGTGGTCATATTCAGTCTCTTTATCCTCTCTTGCCCCCTCTCACCCCCACTAATCCCCTTCCTCTCTCACCTAGCCCTACTTCTTCTTCCATGTCTTTATTATACCCGGTGAGTTTCACTGGGGCTGTTTACAGGGGAATGGGCACCTTATCAGTGGCTATTCCACTGGACAAAAATGTCCCTCCCTCCTCCACCGCCTGCATAAAAACAGAAGGAAGGGACCCCAGGAGCCCCTCCCCCTTCCATAACAGACTGCTGATTGGCCCACTGTTCTACAACCTGTGTGTGGGTAGTCACAACTGCTGTGAGTGCAAATGTCAGCTCATGCCCGGATGTCAGCATTCCATGCCTCTCCCCAGCTCCCACATTCTTTCTGCACCTTCATCTTCAATGTCCTCTAAGCCTTGAAAGGACTGATAGTGAGGCCCCAATTTTGGCAGGACATTCATTAGTTAATTATTTATTTTCAGTATTTTGAGTATTAAATGAGTCACTACTGACAACTTAAAAAAAAAAAGCCTCCTTACCAAAACTGGGAGCAGCAGCATTATACTCGTTATACAGGTATAAACGCGGTTATTTATAAAGCAGTTTGATATGTTCACCATGCCCACTTGGCAAAGCAACCACAGTAGCTTTTCTACTAGGGTCTAGGACCTCTCCAGCCACAGGCTTTTGACTGGGTTTACAGTCTTAAACATGACTTCCTTCCCATGGAGAGGTCATCAGATCCAGTCTGAAAGTGGTTATCACATAACAGACTTGCCATTATCGAACCAGTGTGTTCACCTTGCCTGGCTGGTCAGTATTGTTGTACCCAGGACCCACAGCTGAGTAAGACTGCTAGTGACAATTCTCCCAGCAGCCTGCATAACACCTGGTACTATAACGGTACCAGTAGGAAGGAAGCTTCTAGCCCAGTTTTGGCTTGATTTATCTATGTCTTGCAACTAAGATGCGTGGTGTTTTCACCAATAATTCCTGACTAGGATATCTTAGCTTTGATGGAAAACCTACAGCAATTACTTGTATTGTTTTAGGACGTCAGGGATCTCTATGACCCACAGTTCATAGAGAGGGAGCCCAAACTTGGCTATTTTCGTTTCATAACCTATGGCTTCTGGGAACTGCTGGTGGTCTAATAAAGAGCGGAACAACCAGTAGCTAGGCAGGAGAAAGGATGGGCAGGGCTGGCAGGCAGAGATAATATATAGAGGGAGAAATCTGGGAGGAGCAGGAAGAAAGAACAAGAGAACAAGGAGATGAGGACTCTAGGGGCCAGCCAGCCATGGAGTAAGTGTGAAAGTAAGATATACAGAAGTAAGAAAAACAAAAGCCTAGAGGCAGAAGGTAGATGGGATAATTTAAGAAAAGCTGGCAAGAAACAAGCCAAGCTAAGGCCAGTCATTCATAAGTAAGAATAAGCCTTCGTGTGTGATTTATTTGGGAGCTGGGTGGCAGGCCCCCCAAGAGAGCCAAAGAGCAAAGAGCCAAAAGAGTAAAGAAAAAAAAAAAAACCAACACGCTGGTGCCCAGCGTGGGGCTAGAGTAAAAGAAAATCTAACAACACGTATGTGCTGGGGATTGAGCTCCAGCCTTCATGCTTACACACAACAGACATTTTATTGGCTGAGCCATCACCCCAGCCAGTCCATAACTTCATTATTTGACTGGCTTATCAAGTACCAGATTTCCTTGTAGCTTTTTCAGGCACCATGAGTTTTTTGGTCCACCTCTGTCACCCATTCTCTCCCCAACTGACCTTCCCACCTAAACTGTTCTAGCGCTAGAGTTTGTTTTTTTTTTTAACCTGTTAATGATGGACTCTGAAAGAGCTATAGCCGAGCAATTACTGGGAAATACAGGAGGATTATAAGATTTATTCAGGCAGGGCAAAGGGGAAATTGAGCCTAGGTTTTGAAGAGTATTAAAAAGGGTCCATATGTTTTTTTCAAAAAAATACATAGTAAGTCAATACCAAGGAAAGCTTGGGGGGGGGATTAAATTCTTATTTTCTTCCATTCCCGTGTATTTATACTCTTCTTTGGGGGAAGTTCTTTCAGTTTAATACACATAGTTCTGTTGCATTTCTTGATAGTTGTATTTGCAAAGACACAAACTTCCAGACAGCACCTGCAGCCTCGACTCTTTCCTCCACAGCTGAACTGATACTGTTGGTTATGCTTAGGACACACACATCTGATGTAGCATTTCCAGGAACTACTCCAATTTATTTGACGTATGTTGATAATTTCGTATTATTTTGTCGAATGGCTGTAGAGGACAGAGAAATTCCCCTTGTATGATTAAAAAAGTACACTTGGTGAACCGACCTTAACAGGTGTGAGTGTACTAGTGGGCAAAGAATAGAGTTTGAGATGCTGTACCAAGCAAGGCCTTGCTTAAGAAAAAATGTTTCACATTTGCTTGTCTTGAATATCTTCTGAGAGCATTTCACATTTTAGATTTCACATATAAATATGTACTTGTAGAAACACATCCTTTGGTGGAAGCCAAACATATGCATACAAATACATACATACTATGTATGTGCAGTATGCACACTGCTCATTACATTCTTTTCATCCCTGTCCCCCATGGCTGAGCCTATATAGACATAAAGATAAATAACAAATATTGGACTGTTTTAAGGCCCCCACTCAACTGTCTTGTGGAGAAAACTCTTACCTCTTTGGCATAGCCTTGAATGACTGAGCTCTCTCTCTCCCACACAGATGCCCTGCTCTTAATAAATAGAATATCTCAGTAGATCTGGTGAATTATTAAAGACTCTGACCTCAAACCCATTTTCCCATAACTGCCAAGCTACCTGAGATCTTCCCACTTGCGTTTCAAGGCACAAATATTGCCTTGGAAAACTCCAGTGCTGATTTTCATGGGTTTTCTGTTGCTCTGCTCAAGTGGTTTCACTTGTCTCTTTATATGGCTGTGAAAGTAAAGGCCATTTTGTTTTGGCTGGTGGTTAGGGAAAAGAATATTCCTTTTTGCTTCTAGTTTAAGGTCTTATTTCTGTAACTGGCTTAGAAGTTCTTTTTAAGACAGAGACTCTGGCATCTCTTGGCGTCCTTCTTAGAAATGTAAGTTTCTCAGGCTATCTTGTTCAAGGAGGCTGCTGGGCCACCTCAACCACTTACTCAGTTATGACAACTCCATAAAGGGCTTTCTCAATAGTACGTCAGTTACCGCTACAGGTAGTTGATTGGGAGGAGTTGGTGAGTGAGCTACGTGCCCCTCCCTGTACCCATCATTCCAGTTTCTATGGAGTGAAAAATGGGTCTTCTGAAGTTGCTTGCCCACCTCTACACACACACACACACACACACACACACACACACACACACACACACACACAAGCACACACACAGAGGTGGGAAGGAGGGGGGATGGAAAGAGAAGGAAGTAAACCATAAGAAACTTAAACGCTGAAGCTTTCACTGACAATACAAGAATCTTTCTCTGCTCTCTTCCCCTCTTCCTTACACAGCCATTCTTGTACAGGCTGCTCCTCCGACATGTACGCTAAGAGAGACCTGAGTATCCAGGTGCCACACCAAAGCAGAAAAGTTAGCAAGCAACTTTCCCCATTTCACAATAGTTAATAGTTAACAATGAGAAACATTAGGCTGCAGGCAACCACCCTTCTCTGAATTTACAGTCAAGTTTGGGCCAGTCTCAACTCCAGGCAGATTCCTCTCCTTGCAGAGACTAATTCATATTTCCTAGATATGCTGGCCTCTGCTCCTGCGGTCTGTGGAACAGACACAAACCCATTACCTAAGACAATTTGACCTGTTACATTGGGCTTAGTTTGTTATCTACTATGCAAATCATACTTTCCTTCATCCACAGGGGTTACGGAATTGGAACACGGCTGGTGGAAGATTTTTTGGCTCGATCCTGTGTGAGAAGATGCCATAGTTATTCAGAAATCATAGACATAATTGCCCAGGTAAATGCATTTCTGGCTCTGTCAATGAGGGTACATAGCTACAGTCCATGTAATACTACCATTTGGGAGGTTGAGGCAAGAGGATTGTGAGTTTCAGGTCTGTCTGGGCTAAATAGTAAGTTCCAGGCCAGCCTAAACTAAGTTTTTGAGATTCTGTCTCAAAAATAAGACAAACAACAACACAACTTGAGTTCTTTCTGAGTTTGGTAGTTTTCAGTTTTGACTAGACAGGTTCCATCTACATATGTTTTTAGGGGATTATGATTGAAAAGCTTTGTCTTCTTCTTTTTTTTTTTTTCAAGACAGGGTTTCTCTGTGTAGCCTTGGCTGTCCTGGAACTCATTCTGTAGACCAGGCTGGCCTCGAACTCTGACTTCTGAGTGCTGGGATTGAAGGCTTGTGCCACCACCACCAGCTTAAACTTTTTATTTTCATACATACTATTATGAACTGAAGACAAACTTCCAAACTGACTTCATGGTGTGTGTGTGTGTGTGTGTGTGTGTGTGTGTGTGTGTGTGTGTGTGTGTGTGAGTCACTGCGGTAGTGTTTTACAGGGGACTGGGAAGATGGCTTAGCTGGCAATGTATCTATTAGACAGGCATGAGGGCCCAAGTTCAGATCCCCAGCAGGGTTACAGTTGGAAAGTCTTGAATGACCTCAGAGTGCCAGTTAAAAGCAGTCCTTTGTAGAAATCTGCAGAAAGAAGTCTCCATTGGGAATGACATCTCTGGCAGGTTTTGAAGGCTGGTCATTTTGGAGGCTGGAAGCAGCTGCAGAAAATAGTCTTTATGCAGCCAAAATGTCATCTTGGAAGCTGTGACAGGAACAATTCTCTCAGTCTGCAGCCACAGGTCAAGTACCGGAGGACAGAGTCATGGGAGCCTGAGCAGACCTCTTGTGCCTCTTAGGAATAGTGAAGGAAGAGACAAGCCAGACAACAAGAGGTCAGATCCTAAAGTTTCAGGTCTCTTCCTCTGAAGAGAGCAGGCCAGGCCTCCAGCCCAGCAGCTGGGCTCTGAAGTTTTCCTCTCTGCCTCCTCCTACTGGTCTGAGGTGGTTCAGGTGCTGAAGCCCAGAGGACCTGAATTTCTAGGGGACAAGCTAGGCCTTCTCTGATAGTGTGAACGTGGGTATGGAGAAAGGGTGGAAAAAAATGAGACCAAGCCAAGAAGAGCTTTCAAAACTAGTGGTGGGAGGGGGGTTCTAAACCACCTAAGAGCTTCCAGAGGTTCACAAGTCTGCAGGCCTTTGTGTCTGCAGAAGTAGGGACTAAGGTACTTTTTATAATGTTTTGCCGGTTCCTAAGGGTTTTTTCTCTTGTTTGTGTTTCTTTTGCTTCCTTCCCAAAACATACACACTTGGCAAATGCTTCATGAAGGTAAATAGAGCGGAATGGGTAACCTTACAGCAGACATGCCCCCAAACCAGTACCAAATGGGGAAGGGACCAGTGTTTCCCAGCCCCCGAGATTATTGCCCAAGAGAAAAAGTAAGGCTTCCTGTGCTTGACGTACCATGCGATGCATGCGCTAGAGCCTTACACAATCCTGATGTGTGGAAGACGGCTTGGAATCAGCCAAGAGCAGTTTATCGTTCTTAGAATCTTTAGCCAGCGTCCTTTCATCTCAGACCGGCGGTTATCAGGCTAGTGGTGTTACGCTGTTAGGTAGTAAGTCGTTGAGGACACAAGAGGCGTGGGAGGCCTTGGTTTGCTGCCGAATCCAGTTCACACATCAGATCTACTAATTGGGTTTCCTCTTCTTTTCTTGAGCCCTGATGTTTACATGCAGGAGAGGAACGACTCTTCACATGAGTGACTGCCGCACAGCACTCTCTCTGGGATTCCAGTTGTAGGCACTGTCTTTGGTCCTTCCATCTAAGAGCATCCCTCTGAGAAGGCAGAATAGGGGTTGATGATTGCTATTTTTCAAATAAAAGTTCTAGAAAGAATATGATGGAAATGAGTAATCTACATAAAAAAACTTTCAAAACCACAATCCAAATGAAAGTTGTTTCCATATTATTATTATTATTATTATTATTATTATTATTATTATTAATTATTATTTTAATGGTTAATGAATCATGAACCTGAGATTGGAAGCTAAGTGTCCTCCAACTTCAGCACAGTCAATTCAACATACCATTAAACAGGTTAAAAAGAACAGAAAAGGAAAGAAATCCCTTTCCCTGTGTATTGGCAGAATACAAGCAAGATCCTGCAGCCGTGTGGTGTGTGTGTATTTGTATGTGGGAGCACATGCATGTGCATGGAGTCCAGAGGTCAATCTCAGATGTCATTATTCAGGCACTACCTCCCTCGAATTCTCAGATAGGGTCTCTCATGAGCATGGAGTTCCCCCGGTCAGCAAGGTGGCCTGGCCAGGGAGCTCCAGGGATATACCGATCTCTCCCTCTGCAGCATCTGGGGTTATAACATGCTAGCCCATCTGCCTTTCTCACATGCTGCCACACTTGGAGATCCAACTCAGTTCCTTATGCTTTTATGGCAGGCACTGGGTCAGCTGAGCTGTCTTCCCAGACCTTGAAAGCAGAATTTTAAATAACTTTTTAATGGACGTTTTCAATAACTTTTCATTAAACCCATTATGTGTGTGTGTGGGGGGGGGTTGCTATAAAATACTCATCACTTTAATGTGAACGGAATACTGTAATTATTAGGTTAACATATATGGCCCTGTTTATTGTAGTCCTGGTAGTAGCTTTCCCAGTCCTTTTGATTAATGTCACTGTATTCCAATAATGATGATTTTGGCATTGCTTTGGGTGTGACTTACTTCCCTTGGCCTTTACCTGAATTCATCTCATTGTCTTAAATGTGCACATAAAATTAAATATAAAATATGCCTGGGGAAATCAAGCTTATTTAACAATCCAGATTATTAAGACAGAACATTGACTGATAATTTGCAAAGTCATTTAATATGGGGAATAAAATCTCTCATAAAGACATGTTAGTAGAACAGTGGACATCTTGATTTATTCCTCTGGATCTGTTCATATGATCTACATATTTTTACTTAAATAATGTAAAGTACTCATGTTTAAAAGGACATGATTAACAGATAATTTTTAAAAGTCAGCTAAGAGCAATACCCAGTGGTGAGTGGAGGTTTGTGTAGCCTGTTCTCGATAACCAGAGGTTATTTTCTGTTATACACTGAAATACTAGAGCTCATCTGATCTGTGCTCAATACTTGGGGGATACCGGGGGACACTGGGGGACACTGGGGGACACTGGCTATTGGTCTAAGTGAGCTCCTGTCTGAACAATGCAGTAGCACAGGGGGCCCTTCCATTCTCTCTGGGTGTTGTTCTTAGCTCTGTGAACCTAGGGTGATGATCCCACCTAGTCATCTAAATTGGAAAAACAAAAGGAAACAAGACTTCTCTAGTAGGAAAAAAAATCCACCTAAAACCTTTGAACTAGGTATAATGATGTAAACTGTAATTCCAGCATTTGGGAGGTTGAGGCAGGAGGATTACGAGTTCAAGACCAACCTAAGCCACACAGAAATTGAAGCCAGCTTGGGCTACAGAATGAGATCCTCCCTCAAGACAAAACAAAACAGAAAGAAATAACTTTTCCTAATAAAAATTATCCTCCAAGGAAGCCCTAACAAATAATTTATGGAAGTTATTCTTGAAGGTAGCTATGCTGACGAAAGTCTCACATGGAATGGTCTTGTTACTGTGCTCTTGTCTGGGGAATGTTGTCTGTGTGCTGTTGACTACAGGAAGATTACAAAGCCTAAACCCAAAGTAACAATTCCAGAATGAACTATGGTTCATGTTTAGGGGCCCAAGCCAGAACTTGGTACTTGGTAAAACTAAATATTAGTTAGAAAATGAGGGGGAAAGGCGATGAAAAGGAAGAAGGGGAGGAAAGAGGGAGAAGAAATGAAAGCAAGCTTTTGTTTCAGGCCTTTGGGAAAAGAGTTTTTCTCTAACAGGGAGGGGCATGGGAATGGTCCTCAGACACCAGACAGTTAGGGGCTCCCTCAGCCTGTTTCATGAGGATCCATGTTGCAAACCTACCCGGTAGTGAAATTAAAGAAGGACTGTCTTAATGTACCAGATTAGAGAGGACTCTAGTGTGAAAAAGAAAGACGGGGGGGGGGGGTGAAAGGGAGGGAGGGAGGGAGAGAGAGAAGAAAAAGAAAGGAAGGAAGGAAAGAAGAGAGAAAGAAAGGAGGGAGGGAGGGAGGGATGAAGGAAGGAAGGAAGGAGGGAGGGAGGGGAGAGGGACAGAGAGAGGAACGGAGGGAGGGACTGAGGGACGGAGGGACGGAGGAGGACAGGAAGGACCAACAGGGGAAGAAGAAAAAGAAAGTAAACAAAAACAGAGAAAAAGATTAATATCTCAGTCAAAGAGAAAAAAGGTCCCCAGGTAATGTCCCCACTGTGGGAGTATATTCTGTCTTTAACAGAAATAAAGCGACTTCTACAGATAGTGGCCTCCAAGCTGCACCATATTCCACAGGCTGGACACAGAACTGCCGCGTTTAAAATTACAAACGAGTCAGATGTCTGCTTTCCATCGCTCTCTTCCCTAAACGCTTCAGGGTCTCATCAGTCAACCCGTCGTGTGTAAATTCCTGTCTCCATCTTCGGTTCTCAGTGGGGCTGCGTCTCCACTCCTGTACAAGTTCTTCTTAGCAATAAAAAGAACATTTTGCCCTTCTCGTAGACAGAGCGGCTGTCTCCTGGATACCTCTTCCTTCCCAGGCCTGGTTTCCACCTCTTAATCATTTTTACTTCTCAAAAAAAAAAAAAAAAAAAAAAAAAGCTCTTACCTATGGTGATGATGTCACCTGCTTCGGGAGCGTTTTGACACAGATGCAAGGTCAGGCTTCAGCTATGCGCACGCCCACTGATGCTCTCCTTATAATTAGCAGTTTTCATCCAAAGATCTGGCCTTTGGCAGCATTATCTCATTAACCCTGTAAACTCTCTTCAGAGGAAGCAGGTGGTTAAGGTGGCTGAGTCAGTTTCAGAGAACTAGGACAGATTCAGAGGACCTTTGATCATAGCTTACACCCCGAGAGCACGGCGGAATCAGGAACGGAGCGGTGGCTGGGTTTCGCTCAGGTGATCGCCCAGGCCGAGCACCGTGCAGAGCTCTCTGCTGAACATCCACATCCCTCCGCCCCGACAGAACCCGCGGTAGCTGTCCTGGTTTCAGAGAAAGGGAAAGGACACATTTCAAGCGCATTTGCGCGCGCGAGAAGTTTATGTCCAGACGGGAAAGTGATTTCTCTGAGGGAGTTAGGAGAAGGTTGGGTGAGAACAGATCTCCTGAAGTTGACATCCGCTCTGCACCGCTCTGCCTTCAGAAAGGAGGGCCGGGCCGCTTCAAGTGCAAACAGCATCCTCTTTCTCTTATTTCCCTCACTTTGTGCTTTCCAGAGGGAGGGTCATCATCCATGGCTAGGCCTCAGAGAGTTCTTTCCGTGCCTGCAAGAGCTCAAATTTTGCCATCTAGTGGCCTAAAGAAAAATCTCTCACGGGTGAGGAGGGTAACAACATATTTTATACTTTCTCTTCTTTTCTTCTTTTAAAGGAGATGATAGGCTAACTCTAAGTTTAATTTCCTGCTACACTAAAGTAGACCCAGTTTTAAAATGTGACTATCATCTACAAGTTTAATTTTTGTACTTGCATCCGAGTATAGCTACAAATATTAACCAAGATGCTTTTATAGCCATGTGTCCTGGTTGGCTTTTTTTTTTTTTTTTGGTCAAGTTAACACAAGCTAGAGCAGCAGTTCTCAACCTGTGGGTCCAACGACCCTTTCACAAGGGTTGCCTAAGGACATGGGAAAACACAGATATTTACATCAATTTGTAACAGTAGCGAAGTTATGCTTATGAAGTGGAAAACACAGATATTTATATTACAATTCATAACAGTAGCAAAATTACAGTTAGGAAATAGCAACGAAAATAATTTTATGGTTGGGGGGGTCACCACAGCATAAGCAAGTGTATTAAAGGGTCCCAGCCTTAGGGAGGTTGAGAACCACTGGTCTAGAGTTACCTGGGAAGAAGAAAATGTCGCTAAGATATTACTTGGAGGTCTGTGGGACATTTTCTTCTTAATGGCTGATGTGAAAGGGCCCAGTCCATGGCTGGCACTACTATCCCTGGGCAGCTGGTCCTGGAGTGAATTAGAAAAAGCACGCAGAGCAGCCATGAGGAGCAAGCCCGTATGATGGTGTGCTCCTCCGTGGTCCCTGATCGGTTCCTGCCTCCAGGTGCCCTCCCTGAGCTTCTAGGAGGGACTGTGATGTAGAAGTGTAACCCGATCTACCCTCCCCTCTCCAAGCTGCCTTTGGTTGTGTTGTTTTATAACACCATTGGAAACCCAATTAGGACACCGTGGCTGCCACATCTGTAGATTTAACAAGCCACAGATCAAAAATCTTGAAAAACAAATTGTGTCAGGGCTGGGGGTGTACCTTTCATCCCCTCATCATTACATTCCGAACAACACAAGGGTGACAGATATTTATGCTCCGCTCCATTGTTTTAAAAATCATCTGGAGATGATTTTTTAAGTAATCTAGGAGGATGTGCGTAGGTGCACATACTATTTGCTGTTTTGTAAAGTGATCTGAGTATCCACTTGGTTTCCATGGGAACCATGGAGCCAGTCTTCTGCAGATACCACAGGACAGCTGTCATTCCCAGTGGGTGTCAGTACTATAACATGGCATTGAGAAAACTTCAATAATAAATAGATTTTCTTCATGAAAGTTCAAAGAACTCTCATCTGTTGCTGATATATTCACAAGACCCTTGTAGAATTGTTATGAAAGAGCATGAATCATGAGCCAATGGATTGAGGGTGTAACTGAGATGCATATTATACTATCAAACACACATAAGAAGAGCCCCTCAGAATTTAATTTGTTTGGTTCATTCTACTGCTATTTTCTTTGTTTGTTTTGTTTTGCTTTTACAAATTAATTGCCCCTTTAAAACATAGATTTGAAAGTTTTTCTTGTTTTAATTGTTCTGAGACTGTAAATGAAAATGTGTAAGTTGCAAGAAAATGGTCAGAGCTGAATTCGGTTGTTGTCAAGCAACATTGGGGAATTAATCTGTTGCTTATGGATCACATATCTTCCAGTTTACTGTAAGGGAAAGTAGGAAATACAGTCATACTTGTCTCTGGTCTCATGACTAGAAACCCTTCCTTAGTGACACAATATATATTGGGTCAGCAAGCACATTTATGGTAAGATATTTTAATTACTCCAAGAAGCTAATTAGGAATTAACTTGATTTTCAAAATAACGATGGTGATGCAGACCAGGTTGACCAGGACTATCATCATATTTTAGAAAGTCCCTTAGTGCTGGGGATGCAGCTCCATCAGGACCCTTGCTCAGCATCTGTGAGGCTCCAGTTTGATTCACAGGGTAGCAGTCTGGGGGAGTAACTTAAGCACAGAGGCTCTGTGCATGTTAACCTAACCGTGTCCAGTAATGTAGAGATTAGAAGACGGGCCCCATCCTGCTCAGCCATAAGCTACTGTGTGATCTCCAAGTTACTCAGGCTGTTGGAGCCTGATTTCCTGTTTGTCAACTGAGACCTCTCTCTGCTGTTAGCCTGATGCCCGGATAGTTTTTCTTTGGCTGGACTCTGGATGCCGACTTCCGGTACATACCTGATTGTGGTAGGCGAGGCTTCCAAAGCCTCCCCCACAGCATCCACAATGTTTGGGGTTACTGACTATATTTCTAACTGCTTGGCCTTGCACAGGTTCTGCTCATCAAAATTCAGACAGCTTTTACTGTCGGGTCAGGGTCAATGTGATGATGGTTTCTCTGGGATGCCATAGAGAGAAATTTGAAAATGTCAGAAAGGAAAAAAAATGATCATTTCCTTCTATAGTGAGTGTAATTTGAAATTTAGCCTTAATTAAATAATATGAGCAATGACTATTGTTTGAAGAGTGGTATAAAATCAATGAAATAATTGAAAAGAGATGATCACAGGAAGTGAAGGAAGTAAGGATGCAAACGCCAGGGAGGAATCTTCATAGTGAATGTGGTAAACGTGTGCTCTGGGGAAGTGATTCTCAATCTTCCTAATTCTGTGATCCTTTCATACAGTTCCTCATGTTGTGGTGACCCCCCCCCCACCATAAAATTATTTTCGTTGCTACTTCATAACTGTAATTTGCTACTGTTATGAATTGTAATTTAAACATCTGTGATTTCTGACCCCTGTGAAAAGGCCAGTTGACCCCCACAGGTTGAGAAACTGTTGCCCTAGGGAAAAAAAGATTTGGGGGACACATTCCAGAGAGGAATCTGCATAACAGAAGAAGTTTATTTTTAAAAAGAAGTTGTCTAGAGTTGAATCTACATAAGAGGAGTGTAGTAAGTCACACTAGTCATATTTTTAAAAAATCCTTCTGAAGTCTCTTATTCCCACGCTGCTTTAGAATGGGGACAGCACCATGACCATAGATAGACTGCTGAGTCAATTGAAGTGTAAAAACTGGGGCTATACAGCCCAGCTGTAGAGCGTTGACTCGCATGTCTGAGGCCCTGGGTTTAATCTCTACTGCCAGCAATAAATAAACAATAGATCACCCAGAAGCTGTTATTTGCCGCTTTAACCGGAGCATTGAAGTCAGATGTTATAAGGCAGCTTGGGATGGAAGAGCCATGGATTGAAAGGCCTCAGCACTCCTTGTTGAAATGCTAGGAGACAGGACACAAATTTATCCAATGATTCCCTCAAGGAATGCTAACTATATATAAAAAAAAAGTTTAAACTGTCTACAGGGATTAGGTACCAAGGCAGGAACAACACATATCAAGGACCCTAGAGGTAGGAAAGAATGTACAGAGAAAAGACACAGTGTGAAGGAAGAAAGTCTGACATTCACAGTGGAAGGAAGGAAGGAAGACTCAGACCACAGACAGTAGAAAAGATTGCCGGGTGTCTAGGAAGAGACTCATGGTGGCTGCGGTGCATGACTTTTCTGGGAAGACATGAATAAACATAAGTCCATTCTAGGTATCGTCCAAATGCAGCTTTGTGAACCAAGGCGTTTGCCGGGCTTACGTACAGGGGCATGGGTAAGAGGTTTTCCATAGGAGCATGGGTGACTTACATCATGCAAGGGCCCACCCCAGCATGGGTGATGACTCACAAAGGCTGCATCCCTGGAGCTCCTGCAAGACTTGCAGGCAGCTACACCACTCAAGGATGCAGCATCCACACACAAGATAATACACACACACACACACACACACACACACACACACACACACACACACACACACAAAATCTCCTTGGGAAGGGAGCTCTTGAGCTTACTAAGTCAGAAGTTTCTTCCGAGTTTCATGAGCCTTGTGAGCCTCCTCCTTCCTCCTCCAGAAGGAAGTGTTTCAGACTCGTCAGGAGGAAACAGCTACTTAACAGTCAGGCAGGGAGCTAGGAGGCAAAGCTGCCCTAGAGGAAATCCTCCGTAAGAAGTAAGAGGTCTGAGGCTGACACGTTACAAAGGGTGGTATCCCATGCACTGCCAGTTACCCAAACAGGCGCGAACCGAGCCAGGATTAGCCAGAGCAGGTGCCTCTCCGGCTGTCCCTCTTGCGTCTTCTACTTGTAACGGAGGAATGCTTACACATTCTGGATGGAGCCTCACAGAGCTGGGGAGAGGAGCTTTGGTGGTCAGAGGGAGTTGAAAGCGCAGAAACCACGGGCCATTCTGATTATTAATATTTCTATAACCATCGCTATGGCACCTTTTACTTTTGTGGCCTTACGTTTGACCTCACCCCACCTGTTCACACTTTTTTTTTTTTTTCCAAGACAGGGTTTCTCTGTGTCATTTTGGTGCCTGTCCTGGAGCTCACTCTGTAGCCCAGGCTGGCCTCGAACTCACAGAGATCCGCCTGACTCTGCCTCTGGAGTGCCGGGATTAAAGGCGTGCGCCAATGCCGCCCAGCCACCTGTTCACACTTTGACTAGTTCATGCCTCTCTGAGCAACTTGAGCTAGGTAGTGGGAGGAGCAAAGGAAGCCACTCCCCCCCCCCCCTTTTCCAAGAGCTTGCCACTGAAACTGAGTACTGAGGAGTACTGGTTTCAATCAGTAAACTTTTCTTCAGAAATGAAGAATTTTTATTAAACATTGTGAAATTTGTCAAATCTAGCCGCTGCCTCCGGTATCTATAAATTTCTCAACTCTAATAACCAATTGTATGCACTCATGCTTACTTACCAGGCCAAGGTCACCTGATATGGCTGCGAGGAAGGAAACCAGGCCAGGATGGAGGGGGCCACAGCACAATTGAGGCTGTGACAATGTGAGAGCAATTTTATTGAGAGCAATCAGGCTTTTTATACCTTTGTCAGAAACAGAATATAATGGCAATTGCCAGGATCAATACAGCTGTAGTTGCCAGGAGACAGTGAAGTTTGCAAGCTATACAGGGTCCACAAGATTAATGTGTAAGACAAATTGTCCTGTCAAGCTTCCTTGTTTCCTTAACTTCTAAGGGGGCACCCAGAATAACACAAAGCAGCCTGTGGTGATTTGAAAGAAAATGGATCACTCCCAAAGGGCTCTATTAGGGGGTGTGGCCTCGTTGGAGGAAGTGTGTCACTGTGGAAATGGACTTTGAGGTCTCATATATGCTCAAGCCACACTCAGTCTCCCAGACCCGTTTCTGTTGCCTGTGAGTCAAGAGGTAAGAACTCTCAGCTCCTTCTATAGCTTCTTGTCTGCCTGCGTGCTGCCTTGCTTTCTGCCATGACTATAATGAACTAAACAGTGAAATGTTTTCCTTTATCAAAGTTGCCATGATCATGGTGTCTCTTCATAGCAACAGAAACCTTAACTAAGACACAGTCTGACCGCTTCGCTGTCTGAGGGAGTGCATCAGTCTCTCAGGAACTGGAAGGCACATTGTACCTCAGGAACCATAGACTCTAACCTGAAAAACCTATGGTGCATGCCTCTCAAGGGAGCTAGGCCAATCCAACTCCATGGTTTCCTGCAACCAATTATCTCTCTAAATTCCTCTCATGACTATTAATTCCAATATCCATTTTATTATTGTTAGGGGTGGTATTACATGGTAGAATGGCCAAGAACCCCAGGGTATGACTGACCAAATCATTTGTACTGTCCTCCCTGTAAGACCAAGGACGTGACTTGCAAGACACAGTGGCAGATAGTATCTGTAGCAGGTGAGTGTGAGCTCTGGGCTTAGTCTTAGTGATTGTGTGAGCGCATCATAGATTTTTAAGTCAGGTTCACCTTCTGAACCATCTGTCGGTTTCATGGTGGCCAAAGGGTGAGATGGAGCTTGTAGGACAGGAGTTACAGTGTTGAGATAAGCTGGCAAAGAGCCACCTTAGAGAGGAGAGGGAGCAAACCCCTTGGTTATGAAAAGCAAGCAACGTGAATATACATTTTGGTCTAAGGTCTGAGAAATAGTTACTTTTGCTTTTGATCTTCCAAAATTTTTCTGTTGACTGGTTTCTTTTCTGTGTATTTCAGTTCCCCATCTTACTACAGCGAAAAATGTCTTGGCAAGCATAGAAAGAGCTGGTGCAGTGGTCAGGCTAATGGTCCCAGCTCCTCAGCAGGCTGATGTGGGGAGGATGCTCTGAGCCAGGGAGGCTGGGCTGGGCATCATCATGGGAGGGAGTCTGCTCAAAGAAAATAGCTTCCCGAGCTAGTGTTATGGTGCAGGTGAGCTTTGTTTAATCTGGCACGTTATTGGGTCGTCCATTGAAATCTTTCATTTGTAGGCAATTTCATTTCTCTATTATGTGAGTAAGCTTTTTAAAGGGAGGAAAGTGTCCACATTGCTAGTGTTCAGCCTGCTGCACCACACATTATAGACTTCATTAAGTGTTATTAATGTGAACTCGGGAAAAAAATTGAAAACACACACCCCTATGCAGGGTATCTTTTTTTCTTTTTTGTTCAGACACGGAAAGAAAGAGAGAGACGCGGTCCACATTCATCTGCAGTGGAAGATGACCACCCTTTTCTGTTCTGCCCTAATTCCTACCACATGCAAGAGAACCCTCTGAGCCAGGCAGTGTTTGCTACATTGCAAACCCCTTGCTCCAGACACACCTGCTAGTTCCCAGTGACGAACCACAGTAACAAGATTTAAACTGCAGCGGAGTCCAGGAGTATCTGAGTCTCGTTAAATAATAGACGGTGAATTCATCTTGATAATGTCCTCGAACTGTTTATTTTTTACCACTGCCATCCATATGACTGTGGAAAATTACCGAAGAGAGAGATTCATTCCTCTTCTCTGAGGTCAGCCGCAATTGCAAAATGTAAACATTAAGTAGGTAATTAAGTAATTACTAATTATATTTCATATTATTCTGGAAAACATTTGATATGTATCCTAAAACCTATCATGGAGCCAAAAGGCAATAGATAGACTCCCCCAGTTGCCAGCACTGGGGTTTGTCAGGTCATAGGGTTTGCTGAAACATACTCTGGGATGTAAGATCCAGGCCCCCAAGAACAGAATTGGGAAAGTGCTCAATCAGTTTTGTCAGGCTGTTGTGACTGCCTGCTTCAGTCCCTTTCTGTTTCGGTGACTCATCTGTTAGCTGCTTGTCTCTTCTTGCAGGTAGCTGCTAATGTTGTCCTTCCTTCCTTCCTTCCTCCTTCCTTCCTCCCTTCCTTCCTTCCTTCCTTCTTCCTTCCCTCCTTCCTTCCTTCTTCCTTCCCTCCCTCCCTCCCTCCCTCTCTCTCTCTCTTTCTCTCTCCCCCTCCCTCCCTCCCTCTCTTCCTTCCTTCCTTCCTTCCTTCCTTCCTTCCTTCCATCCTTTCTCTCTCTCTCTCCCTCCTCTCTCTCTCCCCCCACCTTCCCTCTCTTCCTTTCTTCCTTCCTTCCTTCCTTCCTCCCTTCCTTCCTTCCTCCCTTCCTTCCTTCCTTTCTTCCTCTTTCTTTCTTTTCCCTATATTTCTGGTACTGCACAAAGAGTCTGGACAGATGTGGAGAATACAAGCAGTGTGCATGTGTGTGATGTAAGTGCCTAGAGGCCCATGTGGAGGTTAGAGGACAGCTTTGAAGAGTTGGTCCTCTCCTTCCACCGTGAGCTCCAGGTTCTGAATTCAGGCCACCAGGTTTGTGCAGCAAGAACCACTCTTTTCTCTGGGGACTGTTTGTCTTCTGCTCAGTCCATCACGCACTGTGACTTTCTCTGTGTATCACGTGTTTGGAGTTCTGAAAAGAACATCTCTAATCTGCTCGCTCAATCATGGGGCCCCTGGATAAAGTTTTATGCTAGGTCATTTCCACACCCCTAGAAAAACAACAGACAGACTGCCAGGCTCTCAAATGTCCACAGGAGTCCATTAAGGGTGACCACAACGGCAGGGTCATGAGGCAGAGCATGGCATCATGGGAATCCCTCAGAAATAGTTCTTGGGTATTAAAAACATTCTGGGATTTTCCAGATGGGGCAAAGTCATTGGTTCCACCTGCCTAGGAAATAGTGAACTATGATTCTCACTTACCTCCTCAGAACCCCCTGTCCACTTTATTCTTTTCAGGGGCTGCTGTTTGCTTTCCTTTATTCCAGAGGCTAGACTCTGCAGGAAACCTTAGTGTAGCAGGCTGCCCTGGCGCTTACCGTGAGGTATTGCAGCGGAGAGAGCTGCCTTCATTATGTGTTGTGCAGATAATAATCAAGTAAGTAAATCTTTAAAAAAAAATGCCTCCCCGAGGAAGCAGTCCAAGTGAAACCACATTGTTTGTTGAAAGTAAGTATTTTAGGCCATTAGCGGGAGTGGGATAGACATTTCTCAGAATAGTAAACTCAAAGGGATGCTTTGAGAGCAGAGAGGCGGGCAGCCTCCTGAGGAAGGGGACGCTGTGAAGCCGAGACAGATTGAGTTTACTTTTGAGTTTAGAAAGGAAGCAAGCATACTAACTTGCCCTGGTCCTCCAGTCCTATGGGGCTTTTCTTTGTTTCTTTCTCTTTTTTTTTTTTTCTCTTAAATGGTTTTCAGTCCAGTCTGTGGACATTCTGGGTTTTTTTTTTTTTTTTCAAATGATGATTGCCTGAGATGACCTGATTTTGTTTTTTTATGTGACTAGGAAAACTGCCCAGATAAAAAGAATTTGAACCAGATTGCTCAAGTCAGAGGCATCGGCATAGCTTGGGTTGTTTAATTTTGTCTTGTTTTGCTTTTTAAGTTAAAAAAAACCTTCTGTACTTTATGCTTCTGTATTTTACTTACTCTCCCCTTTAAAAAATTATATTTGGCTTCCTTTACTTTCTAAACAATGAGAATTTTTTTTTTAATTACTCACCCTGAAAGCTGCTGTATTTCACAATTACCGCTCCTTTACGGTACCCAGCGCTTGCGCTTTGTTGCCATCACTGCGCTATTCTTCAAGGGCGGTCTGTGTCGGACCTCTGGACGGTCTTTCTTTTATCAGGATAGAAATCTCTATTTCCATTTTACAGCTGCTTTCTTTGTACACACACACACACACACACACACACACACACACACACACACACACACCTTCTCTTGTGACTTATCCTAAGGGACAATGTAGGCAGAAGGCTGCCGAAGAGAACCTGGAACCTAGAAGCGAGGCACAGTGAAACCACCAAACTAGACCACTCCATGGGTAGAAAGGAAAGCTTTTGTGGAACACAAACTGCCAGAGAATGGAGAGAACAGCACCCTGCTGGAAAAGCCTGGTCGGTGTTTTGGGGACTGGTAGCTGCAGGCGGAGGGGTACAGTCCAGAAAACCCGGGGAGCTACCACGGGGGCTCTTCGAGTTAATCAGGAACTAGATGCCTTTGTCTAAGGTGGTTGACCACTGGGGACAGATAAGGAAAGTAATGGCCTTCCTGACAGACAGGAACCTGCCTCGTGAGGTTCCTGAGGAACGCTGAGTTTAGGTCTCTGTTTCGGTTCCGTGATAGCAGTCCTTCCGTTTGCCAGTCAGGGTCCTGTCTGGGTTGGTCTCCAGATGTCGTTTACGACACTGTCAGCAGCATGGCCATGTGAGCTGCTTTGGACCCAAGAGAACCTCTTTGTTTCGCTTCTTTTTGTTAAAAATCTCTCCCTGGTGTATAGAACTGATTTTTTGCTGATGATTTTTCCCATAACATGACCCATTCCTTCTGCTGTGATTTCATCAGAGCTGGGAGTACATCATTGTGGCCGTCAGCTTCTCCAGGTGATCATGCGACTCCTGTCTTTTAGAGGGGACATAACTACCTAGGGCAGATATGAACATAAGACGCAGCACGTTTCCGCACAGCTTGGACCTATCCATCCCGGGCACTCAATGGTCTATCCAGGACAACCTGCTAACGAAGAGAATGGGAGGAGGGTATGGAGGGTACCGTTTATTTCATAGAGTTCACCCCAGAGCTTAAATTATTTGGATGTCTTGCCACTATCTTATAGAAGAAAAACTTTGGAAATTATATGCTATTCCATGTGCTTCTCATGCAGCCAAAGATTGGAATAGAAAAGTGAGATACCGGAGTAATACCAAGAACTCTGAGTTTATATTTTTATGTTGTGAGCCTAGCCTTTAACGGCTGAGCCATCTCTCCAGCCCGAACTCTTGAGTTTAAAACCCCGGCACTCTTCACCATGCATGGAGCTGAGGACTTGGGTGGGGAGGCCAAGCAGAAGTTCATCTCTTAATACAAAGAGTCTGGACAGATGTGGAGAATGCAAGCTCACAGCAAGTTGGATGGGAACTGAAGGCGGGGGTCAGAGAGAGTTCTTCTCAGCACAGTGCAGGCGAAGCAGGACCGCGGGCCAAAGCATCATGGGTTGCCACGTTGTAACCCTGGGCTGGGTTCCCCACTTCCTCCAGTTCTTCAACTGGAAAAACTGGATGCTAATCAGATTAAGTTTAAGCTTAACATCGTCTTTGGCCTTTGCTATTTGGCAAAGCCTAACTCACAACCTAAATGAGCCGCTGGCCTTTCTTCTTTATTTCCTAACATATATTAAAATAAGTGGGAGCCCTTGGTAAATGGGAATTGAATTCCATAGAAGTCACGGCCCAGCATAACACAGCATTCCAGAGAAGGCTGGCATCAGAGTTAGCCAAATGTCGGGCCGTTTTCCTACTTAACATTTTTGGGAAGAGAAGAAAGGGAGTAGAAATAAACTAAAAGGAAAGAAAAATTCTTTGCGGTCATAAAATTTTCAATATTTAAAAAAAAATGATAGTATTAACAACCAAACTGACTCATAAAATATTTTAAGAATTTTCACTATTTAGGCTAGAAATGTGGTAGATAGGTTATTAAAAAGAAGAAACTTAAAAAAATAAATAGCCACTTAAATATTCCCCCCATTAAGTAGGAAGAAAAACCTGTTATACAATCTAACACACACTTGATCTGTTTTGCTCTACACCTCAGGGATGAGTAGAGGAGAAATGTGGGAAATTATTTCTTGTGGAGAGCATGTGTGTGCAGCCACTGAGGGCTATGGGGTTTGGAACTCATATTTGGGGGAACCCCAAAACCATATGAGCAGCTTTGTTAGAGTTCCAAGGTGAAGAAAAGGTGCCTTCAGGGAAATTATCCTTACACTATAATCAATATATTGAGAACAACGTTCTCCCTCTGGTCACGGGGAAGTATCTGCTAAGACTTGATTGTCAGTGAATTCTGAAAGTCCCCAAACAAACCCCCTGCTTCTTTTCACATTACTGACACAGGTCTGTCCTCCCCTTCTGTTTGTGACCCGGCCTTGCAGCAGTGAGTCAGGCTTCCTCCAGGCATCTTCTCTCCTTGGTTCTGTTGCTAAATGTTCAGCAGAGGAGGTTTGAAATGGTCCACGTCAGCCTCTGTAAGCTAGGCTGCCTCAGTTTGCATGGGGGCCTCTTAGTGTCCTTCATTGATTTAGTGTGCATATTGTGTGACTGTGTAGATGCACACGTGTGCATAGCCATGTGTGTTTGTGTATGTGTACACACCTGTGAGCACGTATGTGGAGGCCGGAGGACAACGTCAATGTCATTCCTTAAGAGTCATCAGCATTGGTTTTTTCAGAAAAGGTCTCTCATTGACCTGAAGCTTACCAAATAGGCTAGACTGTCTGGCCAGCAAGCCCCAGTGACCTCCCTGTCTCCACCTCCCCTGTTCTGAGAGACGTGGACCACTATTTCTGCCATTTTTATGTGGGGTCCAGGGCTCAAACTTAGGTCTTCATGCCTCAGCATTTTCTCAACTGAGCTATCTCTTTGGCGCCAGATTTTGTTTGTTTTTATAATGTTTATTCTTTCAATTAAACTCATAAAAAAAAAAGACAAAAAATCTCAGGGAAGCCAAATCTTCACCTCTAAGCCCTTAGGTTTTCTGGTTGTTTGTTTTGAGCCTGAGTTATAACTGACGTCATTACAAAATGCCCCTGAACTTATTTAATGGAAGTCTTACAATGCATGGGAGCCTTCATTAAGAAATGGAGAACAAAAGGATTGAACACGTACATACTAATTAGAAAAGAACAGTATGTTGCCAAAGAGCAAGTCAATTAGGCCAGGAAGCTGGGAGACAGTAGTTACATTAATGAAGTCTGTGGAGTTTTCTCAGTCTCCATCTTGTATTTGGGGATTCCATCTCCAGCTTTTAAAAGCAACATGAAAGGTCAAAGTGACATTCTGACCCTTTACTCAAAACACAACATGCCACAGGAACACATTTGGGAAATATGGCTTGGCCCCAAAACCTGTGAAAAAAATCCTGTAGGTTGGAAATAGTAACAGCTTTTTAGCATTTCAATGGTTTAGCTATTTATACTGGATGTCTTTATCAAGAAAAGAAAACTATGGAGCATATATTTTGGGAAACAAAACCCTGCATAGCTTTCTGTGCATAAAGAAGCAGAGATATTAGCCGGGCGGTAGTGGCGCACGCCTTTAATCCCAGCACTCGGGAGGCAGAGCCAGGCAGATCTCTGTGAGTTCGAGGCCAGCCTGGGCTACCAAGTGAATCCCAGGAAAGGTGCAAAGCTACACAGAGAAACCCTGTCTCGAAAAACCAAAAAAAAAAAATAAAATAAAATAAAAATAAAATAAAATAAAATAAAAGAAGCAGAGATACTGGGAAGACCAGCTGAATTTTGGGCCATCCCTGCTTGTCTGGATTTATAGTCATTCCAAAAGGAAAACTTGGTCCGGACTTGCCCTGACCATTCCAGGATCTCCAGGCAGCGGTTGTCAGTTACAGCTGCCCTGTAAACCCCCTTGCTCGATACAGAAAACCCAGTGCTCAAGGCTAACTTTTGAGCACTTAAGCAATGTTCTCTCAACAGGACAAAGACAATAGACTATTTTGAATGTTCCCTTGTGTTTCTGATGAGAATTCGTGTTTAGACCAACTGTGTCCCATGTCACTGTGGAGCAACTGCTGTAGCCGTGAGGTGGAACTCTCATTTCATGCCCTTTAAATACTTCACATAAAATAATAAAATCAGATACACTGAAGAAAAAAAAGAAAACATTCCACAGACATGACACAGGCTGAAAAGCTGGGTAGAAAGGAAGCACGTTCTCCCGTGGTCCTGGAGGCAGGCTGATCTCAGAGGAGAAGGAAGGACAAAAGTCATGTTTTCTATACATTTACCCCAAAGATGATGGAAATTGTTCAAACATAATTCAGAAATTTTTTTTAACTGCTTTGCTTCGCATGTAGGGTCAGTGACCTAAAAGTCGGCCAACTGTTTAAGGAATAAAACTTTTATTAAGCCTGATCACTGACCCTTATGTTTCCTTCCACCATGGAGATGCCAACGAAGCCCTTGGGAGAAATAACCTTGTCCTGTTTAAACTGTCAGTGCTTGTGTTATTGAAGACACACATTTCTTTATGCTGACATCTAGGACGCAAATGTTTTTGCAATGTGACCTGTTACCATGTTCCAGGACTTAGGTTATATACTCTACCAAGGATGATTACATTTTGAAGTTTTGTCCTTATAACCATTTATTAGCACCAGATTCTCATTTTTTTCCTCTTCTTTGAAATGATCCAGTGAATGTAATTAGGTGAATTAATTAATTTTCTCCACTTTAATCTGTTTTTGTTACAATTTTTATAACATCATAATTTGTAACTATTTCCTTCTGGTACTGATAGAGCTAAAGGTTTAGGAAATTATGAAAAAATGAACCGGTGAGACAGATAAAGGTAGGCATATAAAATTTAAAGTCTAGGGAGAACTCTAAACCTTTTATGAACTCCTCCCAATGTAAATTTTATCAGCTGTCATTTTTAACTAAGGTAACAAGAATAAACAAACCGAGATTATGACCTCATTAATACAGCAGAAGCAGAGCTGAACATAACTGTCCCAAATGTTCAGACACTGGATGCAGAGGGTCCAGTGCTCCCGATAGAGGCCAAGGCACTTGAAGAGAGACCTTTACTCCCAGGAACAGATCAGAAAGTCGCTCCCTGGGAACCCATGTGCTACTGCCCACAATTTAAGGTGGCAGATTGAGAGACAGACTAATTCAAGATCTCCACATTACAAAGGAGAAGACATGCTTTTAAAGGTCGCAACATGAGAAAGCAGGGTGTGTGTTACCAGTCAGACAAACATGGGTTCAAGTTCATTTCCTATACCTTAACAGTGGCCTAACCATGTTAACCTGTTTGAACTTTAATGTATTTTATAAAAAATGGAAATGCTAATACTCTTCCTCACAAGTATGCTTGAGGAATTTAGGTAAAACAAAAAAAACAACACTACAATATGAGCTAAGTTTGGATAGTTAATTTAATGCAATACCAACAGGAACAGAGCAGGAGTTTGGTTCTGAGTCCAAAGAATGCAGTTCTTGAGAATGATACAAAGCAAGAGTGTAAGGAGGGGACCCATCAAGTCAGTCTTCCTGACATTAAAGGAAACAGCTCTGCATAACGCAAGAATAAAATCTGTCCAGAAACCTTTACCTAGCTGAAAGCATATTTACAGACATCAGATGATAAATATCTCAGGTCACCTTTGAGAGTCTATGCAAATACCGTGCTACCAACAGGAATATATCAGGGGAAAGTCCTAATATCTCTGTCAAGGACATCCCCCAGGGATCATTAGGAACTCTTTCCTGAAGGTTCCATCACTTTCCAACAGCATGATAAGCTTATGTACAATTATGTACAGGGGTCTTCGGAAAACATTTCAGACCTAAATGCAAAGTAGAATCATCTAAATTTGAATTTGCCTGGTTGCTGTATTAACGACCTTGCCTTATTTGGCTACCATTTCCTATAAACCCAATTATTGTTGGGTTTCATTTTTAGTAAGCAATACTTCCCAAGTGGTACTGTGTGGTTAACGCTTATCCTGCATCCCGAGACACCAAATGTCGACTCGCTGTTTTTGAGGATGCTGATGTAGCTAAGTGGCTTCAAGTTGCACAGGGTTTGGCTCTCTTGTTTTCACCTAATAGTTTAGAATTTAATATTTATTGTCTACATCCATTATGTCATTCGGAGTTGTAAAGGCTTCTTTTTCTAGTTCTGAAAAGCAATAAAAAGATCAATAAAGGGGGCAAAAGATGGCCTAAAATAATAGCTTTCGCGTACTCAGATAACAACCCCTTTGAAGATAGAGTGGAAAGAGACACCATTGGCAATAGCGACTAAGAATACTGACAAATAAATGTTGCAAGAAACTTAACGTGAGATAAGCTTTCAAGCATTCCTAAAGCATCAAGAGTATCTGTGGACAAATGGAAAGGCCCCCAAGTTCTTGGACAGGTTGATACAACAAAGATTCTGAGTGAGTAGGTCTGGGGCAGAATCCAAAAATATAACTTCTGTCTAGTCTCCTTCCCCACAATGTCTGGCTCCATGCTTTCCACATCGAATTCTCAAAGTGTGGTCACTGAACCAATGACATCAGCATTGCCAGAGAACCTGCTAGAAATGCAGCTTGTCTTGCTTATCTCTAGACCTATGGACTCGGACACTTGGAAAAGGAACCCAGCAAGCTATATTTTACTAAGCCTTCCGGATGAATTCAGTGTGAGCTAAGTTTGAGAAAGGCCCCTCTAAGCTCAAATCTAACTTGCCCTGGAGTCACCTACACACTTAAGGCGCAGATTCGATTCTGCAGGTGTGGAGCCCGGCTCTAATGTCTAACAACCTCCCCCTGGAAGCCAATGCTGAGGATCTGAGACAATGCGTGGAGAAGCAAGATGAGGGCTAATCACCTGTCTCCAGATCACTCAAAACCAGCCTACCCTGTAACCGACCCCCCACACACACACTCTCACTTTTGACCCCGGTATTAATGACAAATAATAGTTTAATGTATGATTCCTCCCAATACTATGTTGACTTTAAATGGAGTTTAATCCATAGCACGATGTTCTTTTCAGACATAATTTAACCAAAAATAAATTTTAAAATGTATTTCCAGCTTTGGTGGAGATATTCTGGAGAGGCACTGATTCATGTTTATTAAATCATGACATATAGGTTATAGTGCTACTTGGAACTTAAGGAAGAAAATGTCAAGGGAAAAACAGGGGAGGATCTTTGGTTTTTTTGTTTTGTTTTGTTTTGTTTTGTTTTGTTTTGTTTTGTTTTGTTTTGTTTTTCGAGACAGGGTTTCTCTGTGTAGCTTTGTGCCTTTTCCTGGAACTCACTTGGTAGCCCAGGCTGGCCTCGAACTCACAGAGATCTGCCTGGCTTTGCCTCCCGAGTGCCGGGAATCATATCCTTGTGGTTTTTTTTTTTTTTAAGTTCACATTATGTATTATTTCAGGTTGCCCTCAAATTTAGCCACTTAACACAGTAAGTATTTACTTGAGCGCATGGTCTTCCTGGGTCAGCAGTCTGAACAGGTCACGGCCCCACAGGAGGTAGCTCAAGTGTGTAGGAATGTGTAGGAATGGCTTACACTGGCTTGGTGAGGGTCTTACATCGAGGACTTTGCAAAGCTTCCTGATTCTTTTTCATGTCATGGCTGCTATATTAAGACCAGGCTTTCCAAAAAGTCTCTTCGCTCACTGGCTTGCCTTGATCTACAGTAACTGGGACAGCTGGGCCCGTTAGGTTCCTTCTCTCTTGCCCTCACTTCCTCCAGATTCTCCTCTCCCTCTCTCCCTTTTCCTACACTTGTCTAACTTGGACTTTAGCAGATCACTGAACACTGAAAGAGACCAATGAACAAGCTGTCACACCTTGTATTCATCCAGCTTTCAGGGTCTATTGTATTTTTGTTGTTGTTGTTGTTGTTGTTTACTTGAGTCTGAGGAGGAACCTTAGTGTGAAGATTACGGAGTTCCATCTTTCATCTGGAGTTATTAATTCTACTTCATTTACCATGTGTGATGGTTAATTTTTGGATGTCAACCTGATTAGATTAATACTCATTTGGTACATCCTTATTTGGGAGTATGTCTCTGAGGGTGTTTCTGGGTAGCACCAGTATTTGAATCAGTGGGTTGGATATAAAAGTCCCCCCTCACCTAATGCAAGTGGGCACCATCCAATCTACTAATAGTTTGCAGAATACAAAGAAGACAGATGAGGGAATAGATTTGCATTTTCTCTCTAACTCTCCCATTAACTAGCTTCCTATCTCTCTTTCTTCCTCTTCATTATGCACCCCCATTCTTCCCACTCTTCCTGAAGAATTGGTACATCCACCTCCTGCCTTTCAATATCAGAACTCCAAGTTCTCTGTCCTTTGACCTCAAACTGAGTTATAACATCAGCTCCTCTAGTTCTCAGGCCTTTGGACCTGAACTGAACCATATTAACCCACTTCCCTAATTCTCTAGCTTAAAAATGGACTGCTGTGAGACAATCCGGCCTCCATAATTGTGTAAACTAATTGCCACAGCAAATCCCTTCTCATATATCTGTATATATGCATACAGATGCGATCGATTCTGTTTCACCGAAGAACCCTAAATAACACTCAGATAGTAGATTTTGTAAAAATAAGACCTAGATGGGCCAAAACTGACTCGGCGAGAACTATGTACCTCTAAGAAACAAAACAAAACTAGGTGTGTGGTACAGGTCTGCAACCCCAGAACTCAGAAGGGAGAGGCAAGATCAGAGGTTCAATGTCAGCTTTGGGTACTCAGTGACAAAGTGAGTTCAAGGCCAGTCTAGGCTAGAGGGCACAAACAAACAAACACAGTTATTATTTCTTCCTACCTATTCATTTAATGGTATCACATTGGCAACTTATAATTGCCCCAATGCACATTGTCAAATACTTCTAATTAGGGCTTTTACCCTACCTGGAGACACAAGGTCTGGTTATAAGTCACTGTTCGAAAACCAGATAGCATTGCAAATATCAAAAATTCATGCCCTTATCATTACCATGAATTCCCTGGAAACAATTATGTGGATAGTTTTCAAAATCCTAAGGTCTGGTTCCAAGAAAAAAAATATATCAGTATATGTGGAGTGGGCCCAACACTGAAATTTTCAAAGCCTCAGATTATTGCAAAGTACAAGCCACACTGAGACACACTGACAAACACAGATCTTTGGATCCAGCCTCAATGTTTTTCTTAATGAGTTTGGGATTATAAAAGAGGCAGATCCTAGTCTCACTCGCAATGAAACTAAATATCCCCTCGCTTGTACAGCAGAAGACAAAGAAGGAATGTTGGGGAAATTAAGAAATCTATGTTAGAGAATTCAGAAACACAAAAGTCTAAGTGGAATAATACTATGCTACAGTCTGCATCTGCAGTATCCTTCAAAGGCCCAGGAAAGGTTTGCGCTGCAGTTTTTCATGGTGTGGAGGTGGTGTTGGGAAGAGGTGGGGCGTGGTAGGACGACAAGGCGTGCCCTGAGTGGGAGTGGGTGGCACAACCCATTGCTCTTCTTTCTCTTGCTTCCTGAGCTAAGTGGCTTTGTTATGCCATGTGCTGCCTGGCCACATGCCTGAAGTGGGACAGGTCTGTCATATATGATAACTCCCAAAATTGTGAGCCAAGACAAACCTTATCCTTTTGAATGCTGACTTCTCTTAGGTGTTTGTTAATGACAGTTAACAGTTGAAATACCTGAAATGAACCCTGGGAGGAAAGGTATGAGTTTTGTGCCAGAGTAAACTGGTAAACGGCCGGATCGCTGAGTGTTGAACTTTTGTACCACATTTCAAGGGGATAGCTTCATCAGTTTCCTAACTAGATTTATACACACTTAGTGGTGTTTTAAATGTAGAAGAAGAAAATAATACATATATTTAAAAACATTGTTTGAAAACATATAATATTTGTAAAATATGTAATCTTGGGCATACTATATGAAATTCTTTAATTATTTCTCTATCAAGCTTACTTTGCAATTTTTGCTATACACTTTTTTCCATTTCCATTGGAAATTAATAAGCTGGATGCATCCTAAAACTACAAGGCTTGTTAATTGACTCTGAACAAAAAGCTAGGGATACGTGGGAGAAAAAGAACCTTACATATTTGCGACTAGTTTCTCATAGAATAATTAAATTAGACAAAAGGAAAATGGAGTATCTGTGAATTTTCTTACGTCGATCCTTTGCTTGCGGGGGCATCACATCCTTTCACAAGGTGTCCCATCCTTTCCCTGGTGTCACAGAGCGGCAGTGGTGGGAGAAGGCGGCAGCCCACGTTGGCTGCTGTGGCTGCAGGGAAATTAGAAGCTGGAAGAGGCAGAGAGCCTGGGCTTGGGATGTCTTCCATTCACATCATTTCTAAGTCTAAAGGAAAGCTTCACAGCAGACCTCGGGGAATCCTCTGACACCTCCAGATATCTAATCCCAGGTGTCCCTGTATCAACTTTCCCAGAAAGTCATACTGAGCCACTGGCTGCTCCTTGCTTGGGAACTTCTCCTCCTGTTACGGGGAAAAAGTCTTGTCTTACCTGGAAGAGCTCACAGCCTTATCTGAAGCCTTTGGAGCTAAGGCAGACGGCCCAGCATTTGCTAAGGGATTGGTAGGGCTGACACCTCACCTGTAACCCCATCTGCTTGCATCTGGCGTGCTCGTGGGTCTTTCCTGAACCCACTCCTTTTGGAAAGGCATTTATACAAGTTTGGGGTTCTTTCTAGGGAACCCCATCTACGATAACAAACTGCCCACACTTCTAAAGTTCGCTGCACAGACCATCTTGTCTCCCAATCTCTAGAGGCCTGCACCTTCTGGACACCAAGGAACAGGTACCAATTTGCTCTCCCTGTCTCCGCCCATCCCCTCCAAGGCTGTTGAGGGAACAGATAAGGTGTGTTGAACCTGTTCACCTTCTGCACAAAATACCACTCCGCAGGGGTCAGACCAGGAGTCAGGAAGAGGACCTGACTCATCTCAGGGTGACTAGAATAAGAGAGTCAGCTCTTCTACTCACTAAGCAAAAAGTCCAGGCTGCTGGCTTGCCGGTCTGGATTCCTTGAACGAGGCATCCATAATCCTGAATGTACTGAATCTAGAAAGGCTCTGAGGTAGAGGGTGGCGGACATGTGCCCCAGTGATTTCTCCTCACTCCTAAGCCTCCTGTAACTTTTGTAGAACTGCTGCCTCTCTACCTTCGACCCAACCCAAGAGAAGCATGGCTATTGGCTGGGTCCCATCTGCTTTCTAGCTCTCAATAGACACTCAGTGGTGGGCAAGCCCCTAGTCAAGGGGGGTTGAGGAGAGCCACTCATTTTCCATACTGGTTTATTTATCCCATCTGACACCTCTGCCTTGTCTCATCCATAATCTCCATATCCCACAACACAAACTCCTAATGCTGCTGCTCTGAAACTTGAAGGAGAGTGTTTTATCTACATTTCTGTATCAACAGTTCTGGCCTACAAGAGTAGCTGTTTTCCCTTATACTGATAAATTCTCCAACGTAAAGTGAGTGTCCTATAATTCAAATCATTTCTGATACTAATTGGAGTTAAACATGTGTCCCATGCAGGTTTATGGCCCATGTCCCAATAATTGTCCCTGTCTTTGGATGACATTTGGATGAGTGACTCTGGATGTCATCCACTAGCAGTAGACTCCCAAACTACTTACAACTTGTGCTGGGAGCAGCTACCAGTTAGAGGTGCTCCTGATTCTTTCTTTACGCTGGTTTATTCACTAGAGTAGCACATGACTCAGGAAAGCACTGTATGCATCACCTGTTTGGATGTTTCCATTACCTTTGGTATGTGTGTGTATGTGTGTATGTATGTGAGTGTGTATGAGTGTGTATGTGTATTGTTTATGTGTGAATGTGTGTGTGTGTGTGTGTGTGTGTGTGTGTGTGTGTGTGTGTATGAGTGGTGTGTGTGTGTATGAATGGTCTGTGGGTGTGGGTGGGTGTGTCCCATGATTGCCCAGCCAGTTTGGGAGCATAAACTTTGTAGATGACAACAGAATCGTGTTGTGATGTCAAAAGAGTTGGACATTCCTGCCAGAATCAGTTCAACGTTCAGCCCCTGTCTGTTCTCTGGAGGTCAGAAGATGAGGCTGAGAAGTTCAGCCTTTTAGTCACATGGTTGTTCCTGGCAGCCACTCCCCATCTTCAGCTGTTTAGGAGTCATTTCATTCATAAAAGGACACACAGTAAGAATCCCAGGGTTCTAGAAGCTTTGCACAAAGGGAAGACACGAAGGCCAAATATACTTTTCATATAAATCACAATCTTAAGATTTTCTGGAGGTCTTGGACCTATAGGATTCTCCCACAGTCTTTCCTCAACTTTTATGTTAATGAAGACCTAAGATGAAGCCTTTTTAAATCTGGAGATGCAGAGAGCTAGTGACGTAAGGTGTGAGTTAGTGACAAGTGTGGACACTGTGCCTCAAGCACTGATCTATTCAGAGATTTATGGGGATTTACACACAAACACAGACAGGCAGGCAGACAGACAGACAGACAGACACACACATACACACACACACACACACACACACACACACACACACACACACGACGAGTAAATGTTACATAGTGGAGAGTAACACACATTATTTCCATTAAGTATAAAATAACAACACAATTTTATGCTAGGCCTACTGAGGACAGCCTCCCAAGACCTGTATCAAGTCATTATGAATCTATTCTATAGTCTGTTTATATAACTCTGAAATCCATATGATAAAACCTAACCTCAAAGGTAATGTCATTAGGAGGTGGATCCTTCTGGGAGTCATTCGATGAAGGCAGAGCCTGCAGCACAGCTCGAGTCCCCTCAAAAAAAGATGTCTTACGGAAGCTCATTTGCCCTCCTCATCACATGACCCTTCTCACCACATGACTCACAGTGGGGTATCTGCAGTCAGCGACCTGAAGAAAATCCCTCACTGGGCCCTGCCTGTTCTGTTACCCTGACCTCAGAAGTTTCAGCCTCTCAAATTGCAAGAACTATTGCTTGCAAGGCACGCATTTGGTTAGGGTAGCCCAATGAAACTGAGACACACCCACAACATAGCAGGCACCATGCCCCAGACCCACAATTTTAGTAGGGATCCATGAAAGTGATTTTCCATCTTAAAACGTAAAAATGGAATTTTTATTGAGAAAAGTGTTTTAATATGCAATATTAATGGATTTGTCTTTATATCAGTGCAGTCTTGCATGTGGCTCTTATATGATTGTCTTTTAGAATGTAGAAGTGGGCTATGAAGGCATAAATGCCTTCAGCATATACCAGTCATGAGGCAGTCCTGCCCCAGAGGCAGACTTTCAGTATTTGGGGGAAATGTGGGAACCTCTGATTTTCAGACATTATATTCTTTCAGTTGGTGACTTTTGAGAATGCAGTTCTTCCAAGGAAAGGAATGTTACATGCTAGAATTCCTTTCATAAAGTGTTGGATATATTTGTGAAAGGGTTCCTGCGGGCCACTCCACAGATGCCACTGTGCACAGACCTCGCCTCCAATACCACAGCAGATGCTTGCAGAGAGTGGCAGACCACCTTGCCAGGGTCTGGGGGCACTGAGTCATAAAATCTTAGAGCTTAGAGTAACTGTTGGGTTTCCTGGGCCCAACGCTTCACCAACTCAGAGTGTCTTCGTTATCACTCAGCATCAGTGTGAGCACATCCAGACACTGCATTCGGATGCTTAAAACAGTTCCCCACTGCGTTATCCTCTTTTAAAGAAGCTCTGATGGTGAGAAAATCGGAGACATAGCTTGTCATGGAGACGGCAGGTGACTCTCGGAATGAGTCTACCACTGGTGATGGTGAGTGATTCACAGACTCTGGGCAGTGCCCACCATGATCATTGTTGTCTCCTCCTCTTGAGGGGTTTGTTCCAGACCATCATCTATGACCTTGTGGAGGGCGCTGTAGTGTTCACGGTCTTGGTAGAACGAATGTAGCTCGGACGCAGCCTCCCAGGCAGCGAAAGAGGGCATGGGAAAGGGATCTGGCCTCTTGTTTTCAAAAAAGCACTTCAGGTTCCTCTCACTCAGCTTGTTGGCACATTCCAGGAGTTTGTTCTCCAACTGTTCCTTCTCCCTTTGTGCGTACGTCTTCCAGAAACTCAGCTGCAGGTAGCTGACTTTAGATTTGCAGCGTGCATAGCAAGTGGTCAGCAGAGAGAAGAAGGATGCTGAGCAAATCAGGCACCATCCTAGAATCTTAGCAAGAAAGAAATATTGAGGACGCAGAAAAGCAAGATGGCGTCTCAGAGAGCTGGGTAATATTGGGAGAGTATGTGACGACATTAATACCACAGTCATTACGACCATCTCATTTGAAATTATTCATTTTAACTGTAAATGCCTTTGACAGTCCAAATAAAGATAAAGTTGACTCAATATCCATTCCCCTACTCAACATTGTTGCTAAGCAAAGCAATAACCGGAAGGCTGGCAAATGGGAAGAGTAACTATCCAATAACTTACTATTAAGGCACTTCCAATAGTATTAGCAGAAGAAAGAATTCTTTCTAATGGATCACGGGGGTCATTTGAATGAATGAGTGGTGTGTTAGCCAGGTGTCCAGGCACTCATCAATGCATTCACAGACTCCTGACCAGATTTTCCCCTGGGACTTTGTTTGTAGAGAGCCGCGGCCACTTTATAGATCAAAAAATTTATTGTTCACAGTAAAGACAAAAAAAACCACAATACAGTAATACACAGAAACTTTAAGAATTTAAAGCCTTTCTAAATGTTGAGAGAGGGAAAAAAAAGGGGAAGAGGATCATTTCAAACTCTGAGAATTATTTGTTCTTGATTTTCTAAAATTAGAGAAAGAAATTCTTTTCTAAATATGAGTGATCCTATTGGTGTTTTAACTTTAAAAGCAAAAGTCTACAGTTAACATGTCTTCTAAGTTTGTTGCTCCAATTTAACTTTCATAATTTGAGTTAATTTACTATTTGAGCAACTAATAGATTTCTTGAAAGCATCTCTTGATTTCAGTTCAAAGGACCCTTAGCAGATGGGCCCAATTGAAAAAAAAATAATAATCTGCAATTGGTCCACTCGGATTATAGCAGAGCCAAAATTAGCTTTAACTCAGTGGTTCCCAAACTCTGACTCAGATGTAGGGTTACTAGAAGGGTCTCAGCCTATATAAGTGCCATTTCTGAGTTGGCATTCCTCAGGCTGAACACCTTTCTCCTCACCATGGGTGTTCCCTGTACCCCAGGCTCTAATATTAAGGTCACCCATCTCAGAGGACATTTGGGGAACCCAGTGAAATGATGCTGGGTAAGAAGCTCATGGGTCCCCTCTGTTACCCACCTGTTGGCGGGCGTCTCTTTCTGTTCTGTGATAACCAAGTGAGGCCCAGTCACTACCCTGTGAGAATCCCCCTGCTCTCCTTCAGCCACCAGTGAGCTGGTGGCGGACTCCCTCAGTCCTTTCTTTCCTTCAGCATCCCCTTCTTTCCTGTGACCGGGCCTCCTGTGTAGAATCTATTCCCCCTCTTCCTGAGCTCATCCTGATGAGTTAGAAACTGTTTGATCAGCTTCAGATCCTCTGTTGCTTTCCCTCCAACCTCAGCATTGAACGTTTCTCACCCGACGGCTGAGTCTTGTCTTCCTCCCAGACCCACAGCACCTAGAATTCCAACTAGAATGCGATGATTGTGCCCAGCCTAGCCCCTAATTGTGTTCTATTTGCCTCTTTCCCCAAATCCTGCCAGTTTTCTCCTCACCTTGGAATACTTACTAATGTTCTAGAAGCTTTACGCCTCTTTATGTCCATTATCTCTAAATAACTTTTCACAGTAGGTGCCACCATCCCCCACTGTGAGAAAACTGGGGTTCGGAGTTCTAGATCACAGAGCTGGGGAGTGGCAGCATCAGGATTCAAAGCCAGCTGACTCCAAGGCTGAGCTCTTTCCACTACTCCATTCCTCCATCCTTAAGAACACAGAGTCACCCAGCTGGGTTTCTTGTTGCTCTGCCGCACCCACCCATGAATGAATGCACTTTTCCACCTCCGCCCACACGCCCAATTATTGTTTTCGACTGTGTGATGCCGGCTGCCATCTGAACATCATGGTCAGCACCTGCTGTTGCTACATCTTCTTTCATCCACATCTCTTGGGTATCCTCCTGTACGTCTCAAACCCAAGTCTGTCCTTACTCTGCTGGAAAGTCAACAGATCATTGGGGCCGATCTAAGTTATAACCAGATGTGCACATTTTTCTTTGAGTTTATATTTAACGAAGGGCTTCTACAGTGATGAGTGTTTGGAGTTGGCACTGGCTGAATGGAGCCTGGTGCCTGCGGGGGGTAGTCCATGTGTCATTCACACTATCATAACATTAGTAATTAATACCTTCCTTTAACAAAAGATGGAAGGCGCTCAGGAGCCTGACATGGTCCATCTAACCAATGCTTTGTGTATCAAACAAAGGAGTTTATTTAGGGACATTCTTTGGCTTGTTAGTTTATGGAGAATATGATTTTATCATTAACCATTTTAGACTGCAGGAGTCAGCTTTGCTTTGATGTGTTTGTTGTAAGGGCAAGTCCTTGCTAAAAAAGTAAAATTACAGCGCCCATGTGCCTTCATCCAGAAACTAACAGTATTCCTGAGAAATGATGACTCTGTTCATCTACTCCTACTGCATCTTTTGGTCTCAGAAATAGGAAATGAACTTCATCTCAAGGCCAGGCCAAGGCTATGCATCAAGACCTGTGTTCATATACCCGGCACCATGACAAGTTACTTACTTGTACTGATTAGTTGAAGCTGTAAATTACTTCTCACAAGTAAAACAATGCTCCAAATTCTGAGCTTCTAAAGTATCGTGAGAACTTCTTTAGCTGTATAGCACAGAGAGTGAAAAGTCATGATCTCTCTAGGGAATATGGTCACTCTTCACTGAAGGCCATTTAAAGACCGTTCCATCCCACTTCATTTGGGAAACTCTCGATCCCGACAGCATGTATGCACACAAGTAGCAGTGGCCACAGCAGTCCCTCAAGTAAGTTTCCCTGCTAATTGCACCACATGCTGCTCTGAAAAGTAGTAGCTGTGTTTCAGTGGATGAATAAGATGTGTCTGTGTTTTTTTGAGAAACCAGCTCGAAAATAAATAATCGATAGAAGGCAGTAATGCTTAATTACCGCTCAGGGTTAGCATTCAGTGTGTGGTTTTGTGTTCTGCATTATTTACAAAGTCAACCCAGAGAGATGGTTTAGAGCACTTAAGTATTTACATATGCATAACCCAGAGGGTATTTTCTTTTTGGAAATGGAGACTACCCGATCCAATCAGCAATTTTACTGAGCCACCCTGTCCCTAAAAAGCTTTTCCTGAGCATTGTCTTAATGCCACGTCGTGTTCCAGTTTCCACTTAGCATCAACATATTCTGGCAAGACTCAAGACTCTGGCCGGGCGGAAAAGAAGACAGAGAGAAATTTCCAAGCTCACTCTGGGAGCAAAAAGTCCCATTGGTCCTTACCTGAGACTGGGCTTGCAGAGACAGCTTCACCTCTTCGTTTTCCACGGGTGTCATGCTACTTTTGCCACAGGAGACTTTGTACAGGTCTTCCTGGCACTCTCGGGGCTTGCCCTTGCAAATCAGTTCCAGGAGCTTTTCGCTTCTGGTTCCGCTCATGGCACATTCATAAAACGTCCCATTCAGCAAAGCCACGGAGAGCCACATCACTGGTGCCACCAATGAACTCAGTGTGATGTGTCCCAGGACGTAGAAGAAGCGGCAGCGGTGTCTCCTAGGGAAGATTTTCTTGGGGTTTATACAGCAGCCAGTGAAGAGTCTCCATGCCTTGTTATTCAGGAAGAATCCAAGGATCAGTAACACCCAGGCAGGGGCAAAGAGGAAAACCAGCCCATAGGTTGTATTCTCAGTGCTGCAGGGGCACTTAAACGCCACGAGCGAGAAGAGACGCTCACTTCCCACGGTCAGCAGAGCCATGAAGCTGTAGCCAATAGCGGTTTTTTGGTTAAGAAAGAATTTTAAAATGCTTTGAAAAGCATCCATGTTGGAGACCCACGAAGAGGGGAAAAACGTTTGCCTGGGTTTTAACACAGCCAACTGGGGCTGGGGCTGAGGGTGGAGCTCTTTTGAAACAACAGTCCTCCTCTGTCTGCATCCAGCCAGATAAGGAAACAATGTCATTCCCCAGGAATGCTTATTTCCCAACAACGTTCAGATAATGCCTCCTACTGGTGAATGCTGACACTCGAGGGCTGTCAAAACAGTGAAGACCAAATGCAAAGCGCATAGGTTCCTTCTAATATTCTTTCAACGTGTTTTTTTTTTTTTTTTTAACTGCAAATAGAAAATTCTCACACAAATTAGAGTATAGAAATTTTCCAGTAGGAAGCTCAGCACTAGCAGAAATGGGTTTCAGCCATGGACTGGTAGTCAAATCCAGTCTTCAAACCCAGCATTTCATGATAAGTTTCTTCTCTGGTTCTAAGCCCTAAGATTTGGTAGACAGGAATCCCGCCTTCCTAAAAGGGCTCACATTAAAGACTTGAAACAGGGTTTAGGATTGGGATTATTGGAACTTATGAGGGAAGCCTAGTAACTGAGCTTTCAGAGAAAAAGAGGAGTCCTCATATGATTCATATCACGATCGTTTTGACACAAAGAAAATCCTTCTAAAGCAGATGTGGAGTCTGCATTAGGACGTCTTCAGGCCTCCCAACTGCCCACCAATGGGTAGATTTGGACCTTTCCTGATCCTCAGCACGGTGTTTCATGCTGAGACAGGTCTAAAGTGTCCTCCCCCTTCTTCACCCCACGTTGTCCACTTGGCAAATGCTAGTTCACTCAACGCTCATGTAGTCTAGGTCTACACATGGTGTCAAACGTAGATTCGAAACTCACTCAGTAGCCGGATTTGCAAGTGGCTACCAAATCTGCAGTGTGGTAGGCGCTTCAGAGCAGTCCTCCACGGGAGCCTACGAAATGAACCAATGAACAAATGAATGGACATTTTTGTACTTCAAATTATAACTAATTTAAGAAAATTGCTTCCATTTCTCTAACGCTGCGCTTAATTTTAAAATTAAGTTAATTAAGGCCTTTGAAGGACGGCAGCACACCAAGCTGACAAGTTTCCATTAATAAGCTTTGAAAGCTGGGCCTGGGTGTTTGGGGAAAAGAAATTGCCTTGGATTAGGAGCCAAGGACCTAAAAGGCCACAGTCTCCGCTGTCATTTCTACTTCTCTAAACACCAGATTACACATTTGTGAAACTTGGGCTTCGAAGGAAAGAGTGAGATAGCTGTTGGGGTTAAGGTGCTTTGCGGGAAGCCCGAGACTCTGAGTTCCGTCCTTAGATCCCGAATGGAGGGACAGGGGAACCAGCTCCTCATCGTCCCCTGACTCTCTGCCACGCACCCACACGCACACAAACAAACAAACAAAAAACTAAATGGAAACTAATGTTTCAAAACGAAGTGACTCCTAGGAGGCTTAAGATCTGCTTGAAAACCAAGACAGGAAGAAAGAAGAGGCGAGAGTGAGGGAGAATGGCTAGGGTTTCTCCCGTTTCTCTGTGGCTAAGGTTTCTCTCGTTTCTCTGTGGCGAAGGTTTCTCCCGTTTCTCTGTGGCGAAGGTTTCTCCCGTTTCTCTGTGGCGGGGTTCTTGGAGTCCAACACCACAGCAGACACTTTGGACAATTGCATTAACACACATTTACATAGTCCCCACTGCTACCCCTTGCTCCCGCTTGAAGACTTGACATCTACAGTATGATAATTCCGTGTGTCCATAAACACGTTCTTGGGTCTCATCTCCCCAAAGCAGCCTCTTCTCAAATCAGTGCCTTCCTATTGTGGAGCAGATGCCCCGGACCCCTTGAAACTCTGCATCTTATGGTCTGCCGTGATCAGTGTGGTATATACCATGAGGCTGTGTGGATGATTAGTAATCTTTTTGTTTCTTGCCATCCTAAAGCCTAAGTGTTTTCTTCAAGGATTTTTGGAAATAATATTTTTTACAAACCATATTGTTCCACGAAGCCTAGCACTTGATGATATTCTATAAGAATAAAAAAATAATTTAAGAGTCTCTCATGGCATAAGTCAAAGAAAAGTGTGAGCACAAACATCCTGGCTGCAGACTCAGCTTGGCAAGCTTGACGATGTGCTGAGATGCCTGGGACTGAGTCGTCTGAATAGACTTCCGTTTGAGACTAAATGCTGTCATTTTCTCGCTCTTTGTCAGGTTGCCTTCAAGATGTACTTGGGAATCACGCCAAGTGTGGCCTGTCACAATTCAAGCAGAAATGAATTCTCCCTGATTCTGGACAAGAATCCTCTGGCAGAGTTTGTGGAGGAGCTCCCTGCGGGACGATCTGCGCTGTGCTACTGCAACCTACTCTGTGGGGTCATCAGAGGAGCCCTGGAGATGGTAAAGCATGTGTTTCACCTTGTCATGCCTGTTAGCCATCCGGTGCTGTCCGCAAAGGGTAACAACCTCGAAGCAAGGCACAGTCTCTAACGATGGGAAGTCCGGGACCCAGCAGACCTGTTATTGCAAGCCTGTCATCTTGGCTCCTTGGGGGGTAAGGTAGGAAGATCAGGATCATAAGTTCCAGGCCAAGTTTGTGCTATATAAAGTGAATTCAGCATCATCCTGGGCAATTCAGTACGGTCCCACATTAAGTTTTAAAAATAAAATGGAAGACTGAGGATTTGTGCCCAAGAGAAAGAAAACAAATCTGGGAGGTGTCTTGGCATGTGCCATTAAAGCCTCACAACCTGATTTCAGTCCTGAGAACCCACATCATGTAAGGATAGAGCTGACTCCTGCAAGTTGTAACTTTCGTCCATACTCTATGGTACATGGGCATGTGGGTGCACACACACAGACTAGATTGCTTTTCAAAAAAAAATTTACTCCAGGAGTACTTTAGGTAGCTGTGTTTGATAATGATCTTCCACAGCTTAATTTACATGCAGCCTCAGCTGTAGCCTCTGCAGACTTGCTGATCCTAGACAAACCACTCACAAGTTCACACAGTCTCAGTGCCTTGCAGGCCACTGTGTGGAAGCTTCATAAAGCTCCTTGCCGCATAGACCTCTTAGTAGATCTAATCACAGCGTGGCAGTCTGAGCTGCCAATCCTGGTGCTATGTGGGAGGGGAATAGCCGAGGGCATGTGTTACAGGAAGTACAGGTCAAGGCAGGTCATTTTTGAGGTTGACTTCCACACCTAAGTTACTCGTTGGTTTAACTGATACAGTTATTAACATCTGTAAGGTGTCAGTGACTGAGCCTACAAAGATGGGCAAGATAGAGTTGCTGCCCACAGAGAATCTCCTGTCTAGTTCAAGAAGTCCTGTGCAAAGAAACGTGATAAAGGGGTAGAGGGGGACCTGGAGTAAGAAAGAATCCACACAGTCTTGACAGAAGCTCTGAACTGGCTTTTTGAAGAAACAATGGGAGTTACATAAAGAAGGCCTTTGTAAAGAGGGCAGGGAAAAAATAATATTTTAGGTAGAAGGATCAGAATGTTCAAAGGCCCTTCAAAATGAAAGAACCAGAAATGCAAATTAGTTCAGAAGGACTGACATGAAGACTATAGCCAATAGAGTAACAATAACATAACCAATAGAATAAACTAAGAGGGTTGCAATGGACAAGGGGGGGAGCTCAGTTTTGAACCTGCTGATGTTAAGATGTTTAACAAATACACAGTGAAGATTTCAAAAAGAAATTGTTTGTTTTTCATTCATTTATTGATAGACAAGGTCTCATTATATAGCAGAGGTTGGCCTCGAACTCATGATCCTCCTGCCTCAGCCTCAGAGTTCTGGGATTATAGGTGTTTGCCACCATGCCTTGCCCAAGTTGTTTATATGTGCCTGCCAGAATATGACTGAAGAACTGTCAGAACTGACAGAAATACCTGAGGAGAGTCTGTATAGCAGGAAGAAAAGGGAGCATGATTAGAACTCCAGGAAACAACACAAAAATATGGTGTTAAACAGAGTACCTAAAGACTACAAAGGAAAACAACTTGAGTACTCGAAAGTAAGAAACTGATAGAGAGCGATGGGGTCACAGAAAACAGGAAGCAGAGTCCTTCAAGAAGACTAACAAGACCAACTCAACACAGTTAACTCCACTTACCAAGGCTTTGGAGATGGTCTTGGTAGAGACTGTGATGAAGAAAAGACGAGGGAGAAGAGAATCTGTCAGACTGGTGAGGCTACAGCAGCTGACGAAGAGGCAACAGTCAACAGCCAACAGTCTTGTTTTTCTAGAATCTTCTCTATTTGGATGGTGAGGCCAGCTCTTAACCATTCTAAACCCGTGTCGTTGACCTCCTCGATAAAGATCCATGCATATAATTTTACTTGTGGAAATTAAGGAAGGGAGAAATTAGCCGATACCCCCAAAGTGTAAAACAATGGAGATGATTGCATGCATCTTCCTTGCGGATCCTTCATGATGTAGTACCGATTGTGTTAGATTTGATCTGTGTCAGTAAGCATTATATCAAGGAAAGGGAAGAGAGAAAATGTAGGAGGTTACACTGAAAGGGGTAACCACATAACTAAAATAAAAACAGGATAAAGAAGTCTCCAGCTTTCATGGGTAATTTTTGACCGTATGTGCTGACCATGAGTGTCATAAGTCATGTGGTCTCACATATCCAAAGAGCTTTAGCATAGTCTGTGTGTTTCTTTAATGGATTTTCTGTTATATTTTCTAAGACATAAAAAACTATAGGGAAGAAAATACAGAGATTAATTATAGGCCCTGTATTTCAAAGCACAGTCTACTCTCTTTCATTGGATGGTGGGTGCAGTAGTTTGAATGTAACTGGTCCTCATAAGTCTATAGGGAGTGGCCCTATTAGGAGGCATGACTTTATTGGAGTAGGTGTGGCCTTATTGGAGGAAGTGTGTCACTGTGGGGGCAGGCTTTGAGGTCTCTTTTGTTCAAGCTTTGTTCAGTGTGACACACAGTCTACTTCCTGTTGCCTGTAAGATGTAGGACCCTCAGCTACTTCTCCAGCACCATGTCTGCCTGCATGCCACCATGTCCCACCATGATGATAATGGACTGAACCTCTGAACTGTAAGCCACCACCCCAATTAAATGTTTTCTTTTATAAGAGTTGCCATGGTCATGGTGTCTCTTCACAGCAACAGAAACCCTAACTAAGGCAGAAGTTGATACTAGGGACTGGAGTACTGCTGTGATAAACCAGACCATGGTCTTTGTTTGGAGGAATTTGGACTTTGATACTTTAGGTTAAGAAAACAGTGGAATGCTTTGCTGCTTAATGGGTCATACTAGTAGGGGCATGGAAGACCGTGGTGCTGAGTGTGATTTGATGAACTGTGAGGGCCTTACTGAAGAGGTTACAGAGGAGAAGAATATTCATATGTGGTCTAGAGATCATTCTTGTGATGTTTCGGTGAAAAATGTGTGGCTGCTTTTTGCCCTTGTCCAAAGAGTCTGCCTGAGGCTTAAGTGAAGAGTTTTGAATTAATTCCATTGGCAGAGGAAGTCACAAAACAGCCTGGTATAGACTCTGTCCTGTGGTTATTAGCGTTAACTCTGACGAAGACCTATAATTAAAAGGAGCAAGCTGAGCAAGGAAAATGCAGAATGGACAGATTGGGAAAAGAGGCACCAGGAAGTGGGACAGAGCTAAATCCTGTGTTCAAGGAGATAAATGGAACAAGAAATGGAATAAGGAGAGTAGTGACCTTAGGGCAAGATCTCACCCAGCTAAGTTTCCAACTTGTGAAAAGGAATTCAAGAAAAGCTTAGAGCCAGATGCTGTGTGCACGCCTTTAATCCCAGCTCTCCAGAAGCAGAGGCTGGCAGATCTCTGAGTTTGAGGTCAAGCCTGGTCTCCAGAGCAAGTTTCAGGACAGCCAAGCTTAGGCGGTGAAAGACAGAAAGCTGGTGAAGATGTAATTGAATGAGGGGACCATCTTTCAGCCCCAGCAAGCAGCAGAACTTGGCAGCTTTGGCCACATGGTTCTGGAGTTAAGGAGAACAGAAAGGAACTATGGAATTTGCCCCTGAGACCAAAGAAAGCCGCTGAGGCCAGGCACGTGTCAGGGGTGTCCCTGAATGAAGGCCAGCCATTGTGTGAGGCTGTGAAGTTGAAGCCTAGATTGCCTTGGAGAACCCAAGATTTTGAAGATGGTAGAGCTGGGGGATACCTGCTGTGGAAAGCTTGCTCACAGGGAGTGGAACCAACTCAAGAGAAAGAAGTGTGTTATAGTCAACAGAGCTGAAAGGAGTTGGAGATCTGAAGAGTGTTTTGCCATCAGACATGCAGATGCAGAGTTTGGAGTTTGCCCGGATGGTTTTTGGTCTTGTTTTGGTCCAGTATTTCCTCACTATGCTCTCTTCCCTATGTTTTGGAATGGTAAGGTATATCCTGTGCCATTATATGTTGGAAGTATGTGATCTATTTTATTATTATTCTTATTTTTATTTTGACATTATAGGGAATTACAGTAAAGAGACTGCATGAATCTCAGAAGAGACTTTGAACTTTGGGCTTTTAAATACTGTTGAGACTGTGATAGACTATGGGGATTTTTGAAGTTGGACTAACTGCATTTTGCTTTATGATATTATTACAAGCTTATGGGAGCTAGGGACTAGAATGTGTTAGTTTGAATGTAATTGGCCCCTATAAGCCTATAGGGAGTGGCACCATTAGGAGACATGGCTTTGTTGGAGTAGGTTTGGCCTTGTTGGAGGAAGTGTGTCACTGTGGGGTGGGCTTTGAGGTCTCCTTTGCTCAAGCTTTGTTCAGCGTGACACACAGTTTACTTCTTGTTCCCTGCAAGATGTAGGACTCTGAGCTACTTCTCCAGCACCATGTCTGCCTGCACGCCACCATGTCCCACCATGATGATAATGGACTGAACCTCTGAACTGCCACCCCAATTAGGTGTTTTCCTTTATAAGAATTGCCATGGTCATGGTATCTCTTCACAGCAATAGAAACTCTAACTAAAACAGTAGGTATCACAAGGCAAAGGCTTTGCGTTCTCTATGAGCCAGACAATCTGACATTTGGAGGCCTGTGGTTTAGAAAATCCAAGCTCATTGCCTAGAAGTTCTTCATCTGGGAGGGGTGAGTCAGGTAAGGTTCAATAAATATTAATTAATTGCCTGCTAGGCCCAGGAGTTTTTCACTTACTGCTCTTCTTCTACCAGCTACCCTCACTTATTTATCTTCTTTATCCCAATGACTAAAAATAACTCTGACCAGAGACTCTATTGAAAACAGGTCAACGATACCATGCTGCTCTCACATGAACACATTTTAATGAATAGAGAAGTAAACCCTGGAGCTTTCTCCATTGTCTGGGAAATGGGAAATGCTTTCAAGCTGAAAAGAAAGCCTGGCCATCTAATATTCATGTCTGTAATTCAATATCTAATTTTATATTTATAATGTATTTAGTCGGTATTTTTCAAAGCTCTCAAAGCCATAGGCAATTGCTAAATGTTGTTAGAATAAGCGATTATATTGTTTCGCTAACGACAGAATGCTTTATGGCAAGTCAGCTTGAGAGGAATCCTATAAGGAACCATTTCTCCTCTGAAGTTCCACTTGGCCAAGCACCCAGAGTGAGATTTTTCTGTGAGTCAAGAATTTGAATTCTTCCTGAGATGAGTAGACAAGTCTGGGCCACTCCTGGACCACTCATCCTTCCTCCAGCCGTCTGCCACACCACACTGATGACATGTGGCCAAGATATCTCTAGAGAACACAGTCCAAGGGTCTTTATTCTCAAAACAGATGTTTCTTATCAAAAAAGAAAGATGGGGAAAAATAGATTGTGAAAAAACATTTTTTTTAATGACCTAAGCCTGTTTTTTTTTTCTTTTCTTTTTTTCTCTCCTAGGTTCATTTGGCTGCTGAAGTTACATTCTTGCAAGACAGACTAAAAGGCGACAGTGTGACAGAAATTGGAATAACATTTCTAAAAAAGCTGGACGAGAAAAAATATAGACGGAAAAAGTGAAGACTGGCAACCACAGTGCCATGGGTGGCTAGCTGAACAGCGAGTATTAACCAAGCACACAGCCACGGAAGTTTTGCATTGCCTGATGGCATGGGCTTTGACAGGCTTATGAATCTTAATGTGCATCACACATTTTCAGGATTTCAGATACAACTAGCTCCTTATAAAACAGCAAGCATGAATTCCACATATTACTCAATCCAGCCTCAGCCAGTCTCTCTAGCCAATTACCTGTGGCAATAGGAAAAAATGGATGAAATGATACAGCATTAGAGAGAGACAGACTCAGCCAGGTGGTGGTGGCACAGGCCTTTAATCCCAGCACTCAGGAAGCAGAGGTAGGTGGATCTCTGTGAGTTCAATGCCAGCCCGGTCTACAGAGCGAGTTCTAGGACAGCCAGGACTTCACACAGAGAAACCATCTTGAAAAACCGAAAAGAAAAGAAAAGAAAAGAAAAGAAAAGAAAAGAAAAGAAAAGAAAAAATTATATTCATGTATTTGCAACATTCATCTTAGTTTTTATAAACGATGAATATGACTTGTCTCATATATTGTCTTGGCTTATGGCTTCAACCACTCTCTGTGTATAACCACCGAGGCCAGCCATTTATCTGGATGCCAACTCTTAAAGCATTTAAAACCTTATTTAATTTTAATTCATTTAGCTCTCAATTTTACTTCCTCTAATTTGGAAATAGCTAGTATTGACCAAATCTCATCAGTGTCTCATGATAGAACCCATGGAGACCAACTCTGACAGCCCTGCACTTGAACCGGCACTCTCTAGCTCTCCTGAGTACTCACTGGGCCCTGGAGGGGGCCCCTACTTGCCTGTGCCTTCTCTCCTGCTCTGCCAACCTAGCCGTCAAACCTACCACCCTGATGACAGCTTTACCTGTTCTCAGTGACGCCACATCTAGAGCTGGTGTGGCACCAAAGGAAGTATCAATTTTTAACTTTTGATTCATCAGCCTAGAGAGAGGAGTATCTCGGCATTGAACATATGCTATCGAAGGTGACCGTATATCTACAGAATGGCTTTCTTGTGTTCACTGAAGACTGTGAGATGCTTGAAAGCCACATATATAGTTCACGATCCCCCTTCTTCTTCTTCTTCTTCTTCTTCTTCTTCTTCTTCTTCTTCTTCTTCTTCTTCTTCTTCTTCTTCTTCTTCTTCTTCTTCCTCCTTCTTCTTCTTCTTCTTCTTCTTCTTCTTCTTCTTCTTCTTCTTCTTCTTCTTCTTCTTCCTCCTCCTCCTCCTCCTCCTCCTCCTCCTCCTCCTTCCCTCCTCCTCCTTCCTCCTCCTCCTCCTCCTCCTCCTCTTCCTCCTCCTTCTCCTCTTCCTCTTTAATGAGATGTCATGTCACTCAGTCTGGTACTACAGTCCTCATCCTCCCTTCTTGACTTCCCAAGTGCTGGGATTTCAACGTCACACTCCAGCTAATTTAAAATTTTCCAGTACCCACATTAAATAAGTATAAAGAAACTAATGGCATTCATTTTAATAATGAATTTCATTTATATTTATTATCCCAGATTATGAGTTTTAGCATGGGCATTGTATACTCCTTTCTGAAATAGTCTTTAAAATCTACTTTATTTAGCACATATCAATTCAATGAGTTTAAACTAACTGAGTTTAAATAACTCAACAGAATTTAAAGTAAAATGTAGTCCTTCCAAAATAATAAATTTAAAATTAGTAGCATTTAACGGCTTTGGTTTTTAAAATCTGAATCTGTTAAACTAAATAGAAACAAATGCTTCAGTAGTCACCCAGTGAGTGTTTAGTGATGACGTGTGTCTTGCAGTTGCTGCCGTTGGCTGCACAAATTCAAAGTGGAACGTTCAGTGGGTCTCCTTCCATTGATCTGGAAAGCCAGCAAAAAATGACACAGCAGTCCATGCCAAGATGTCCTCGATACCTGAGTGGTGACTCAGAGAAGCAGTAAATGAGGGTGGCGCCAGTGTCCCAGTTCCACCGTTGTGGGAAGTTCTATCATTTTGGTGAAGGGCTACGGGAAGTCTTTTAGACAGCAACAGGGTTTTTTTTTTGGTTTTGTTTTTTTGTTTTTGTTTTTGTTTTTGTTTTTCAGAGCTGAGGACTGAACCCAGGGCCTTGTGCTTGCTAGGCAAGTGCTCTACCACTGAGCTAAATCCCCAACCCCCAGCTACAGGGTTTTATTATACTTCCATTTCACAAAACCCTTTAGCTTGGCTCCTGAACTTTGATCCAAACAGATTCTTTTGTTTTTTTTTTTTTTTGGTTTTTCGAGACAGGGTTTCTCTGTGTAGCTTTGCGCCTCTCCTGGAACTCACTTGGTAGCCCAGGCTGGCCTCGAACTCACAGAGATCCGCCTGGCTCTGCCTCCCGAGTGCTGGGATTAAAGGCGTGTGCCACCACCGCCCGGCCAAACAGATTCTTAATTGAATGAAGAAAAAAAAAAAAAAGGAAAGAGGAAAGGCCATGGCTGCTCCTGGGTGTGGTGGAGGACAAAGTTTACTTCAGATATGTGGGAGAGCATGGTCAGAGGCAGGGACATCTGGGAGAGTCCAGAATGGACATGACCCTGAGCCATGTGAGGAGAGAGGGAAGGGGAAGAGGGAAAGGGAGAGAAGAGAACCAGGTGCAGCAGCCAGGAGGCCCAAAAGGCCCAGGTAACCAAAATGTCTGGCTTATATAGGGAAGGGCATCTGGGGGGAGGGCAGCCCTGCCCCTGGGCTGAAGAAGTTCAGGGTAGGGGTCAAGGTATGCCAGCCTGGAGAGGCCTGTAACAGGTAGGGACTGAGGGATGTTGGGAGAACTTGGTGCCAGGTTCTCTTTGATATGTTAGATAGGCACCTCAGTCATTTGTCTTAACACTTATCTTTGCAAAGCCAAAGGCAAAGAAAAGAATCAGAGGGGCATTGTTCCGATGACCCCCAAGTTGCTGTCTGTGTTCTTTCCCTGTTTACGGTGTGCATTTGGGGCATGGGGTAGGGGGATGGGCGGGGCAGGGGGATGGGCGAGGGTGGGATGGGGTGGAGGGGACAGGGGATGGCAGCATCTTCCCCAACACTTTGGGCTCTTATTTCTTGTCCTCTTGAGTTTCCTGCTTTCCTGATTTAGCTTTGGAAGTCCAGACCACGTCAGCAGTTGGGCTGTTGGGAATGAGTGTGGAGTTCCCTGTTGACATGATCATGGAGGGCCAAGTAGAAATATGGAAAAACAAGTGTATTATGTGAAGGAAGATGTTGCAACCCAAGAGACTGGTTCACCAAAGATCTGCTATTTTTTTAAACATACAAAAAAAATCTGTTAAATATTTACTAGCATACTAATGCCGAGTATAGCTGTTATTCCCTGTTAAGGGCGAGAATTCAGCTGGGATTATAGATTCTGGGTAGTCCAGATATTTCACAGTTTCATCACCTAGCTGTGGAAGCTAATTAACATCTTCTCAATAATACTGAAGGATCCAGTGATAGAGTAAGTTTCCCTGCCATGGAGTTTGGTACAGCAAGAGACCTTCTAAAAACGTTTAAGAAGGAGACAAATTTACTTTCCTCACTCGCATATTTCTTATGTGTCTCTGCTCTGTGTGTGGTACGCATGTGTGTGTGTGTGTGTGTGTGTGTGTGTGTGTGTGTGTGTGTGTGTGCGTGTGTGTATGTGTGTGTGTATGCATGTGGAAGCCGGAGGCTGACAACGGGAGTCTTCCCTAATCACTTCCCATCTTTTTCATTGAAGCAGAAACTCTCAACAGAACCCAGAGCTCAAGGATGCTAGTCTGTCTAGCCAGCTTGTTCTGCCTCTGCCTTCTGAGTGCTGGGATCGCAGGCAGGCCTCCATGCCTGTCCAATATTTATGTGGGTTCTAGGGATCTGAATTCCTGTCTTCATGCTTATACAACAAATACTTTACACACTGAGCCATCTCCCCAGCTCCTGTATTTCATTAAAAAAAATCTGTCTAGTCACTGAAGTTCCTATGTCCACAAACCTTCCAGAATTTTAGCTGAACGTGATCAACAGTCAACCAAGAGTATCTATGGAAACCATCAGCTGACAGAAAAGTGATGTTAAACATACAGTATAATCATGTGTGATCTGAGGAGAAACTCAGTTCTCACACAGTCCACAAGTGCCACCTTACTGTTGAAAACACAGCCACGGCCACAGCAGTCAGAAACAAGATTGTATTTCTCAAATGTTTGAATATAAAAGAGTGTTCTGTCGTGGGTACCGCACATCAGGCACTTGGACTGCTCTGCATGCAGAATCCACATCAATAGGGAGGGAGTCCAAACCAAGTAAAAAGTTGCAAGGTCTTCCCCGCAAAAAATAGATGTCATGAGACAGTTTCTTGTTCTCCCACTCAGCCCCATCTTTCCTTATTAAGTTTACCACCATTCGAGAGGCAGTAAGGAAAGAATAGGCCTCAGAAGGCTAAGATTCCAGTCAGGCATGTAGAGGGAAGGGTCCTGGGAACATGAAGTTAAGTTACAGAAGAGTAACCAGAGGTGTTAGTTGTTAGGAACCAGATCTGCCCCCATCCCGCTTTCAGAGACTCAATGCCGGCAGCCAGGTTATCACTAGCCTCCAGCATCCACCCCCAACATCACAGCCTCCTCTCTCTGTCTCTCTCTGCCTGTCTCTGTCTCTCTTTCTCTCTCACTCTCTTCATCTCTCTTGTCCCCACTCAGAGGTGGCCTTTCACTCTCTTCACCTCCCCCACCCCACCCCCAATAAATCTCTTGAGTGAGATCTGTTGGGTGGTATGATCCCTGTAGCCTTCCTTGACCCTGATCTGCCAAGGCACTCTTCTACCACAGAAATCCTAACATCAATCCACAGAAGACTCAAAAGAATTTGACCAGAAAAAAGATGTTGGAATTGGGAACGAGAAGGTCTTTGTCTCAGAGCAACTTCAGGACATTGATGGATGCAGGATGCTGTTTATAGTGGCTGGAGGCATCAGTGGGAGATGAGATGGGATTTTGTTTGTTTGTTTTGTTTTTAAGAAAACTGGCTGTAAAATGGAAAGAGACAGGGTATTCTGCCTAAAGTTCTGCTGTTTGCCCCTTTATTGTCATAACAATGTAGGGATTTGAAAATATACATGAGGGAGAATACAGGCTGAAACAGTCATGAGGAGAAGGACAAGGCGAGGATCCAGATCACGGGAGACAAGCCTAACTCAGAGCTCCAGAAAGAGTTCCCTTCTGGAAAAGGCTTCATGACACTGAGTGGTCATGGAGCAGATGACACCTGAGCTTCAGAGGAAGAGCTTGGTTCAGCTCATGAGTATTGGCCGCAATAATCACCAAGAGACAAGATTCAAGGTGTTTGTGAAGATGGAGGTGAGCTGAGGTTGAATGAAAATGTACTGCTGTGAAAGAAGGCTCATGCTTGGCTCTAACATCCCCAAAGCAGCAAACTATCTTCATATTGAAAGCCCCACACACACACATTTTGAAGGATGGGAGGATGTAGCTGAAGTTTTCCTGGTCCTGGCCTGGCTCCCACGGCCCTGCAGCAGCTTGGACCCAAGTAAACACACAGAGACTTATATTAATTAAAACTGCTCGGCCATTAGCTCAGGCTAACTATTGACTAGCTCTTACACTTAAATTAACCCATAATTCTTGTTTATATTTAGCCATGTGGGCTTGGTACATTTTCTCAGTTCTGCCTTCACATCTTGCTTCCTCTGTGTCTGACTGACAATTCCTCACTCAGCCTTCCTCTTCCCAGAATTCTCCTCTCTGCTTATCCCACCTATACTATACTTCCTGCCTGGCTACTGGCCAATCAGCATTTTATTTATCAATCAAATCAGTGCAACACACATTCACAGCATACAGAAAGACATCCCCAGCAGGAGGACTACATATGCCTTATTTTCCACTGAGTGATTCTTCACTTTGGTACCCACACAACCAGGATGGCATTTTCATTGGACACGCCTACCTGAGAGTTTCCATTGATCATGAACAGCATTTCCCACCTGAAGGAGATGGATGCAGCAGTGTGGTGATGTGCTGTCTGAAGGACCTCTTCCAAGCACACATCAGATCGTAGTTGTGAATTTTTCTCAGTGTCTCCTGCATTGTGGAAACACTTACAATAATATGCAGTGAGGATTGCCAAGGAAAGTGACAGAAAGCAAAACAACTAGACAATGAAGAATTAGATGGTGGCTTTAGCTTTTGTCACTACGACAAGCCATTTACAAGAGGGCAGGGTAACTGGGCTCACAGTTTCAGAGAGTTCACTGTATGGTTGCTGGTTCTGTGTTTCTGGGTCTGTGGTAAGTGAGCACACCATAAAAAAGGGCATGATGAAGTAAATCTGCTCAGTGATGATAGCTAGGAAGTTGAGGGGAGAGAGAGAATATGTGTGTGTGTGTGTGTGTGTGTGTGTGTGAGAGAGAGAGAGAGAGAGAGAGAGAGAGAGAGAGAGAGAGAGAGAGAGAGAGAGAGAGAGAGAGACTGTAATGATGAATATGAATGGGAGACCAAGGATAAGATATAATCCCCAAAGTTACAATGACCTGCTTTCTCCAACTAGGCTCATCTTTTCAAAGTCTATTGAGCTATGGATTCAGCAACATGTTAATATATCAGTTAAGTTAGCACCTTCATAAGCCAATCACCTCTCAATAGCACCACCAGATGGGAGCCAAACCAACATAGTAGCCTTTACAGGGGACATTTCCTTTCCAAATTGTACGATGGTATTGTCCCAAAGTTGTAAATATAATAGTAAGAAAGGAAGGGAGGGAGGGAGGAAAAAAGAGAGGAAGGAAGGAAGGAAGGAAGGAAGGAAGGAAGGAAGGAAGGAAGGAAGGAAAAGAAAAGGAAAAAGGGAAAATACCCCCAGAGAAATCTGTACAAAAACCTGGAGCCAAGAAATAAAATAGTTCAAAGACAATTTTATTGACTGATTGATGTGGCCATGCTAAGGGTTGAGTCCAAGGCTTTGTACTTGCTGGTCAAGCATTCTACTACTGTGCTACATCCCCCGCCAATACAGTGACAGCTGTTATTGCTATAAGATGCTTAAAAGCTGAAAGAGAGAAGATCCTTATCCTAAACTGCTAGCAGACACCTCCCAAGCTCCAGCTGTGACTGTCTATGGCTGCCTAAGACATTTTGCATTTCAATTAGAAAGAACTCCAGTTCAAAACAACGTTCTTTCTTTCCAACCAACCAACCAACCCAAAAATGAAGTGTTATATTACAATTAAAATAATAAATAATGTCTAATTTACTGCAGTTTGTGATGATTTTTATAATATGTTAACTAACAAAGTAAAGTAGATAAAATGTATGCTATTAACATGGGAGATCAAATTAAAAGCACTTTTTAAAAGGTTACTCTTTGAGGTAACCTTTTGAAAACTACCTTATAAGTTGTTGTAAACACCTGGTGTGTGGAGCCCTCGGGAGGATGTTGACTCAAAACAAATGGATGGGGGACAAAGGTCCCCAAATGGGCTGCTGTGGTATAGACAGCTCCAGTGCTGTTCTTTACTAAGAATGCAAATTCTCCAAACCCAGAGTGTAAAAACTGAGTGTAGTGACACCCATAAGGTGGAAAGTGATATCTGGTACCAACCTCTGGCCTCCACACTCATATGCATGGAATTCAAGCACATACATTTCCTCACACATGCAGATGTCGCACACACGCACACAAAAGAAACAGCCAGTAACTGTCTTGGTGAGAATGTAAAGACCAGACCTGGTGAGCCTTTGGTAAGAGTGTAAATGGTGCATCTGCTGGAGTACATGCTGTGCTGGCTCGTTAGCAAGTAAACAATAGAATTAATTACCTGTTATCCATCATTTTCACTGCTGGTTAAATATAAAAGCAGTCTTGAAATGATCTTTGTGTACCCATGTTCATAGCAGCACTCTTTGTTATAGCCAAAATGTGGAATCAGTCCAAGTATCCATCAGTGGATGAATGTTAAAGGTGGCTGTTTTAATATATATGGACATATCTACAAGGAACTTTTGTTCAGCATGAAAGGAAGGACATTCTGGCACATGATAGCACAAAGATGGACCCCAAGAGTGTTAGAAAAAGATGCACCACGTGAATGAACTTAGAGCTATTGAAATATGTACTTAAAGATGGGCAAAATCATAAATCTCATGTTATAGAAATTTTACCACAATGTAAAAAATTTAAAAGCAATGTGTTAAGTATCCACAATAAAGGACCGATTAAACAAAAAGACATTTAAGGAGTATTCTAAGTTTTTAATATATGGTCTTTATATGAATCACAATTCAAATGACTGATACTTTCATGACACAAAAAACGCTGTCTTGTGTTCTAGAATGTCAGAGAATTACTGCTTCTCAGATGCAATGTCTGTGGTGTGAGCTTTGGTGTCTTTCCCTTTAAGCATATACTATGTAAGTACACACACACACACACACACACACACACACACACGTATATATTCACAGATGAAATGGTGTTGAAGACACGCCTGAAATAACCCAGCAGCAGAGGAAACAGTGGTACCACAGATAAGGCGGACAATACACTGATGATTGTTGAAGCTGACATGTGGACACGGGACTTGATAATATATGGGGTATGGGTTTATTGCTACCATTATTATTATTATTTTGCCTTTGTTTATTCTTGAATCTTCCCTTTGAAAGTCCTTGTTTAAAAACACTAAATAGTGTTTAGACATTTTAACAATGGTTAAATCTATGTTTACGGTGGGTTAATTACATTGTTCTATTTTTTTCTATGTTTACATAATAGTCACAGAGTTTTTTTTTTTTTAAAAAAAAAATCCTTCACAAGAATGATCCCTCTACATCCGGCTTAGCTGATAGCAGCTTCTCCGCTGCTCCTCCATTGTCCACAGGGCAGTATTGATTCCTTGTGTGACAAATGAAGCCTTCCGCTCCCTGCCTTTCTCTCTACTTCTGTACCCAGTGTTACCGCAAGGCTGAGAGAGGTTAATTCCTAGATGCATAGTGCTGGTCCTACCTCTTTGACTTCTCACACGCTGTGAAATGCCCCTCCTTCTGGACAGCACGTAAAACAAGCAAGCTTCCAAAAATGTGTTCTGTGCTTATTTTCTCATGCCTTCCCTCATCATCCCTTCCTGTAATTCTTAGTCAATGTGTGTCTTGCCTTACTTAATCCATGCCGTGTGATGCTGCTCCGTGAGGATGAACAGTCTGTGTCTCTGACATCCATTGCATCCATTGCATCACTGGTCTTTCCTGACCCCTAACACCATGGTCATATAATGCTCCTTGAGGATGAATGGTCTGTGTCTCTGACATCCATTGCATCCATTGCATCACTGGTATTTTCTGACCCCTAACACCATGGTCATATAATGAGTACGCAGTCAACATTTTGTCAATACACTAGCTTCTGCTTTAAACTTTTTGAGTGCCATTGCAAAGAGGAAGAAAACCCAGAACAAGGGGAAATCTAGTAAAGAACAGAATAAGTTTTCATACCTTAAACCCGTAGAGGAAACCACCACCCCACCCCCACCCCCACCCCCCACCCCCGCAACCCCGAGCTGGCTAAAGAGTCACTGGAACTCAGCACACCAGGAGCTTCTCATCTGGAAGCACACGGGGAATCTTAAATTGAGGCTAATGTCTATCCTATAGATACAACGACCATACCAGAAGGCCTCTTGAAGAATATTGGGCATTGCAGAAGATGTCAAGTAGTGATGGGAGCACTGGTATCCTTCCAGATTCTTCCATGTCTTTCAATGGGTATTTTACAAATGTCCCTGCTTCTTTCTTGTTTATTTACTCTTTAAAATGAATTCATGAAAATAGTTTAAGGACTAAGATAAGACTATAAACCATGTGCCTTGGTCCTCTCTGTTCCTGACCTCCAAGACTGCCACCCCCGCTATGATTCCCTGTGTGGTACCAGTACCTCTTGCCTATTGTATCAAGCCAATTCTTCTGCTATTTACAATGTTTCTGAATGCGTGGTACTCACATTTGTCTCTTGTTGGAATTTCTGTGGGAGGCATTGTTTTTCAACTCCTGCATAAGGAAAGATGAGGTTTTTCTCCCACATAATCCCCAATCCCCACCTCAACCACACACACACACACACACACACACACACACACACACACACACACACACGCACACACGCACGCACACACAGAAAGTTGTTAGTCCTATCTCCTTTATTAGAGGAGGCTTTGAAGACCTTGTCATCTCTTTTATATTTTCTTCCTCATTTTAATTGAGCTGTTCAGTCCAGCACACTCGTGGGAGAGGACACTGACGTCCACCTCTTTCAGGAGAGAATTTCAAGGACTTTGGAAATGTGTTTTAAAGCCACCACAAAATGAGATCTCAGTGGTTTTCCAGCAATCATTGTTGTAACTTTTTTCCTTCTTAGGCAGGCCTGCTGTCTGGCCTGGTCTTATGGACAGAATGGTTTTGCCCTGTAATTCCTTTAAGATGTTTCCTTTCAACTATTATCTGTGGGATTTCCCCCTCTATCTTCCATGGAGCCCCGTGTTTCCTTGCTGCAATTCCTTGCCTTCCTTAGCATACTCTTTTTCTAGAAGACTGTGAACTCTGCTGGTGGCCAGGATGAACAGGAAATAATGCTTGTGAAAATACTATCACCCACTTTCAGTTGCTTTTCAGAACACAGTGCTGTTTGAATCTTTATCCTCAGTCTGTTCTTTCTGTTGGGTAAAACTGAGGACTTTGCCCATTGCTTCAGTGCCCTGAAGTTGTACCGTGTTAACGCTTCCGTTTGGGTGTGTATCCATCCACTGTGCTGACCATAGTCTCCAAGTCCATACCTCTTTCCATTTGGAGAAAATCATGGTCTTGAAGTCCATCATACCTCTTCCCATTTGGAGAAAACTTGCAACTGAGTTCCTTAATGATGTCTTCTCCTATTTCCCTGTTTCTCCCAGAATCATATCAGAAGGCCATTGGGCTGCTGGAGTGGTCCCCTAATTTTTTTCACTATTCTTGCTTTTCTGTTTATCTTAATCTGCTACATCAAGGGATTTCCCCCAAAGCTTGTCTTCAATATACTTGATTCCATCTGTTACCATCTTATTAGTTTCCAGTTATTCTTTGTTTTTTAAATGTTTTAACAGATTACACACATATAATATATATATATAATATGTGTATGAATACATATAGATACATATACATTCCATTTATAACCCTGAAATTTTTAACAATAGGTTTTTTTAAAGTTATATTTAAAACGGGTTGTTTCTGTTACTTCCAATAACTTTTTTTCTGTTTGTTTTTACATCTGCCTTTTCTCAAATCTCTGGAGTTCCTTGGCTCTCCACTTATTTTAAAATTTAAAATGACATTAATTTATTGTGGGTGCTCATATGTGTGTGCATGTATATACCCGTGCACGCGTGCGGGTGTCACCGTGCTCGTGTGGAGATCGGAAGACATTTTCAGTAGTTAATTTGTCTTACACCATATAGGAACCCAGAAATCAAACTCAGGTTGCCAGATTTGACAGCAAACACATTTTCCTGCTGAGCCACCTGAATGGTCCAGCTATCTACTTACACTGAATAAAATAAGCAGCTTGGTAGATGCTGGAGATTATGTATTTCAACACAGATAAATATGAATCCCATATCATGTCATTTTTATTAAAATCTTTTCCTCTGGTCAGTCAAGTTAGAGACTCTTCTGATAAACTGCATAGAGAATAAGGGAATCCAGGGAAGGGACTGGCATTCTAAAAGCATGGTGAGGGGGAAAACCAAACACCTGAGTAGATACATGTCAACTGAATTTCCTTTTGCTCACGGTCTTGTCCCTACTTCCAGCTGTTCCTGCGGCTCCCCTTGGTTAGAAATCTTTTCTTAACACGTCTAGAGACTGAAGTTCCTCCCTGTGCTAGGAAGTGAAGAGGCAGCTGCTCATCTGAGTGGAGTGGTGACGGGTGGCGGGTGACAGGTGACAGTTTCTGAGGAAGATTTCTTTTCAGTTAAAATGGCAGTCCAGCCCCATTACCAGAGGCCAGACGCTGTTCATTTCTGAGCAGATTTTCAGACTCTGAGGTGTAATCATGCAGCTCATGGCCCCACTCTGGTGGGTTTCAGACTCCTCAGGTCCGCTGGGACAGAAAGCACCTACTATGTGCTCTGCAGCATCCTCCAGGCCAGGCTTCCTTTTCTTCTCTCCTTGTCTCTGGCTATTTCATGCCACTAGAAAAGCACCTTTTGCTTTTAGTTTTGTCATGGTTGAATATATCCTTTCAAGCAGCAATTTTGTTTGGAAGCTCCTCTTTTGATGGCCTGTCATTGGGAATGAGCGTTTATTCTATTTTGATTACTTTTTCACAGGAAGAGCAATCACTTATTAAGGCAGAGTTACAGGACAGCATAGAGACCTCACTTGTGGCCTGGCTCCAATGGGCAGGGACACAGGGAAACAGAGAAAGAATGTCAATGTCAGATCTCAAATTGCAACAGGAATACTGAGGCTCCAGAATTTAAAGAAAATAAAAACTGTTTGAACAGCTTCACCATCTGCAAGGAGAAGGAGGCAACCACTAGCTGGGATGGGTGTGCCAATGAGCCTGGAGAGGTTGTGGAATCCTGCTAGTAAGATCGGCAGCAAGCAGACTGAAAAGTGAAGAAGAATTGTGACCTCATTCAAGTCTGTCCTCTGAGCTTGCACATTAACGGAATAACAGTCACCCCATCAGGAAGTCCTGGGCAGAGCTGGAAACCCAGCGAGAAGTTAGGGTTGTTTTGATTTTTAAGAGGAAACACATATGGATTTGATTTCATGCACTTCCCTCTTTCTGAGTGCATTTGAGTATCTTTGAAGGAGCCTGGACGACACATGGTGGCCCAGTGGCTGTGAGATGAGTCTTCCTCCCCCCTCCACTGCTGTGGGATGTTCTGTATGTCAAGTGTGTTGCTGATTGGTCAATAAATAAATCACTGATTGGCCCGTGGCCAGGCAGGAAGTGTAGGCGGGACAAGGAGGAGAATAGAGCTGGGAAGTGGAAGGCTGAGTCAGAGAGACACTGCCAGCCGCCATGATGAGAAACAGCATGTAAAGATGCCGGTAAGCCACGAGCCACGTAGCAAGGTATAGATTAATGGAAATGGATTAATTTAAGCTGTAAGAACAGTTAGCAAGAAGCCTGCCACGGCCATACAGTTTGTAACCAATGTAAGTCTCTGTGTTTACTTGGTCGGGTCTGAGAGGCTGTGGGACTGGCAGGTGTCAGAGATTTGTCCTGACTGTGGGCCAGTCAGGAAAACTCTAGCTACACTCCATGCTACCCACTCCATACCCTCCTCACCTCTGCAAGTATCTAGGTACTGAACAGCTCCCTATCAACTGGTAGCTTTGCTGTGGTCTGAGGTGAGGGCTAGAATACATACATAGACTACACCCATGCATGCCAGGGAAGACTAGTGACTCCATCCATGCAGCTGTGGGGAAACCCTCTTCCCAGCGGGTTAAGGCTTTCCAGGGGTGGCTGGTTTGGGAAGGAGTATCCACACCCCTGTAAATAACCCCTCACTTCTGCTCTGTAAGGAAGCCCAATAAATTCATTGGTTCCTTGGAGTGAGTTTTAGTTTTCGTGTGCTTCAGTTTGTCATTGTGACCTTAGGAAAAGGAGGAGATGTGGCTTACATCTCCATTCTGGAAAGGAGTTTTAGCAACAGAGAGAGAGAGGACAGGGGAGGAGGGGAGGGGAATGGTGAAGGGAGGGGAGGGGACAGAGAGAAGAGAGGAGGAGAGAGGAGAGGAGGGGGATGGTGAAGGGAGGGGAGGGGACAGAGAGAGGAGAGGAGGGGAAGAGAGGGGACAGAGAGAAGAGGGGAAGGAAGGAGAGGGGATGAGAGAAGAGGGGAGGGGAGGGGAGAGGAGGAGAGGAGAAGGGAGGAGAGAGGAACAGTCAGTCATAGGAGAAGAGAAGCTTTATTAGAATTAAGTTGGCAGCTAGACAAAGAAATTCAAAGAACTTCTGAATTCCATGTTATTAGGGGTTAAAATTATAGGGCTCAAAATATTTTTGTGAGGCTTCTCTGGAGTCTGATTTTAGTCTTAGCCAGATGGACACCATAATGGTTACTAATTCTTACAATAATCAGTTTTTTTTTAATGTATTTCAGCGCTGTCCATAAGTTATCAAGTATATCAGGCATTCCTGGTCCCTAATTTTTATTCGTCCATTTTACAGAATTACATTTATGGCTCGCAGCCTTGGTTGGATAGAGCAATGTCTCCTCAGATGAGATGCAGGCTCCTTTCTACTTCCTGTAAAACGATAGTACGTCCAGGTCAGTGTTCTCTCCGGCAGCCCGACCTACTGTGTGTGCAAGGGTCTTCTTAGCCATGTAAGTTATCTCCAAGGAGCTTACAGGGTGAGGAGACTCAATGCGAATGTCAACCCTGTGCTGTTGGCTCCTCCAGAGTTGATAACAGCCTCACCAACGGCCCAGAAATTTCATCTCTTCTGCCAGCTTCCACTCTTCTGCAAGAAGCTTATATATAGGCGTATGAGCTGTTACTGTGGCAGAATGCCTGAGCGAAGCCAGTTAAGGAAGGGAAAGGTTGGCTTGGCTGTCAGTTCAGCATGGTGGGGGAACTTACGCTTCAGGAACCTGAAGCTGATTATATCGTATTCAGTTTTGGAAACTGAGTAGCAGTCTCTTCTTCGAATGGCAGGAGCTCAGCCTCTAGATTTGTTGGTATCAACAATCTGGGTCTCAGTCAAAGCGGCAGAAGCAGAGGCGTCTTAGGAAGACTGCCACGGTAGGCAGCTGATAAAATAAGCATCAGCTGTTGGTGCAGAGTGAAGAGGCCTACCTTAACATCAGTGCAGCCATGACAGGCTGCAGACTAACAGTACTGGGACTAGGCCTCATCACTACAATAACCAGGAAAAGCCACAAACTGTACCCTGCGGGAGACCAATCAGAAATAAGACAAACAAGTACTAGATGCTCCAACGCATAAAGCATTGCTTACATCACTTGTAATAAGTTGCCAATTTCCTGGCAGCAACATCAGTACTAATCCCTGTTTGACAAGACATCTGTTACCTCACTCCTGCCCAAACAGGAGTTCAACCCCCATCTGAATCCAGACTTCCCCTACCCCCATCCTTTACTCCTTAAAATCCCTACCATAACTGAGCTCAGTGCTCTCCCTGATCCAACCACTGTGTCGGAATGGATGGGAAGCCCAAGCTTAAGCTTGCAATAAAAGCTCTTTGCTTTTGCATCCAAACTCAGACTCCTGGTGATCTCTGGGGGCTCATGACAAGGTCATAACACAGAGACTGGCCCCAAGAGGATTTCTCTGCT